>NC_139522.1:17557837-17945337 GCF_947247035.1 Vipera ursinii
TTCGTGTTAATTCTTGGATTGCAAGACAAAGAAAATTACCTAGAGATGTGGTTGTTTACTTTACAAAGAGAGCAATCAGAAACGAGGTTATTCAAGCCTTCTATAATAATAGATTTACAGTAGCTGAGCAAGAAGTTTTAATTTTGAAAGAGATCCCTCCAAAAATTTTAAGGAAAAGAAAAGAATTTGCTTTCTTGGCAGAAGAATTAAGGAAACGGGAGATCCAGTTTAGATGGGAGATTCCAGTAGGTATGGTGGTGATGTATGCAGGCACGAGATATCGTCTCAACACAGTTTTGCAGGCACGAGATTTTTATGCCAATATTTTGAAGGCAGGATCGCCGCCATCTTCAGAATTTAAAAGGAGGAATGGTGAAGGAGAGCGTCAGTCACGAATGGAGAGCATACAAGGAGCTGAAGGAGTTATTCATCAGAAAGAAAGAGAATCCCAGCAAACTACAGGAGTGGACCAGATTCCGGTACCAATGGAAGAGGTTAGAGAACAAAGAGTGACACGGGCTGCAACCACACGAATGAGACAAGAACAAGAACAACAGAAAGCTATAATTACATCTTAAAAACCTACTTATAGTGAAGCAGTGGGAGGAGCGAAACCGAAGAGAGTGCAGGTGATTTTGGATGAGGCGCTCCAAAAGCTTCAGGTCGCAAAAGATGGCGACAAAGCTTCTAACTTGGAAGGTTAATGGATTAAATTTGCCGAATAAGAGAAGGAAAGTATTTCAATACCTAAAACAATTTAAAAATGATGTTATTTGCTTACAGGAAACACATATTCGAGCAGTTGATCAAAAGTATTTGATAAACTTTAGGCTGGGCACACAGTTTATTGCCTCTGCTCCTGATAAGAAAAATGGAGTTGTTATTTACGTTAAGAACACTTTAACAGCTAGTTTAATTGAAACAGATAAACAAGGAAGATATGTTATAATTGAACTATTACTAGAAGGCAAGAAAATACTTTTGGTTGGATTATATGCTCCTAATCAACAGCAAAGAGAATTTTATAAATTATTACACAGCAAGATCATCCAGTGGGATTACAAATCTTGTATTTTTATGGGAGATTGGAATGGATGTACAAATGGACAAAAAGGCCTTTTTAGAAGTATACCAAGTCATGCCAGATTGCCTAAATCTTTTTTGGAGATGAAAGATGATTTGGAATTGAGAGATGTTTGGAGAGAAAGACATTTGCGAGAAAAAGACACTACTTTTTTCTCCGATAGGCATCAATCTTTATCCAGGATTGATTTTGTATTAATTACTAATGATTTTTTTCTAGGATTAAGAAGATTAAGATATGTCCAAGAACTATATCAGATCATAGTCCAGTATGGTTGGAAATAGAAAAAGATAATGGAGATAGACGGTCTTGGCGGCTAAATGAAAATTTGTTTAGATATCAAGAAAATGTGGAAGAGTGTAAAAAACAGATGAAAGAATTTTTCAATATGAATATGCATAAGGGTACTTCTATTGAGATGGTTTGGGATTCAAGTAAAGCTTATATGAGAGGAGTGTTAATATATTTGAATAATAAATATAGACGTAAAATGGAACATAGGCGAAAAGAATTAGAGGAGGAAATTAAGAGAAAAGAGAAGGCTTTAATTTTGAATCCATCTGATGGGAAGATTAAAGAGGTAATTACTTTACTAAGAGGCCAGTTTGATATGTTTTTTTTATTGAAAAGTTTTAAAATACATTTTATCTTTAACAATCCCCTCTCCCCCTCCCCTACCTATCCCTCCCTACCCCTACCCCCCCTTTCCCCCCTCCCCCCCCAACTTCCCAGAGCTAAGTACAGGGTATAAAAACAAAGAACAATCATAAACATCCATATGCTACCAACAATAAATTCTTAAATCTATCACTCTCTAGCTCATATAAGATAACTACAAACAATACTAATATTTCATATATATATATATAAAAAAAGAAAATAGAAAGGAAGACTTATTCAAATGCTAAATGAAACTTTTTAGTCCCATATTTCTTCTGGATATATTCAATCCATTTTTTTCCACTCCATAATATAGCGTTCTTGCGAATGATCTTTCAAATAAGCTGAGATCTTTGCCATTTCTGCCAGGTCAGAAATCTTTAAAGTCCATTCCTCCATAGTCGGCAGTTCCTCCTTCTTCCAATACTGACCTATTAAAAGTCTTGCTGCTGTAATTAAATTCAACATCAACTTAGTGTCCACAACAGTAGCTTCTGTAATTATACCCAACAAAAAGAATTGCGGACAAAACTTTATCTTTTGCTTGAAGATCTTCTGCATATTCCACCAAATTTTTATCCAAAAAGCCTTAACCTTTTTACAAGTCCACCATATGTGAAAATATGTTGCATCTTCATCACCACACCTCCAGCATTTGGGCTGATAATTCGGATACATACTTGCAAGCTTTTTAGGATCTAAATGCCATCTATAAAACATTTTATAAAAGTTCTCTCTTAAATTTTGAGCTTGTGTAAATTTTACGTTCCTCACCCAGATCTTTTCCCACGTGTCCATTGTAATAACTTCTTGGATATTTTGGGCCCATTTTATCATACAATCTTTAACAAGTTCTGTTTCTGAGTCAATTTCTATCAATGCAAGATATATCCGTTTGATATGTGCTGGATCCAGTTTGATATGTTGATGGCAGATCAAGTGGCAACCAACTTACGGTATGCTAAACACAATACCTTTTGCAATGCTAATAAGCCGGGTAGGTGGTTAGCTTACTTGTTAAGGAAGAAACAAAGGTCACGTAATATAGATAGAATAGAGCACAAGGGTAAAGTGGTGTATCAGCAGTATCTTATTAAAAAGGCTTTTGTTGATTTTTACTCTAAGTTGTATGTTAGAGACAAGATTCAAGATGTGGATATAGATAGATATCTGCAAGAAGTTAACATTCCTGTTCTTACACAAGAACAAAGGGAAGGGATGAATCAATTGATAAATGATGAAGAAATTATTCTAGCAATTAAGCAATTAAAGGTGGGTAAAGTACCAGGAACAGACGGTTTGACTGCCGTCTATTATAAAGAGTTACAGTCAGAAATGGTGGAACCTTTAAGAGAATTGTTTAGGACAATTCAATTGGGAGGAGAAGTGCCTCCATCTTGGAAAACAGCTTTTATTTAGCTGATTCCGAAGGAAGATCAAGATGCTACTCAAGCTAAAAACTATAGGCCAATATCGCTTTTAAATACTGATTACAAGATATTTGCAAAAATTTTAGCGAATAGATTAATGAAGGTAATGCAGCAAATGATTCATAGTGACCAAACTGGATTTATAAGTGGTAGACAAATGAAGAATAAGGTGAGACATATTGTAGACTTATTGGAATTTTTGAATAGAAATAACCAGGTTTCTGCAGCGCTGATCTTTTTGGATGCTGAAAAAGCTTTTGATCAATTGGATTGGCAATTTTTATTTAAGGCATTGGAGAAAATGGAGTTTGGGGAACATTTTTTACAATCTATTAGAGCAATATATCAGAAGCAAACAACTCAAATAATAGTTAATGGTAGCTTGACAAAAACATGTAATATTGAAAAGGGTACAAGACAGGGGTGTCCGTTGTCACCTTTGCTGTTTGTTTTAACATTGGAAATATTATTCAGTAAAATACGAGACTCAAATAAAATTAAGGGAATTAAAATAAGAGATCAAGATTATAGATTGAGAGCGTTTGCGGATGACCTGGTTATTACAGTAAGTCAACCGACTTACTCAGTAGTAGAGTTGATGGAGATAATAACGGCATATGGGAAAGTTTCTGGATTCAAGATAAATACGTAAAAAACTAAAATATTGTCTAAAAATATGACTATAGAACAAAAGGTTGTTTTAGAAGAGTTAACAGGATTTGAAATCGTTAAAAAGACTAAATATTTGGGGGGTTATCAGCCTCAAATGTGAAATTATATAAAAATAATTATGGATTGTTATGGTTAAAAATACAAAAAGACCTAGGTGGTTGGAAAAAATTACAACTATCTTTATTGGGAAGAATTGCAGCAGTAAAAATGAATGTTTTGCCAAATTTTTTATTTTTGTTTCTAATGATACCTATACTTAAAAAGGATTTAAATTTGGAGGAATGGCAGAAAGGTACTAATAAATTTGTTTGGGCAGGGAAAAAGCCACGAGTCAAATTTAAGATAATGCAAGATACACGTGAAAGAGGTGGTCTTAAAATGTTTAATCTTAAACTATATTATGAGGCTGCTGCTTTATCATCAATAAGTGATTGGTTTAATTTAAAACAAGGGAGATTATTAAATCTTGAGGGTCATGATTTGTTATTTGGTTGGCATGCATATTTATTGTATGATAAGAAGGTGGATAATGTATTTAAGATACATATATTAAGGTATGCTCTGTTGCGAGTATGGAAAAAATATAGACATAAGTTAAATTACAAGATACCAATTTGGGCAATACCTAAACATGCAATAGAAAATATAAATGTTGGATTTAAACATGATGAGACTACATATAAAGAAATTTTAAGGATAGAAAAGAATGTATGGCAATTAAAGCCATATAATATTTTAAAAGAAGAAAAGATTGTGCAAACTTGGTTTCAGTATGGGCAGTTACAAGCAAGATGGAAAGAAGATCAGAAAGTTGGTATTTTGATATCTGATGGAAATTTGGTAAAACAAATTAGAGATCAAGGTCAAGCACATATAAGAAGGATATATAATGCATTGATAGAAATTGATTCAGAAACGGAACTTGTTAAAGATTGCATGATAAAGTGGGCCCAGAATTTTCAGGAGGTTATAACAATGGATACTTGGGAAAAGATTTGGGTTAGAAATGTAAAATTTACACAGGCCCAAAATTTAAGAGAGAATTTTTATAAAATGTTTTATAGGTGGCATTTAGACCCTAAAAAACTAGCAAGTATGTATCTGAATTGCCAGCCCAAATGTTGGAGTATGTTTTTTTTTTAAAAATGTATTGTAAAACTTTTCAATTAAAAAAAAAGATCATGTGAAATGATAGTACTGCATCCAGTTCTGGTCACCACAATTCAGAAAAGATGTTGAGACTCTAGAAAGAGTGCAGAGAAAAGCAATAAAGATAAGAGATTTGGAGGCTAAACCATACAATGAACGATTGAGGGAACTAGGTATGTCTAGTCTAACGAAGAGACGGACTTGTGGGTGATAAGATAGCTGACTTCCAGTACTTGAGGGGCTGTCACAGAGAAGAGGGGGGTTGACCCATTGACCAAAGCACCCAAGGGCAGCACAAATAACAGTTGGAAACTTATCAAAGAGATGCAACATAGAACTAAGGATAAATTTCCTGACAGTGAATGCAATCAGTGGAATGGCTAACCTCCAGAAGTTGTGGGTGCTCTATCAGTGGAGGTTTTCAAGAGACTGGACAAACATTTGTCCAGAATAAGATAGGGTTTGCTGCTTGAACAGGGGGTTGGACTAGAAGACCTCCAAGGTCCCTTCCAACCCTATTATTCTATGTTCAATATTTTGTGATTAGAGGTAATGAACAAGGTTTTACAGGAATTAGCTTGTTTCTGAGCCATATACAGGTGAAACTCAAAAAATTAGAATATCGTGCAAAAGTTCATTTATTTCAGTAATGCAACTTAAAAGGGGAAACTAATATATGAGATAGACTCATTACATGCAAAGCAAGATAGTTCAAGCCGTGAGTTGTCATAATTGTGATTATTATGGCGTACAGCTCATGAGAACCCCAAATCCACAATCTCAGAAAATTAGAATATTACATGCAATCAAAAACACAAGGAGTGTACATAGAACAATATCGGACCTCTGAAAAGTATAAGCATGCATATGTACTCAGTACTTGGTTTGGGCCCCTTTTGCAGCAATTACTGCCTCAATGAGGCATGGCATGGAAGCTATCAGCCTGTGGCACTGCTGAGGTGTTATGGAAGTCCAGGATGCTTCAATAGCGGCCTTCAGCTCTTCTGCATTGTTCGGTCTCATGTCTCTCATCTTTCTCTTGGCAATGCCCCATAGATTCTCTATGGGCTTCAGGTCAGGCGAGTTTAATTTAATTTAATTTAATTATGGGACTTGTATGCCGCCCTATCTCCCAAAGGACTCAGGGCGGCTAACAACAATAAAACAGCAATAAATACAATGAATACAAAAATTAAAAGAGATTAAATTTAATAAAAATTAAAACAAAATTAAAACCCCTGTCATCAGTCCAGGTTGGCCAGTTGGAAAAGGTATGTCTTTAGGTCGTGATGAAAGGACCGGAGATCTGGGGCCATCCGAAGTTCTCGAGGGAGCTGATTCCAAAGGGCAGGTGCCCCAACCGAGAAGGCCCTCCCCTGGGGGTCGCCAGCCAACATTGTCTGGCCGACGGCACCCTGAGGAGACCCTCCCTGTGTGAGCACACAGGGCGATGGGAAGTCATTCCTGGCAGCAGACGGTCCTGTAAATATCCCGGGCCTAAGCCATGTAGGGCTTTACAGGAATAGGTAAGAACCAGCACCTTGAACCTCACCCGGAGGGCAACCGGCAACCAATACAGCCCACGCAGGAGGGGTGTAATATGGGAGTATCGGGATGCTCCTACCACAACCCGCGCAGCCGCATTCTGCACCAGCTGAAGCCTCCGGGTGGTCTTCAAGGGCAGCCCCATGTAGAGAGCGTTGCAGTAATCTATACGGGAGGTAACGAGTGCATGAGTGACCGTACGTAAGGCATCTCGGTCCAAATAGGGGCGCAACTGGCACACCAGGCAAACCTGGGCAAATGCCCCCCTGGCCACGACTCCTATATGATCTTCTAAATTGAGTCGTGCATCCAGGAGGATGCCTAAGTTGCGCGCCCTATCAACGGGAGGCAACACCTCTCCCCCCATAACCAAAGATGGTAAATCTTGGACAACACGAGATGCCGACACGTAGAGCCACTCGGTCTTGGCCGGGTTGAGTTGGAGCCTTTTCTTCCCCATCCAGATTCGTACCGCTTCCAGGCAACGGGACATCACGTCGAGGGCATCACTGGTTTGGTTCGGAGTGGAGATGAAAAGCTGGGTATCATCAGCATATTGATGATACCTCACTCCGAAACCGCGTATGATCTCACCCAGTGGCTTCATGTAGATGTTGAACAGGAGGGGAGAGAGGACCGACCCCTGAGGCACCCCACAATCAAGGGGCTTCAGGGTTGACCTCTGACCTCCTGCCAACACCGTCTGCGAACGGCCCGAGAGATAGGAGGAGAACCACCGTAAAACAGTGCCTCCCACTCCCACCCCCCCCGGAGATGTCGCAGCAAGATACCATGGTCGATGGTATCAAAAGCCGCTGAGAGATCTAATAGGACCAGGATAGAGGAATAACCCCTATCCCGAGCCCACCAGAGATCATCCACCAGCACGACCAATGCCATCTCTGTGCTGTACCCGGGCCTGAAACCCGATCGGTACGGATCCAGATACTCAGTTTCCTCCAGGACCAACGGGAGCTGCCGTGCCCCCACACTCTCAACAACAGAGACAGGATGAAAATTATTTAAAATAGCTGGGTCCAAAGCAGGTTTCTTGAGGAGGGGCCTCACCACCGCCTCCGTCAAGGCGGCAGGGAAGCACCCCTCACTCAAAGAAGGCGGCAGGGAAGCACCCCTCACTCAAAGAAGCATTGATCACTGCCTGAAGCCAGCCTCGTGTAACCTCCCGAGCCACATAAACCAGCCAGGAGGGACACGGGTCCAATAAACACGTGGCGGCACTTAATCTACCCATGATCCTGTCCACTTCATCCGGAGTCACAGGGTCAAACTCCTCCCAGATAATATTGGCCAGATCTGTCGCTTCCTCCTCATCAGATACTGCCCAATCGGAGTCCAGACCGGTCCGAATCTGAGCAATCTTGTCCAGCAGATGCTGACTAAACTCCTTGGCCCGTCCCCGCAAGGGATCTTCCTCTGTCCCTTGATTTAAAAGGGAGCAGGTCACCCTAAACAGGGCGGCCGGGCGATTATCCATGGACAAAATGAGGGCGGCAAAGTAAGTACGCTTCGCCGCCTCCATTTCCACAAGTTAAGATCTAGTGAAAGATCTTAACTGTGCTCAGTCAGATTCGGACCGACTGGATCTCCAAACACTCTCTAGGCCCCTCCTCCGGCGCTTCATCTCCCGTAGGTCCATGGAGAACCATGGGGCCAACCGGGACCTGCGCTGGATCAGAGGCCGCAAAGGAACAATGCGGTCGAGAGCCTCAGAAGCAGCCCATTGCCGGGTGTCAACCAAGGTCTCGACCGGGCTGTGGAAGAGGGAGGCAGGAATCAAACCAAGCACCGTCTGAAACCTTTCCGGGTACATCAGGTGCCTGGGGCATAACCACCTGGTCGGTTCCACCTCCCAGCGGTGGGAGGTGGTATGACAGAGGCCTAGCCACAGGAGATGATGATCTGTCCATGAAAGGGGCTGTACAGATGGAAAAACCCACCCAGATCATTAAGCCACTGACCCCCTCATGGGTCGGGCCCTAAATAATCTGGGTCAGGTCCATGGCCATCATGGAAGCCATGAACTCTCGGGCCACCCCCGACATCCCCCCCAGGGAAGGTAGGTTAAAATCCCCCAGCACCAAAAATCTGGGGAATTCCACTGCCAACCCCTGATTTGCGCATGCCCAAGATGGCGGACGTGCTTGGCTGAGCTCCGCGAGGGACTCCAGCTTCTTTGGCCACCCTGGGAGTTTTGCAGAGGGGCTTTGCCCTCTGTGTTGGTGCCGGAATGATACAGTTAGACAAATGACCCTCCGTACTTGAAATTGGCTCCATGAGACCGTCGGTTAGGCCCGGAGGACCCCGGAAGAGCCGCGGCTTGTGGCAGCTCCGATCAGCTGGTTTTCGGCTTGCAACGGCCCCGACCAGCTAATTTTCGGAGCCGGTGGAGCCGCGGCTTGGAACGGCGTGGGGAGGAATGGTATGGAGAAATGGCACGAGAAGGAGCGTTTTGGAGCGTTTAGAGCGGCGGAGTGGCAGAGGTGGCAGAGGTGCCTGAGGTCGTCTCCGTGAGTTTCAGCAACCCTCGGAGGGGCCTTGGTTGGGCCCGGAAGACCCCAGAAGAGCCGCGGCTTTAACGGCGCCGACTAGCTGGTTTTGGGCTCGTAATGGCTCCGACCAGCGGATTTTCGAAGCTGATGGAGCTGCGGCTTGGAACGGCGCTCAGAAGAACGGCGCGTGGAGGAGTGTTTGGAATAGCAGAGTGGCGGAGGAACCTGAAACTGTCTCCGTGAGCTCCGGCGACCTTCGGAGGGGCCTTGGCTGGGCCCGGAAGATCCCAGAAGAGCCGCGGCTTGTAACAGCTCTGACTGGCTGATTTTCGTAGCCGGTGGAGCTGAGGCTTGGTACAGCGCGTGGAAAAACGGCGTGTAGAGCAACTTGAGGAATGGCGGAATGGCGAGGAATGGCAGCAATATCTGTAGCGGCTGGCGGGGAGGGCTTTTTAGCTCCTTGGTACTCCATCGGCCGGTGCTGTACCCGCCTGTCGCCTGTTTTTCCCTGATATGGAGTAGAACTTTTGTAGCCGGGACATCTGCTTATTTTGTCATCTAGCAGGCTTTTACACCTTTGGCCAGTAACTGTTTAATTCTCCTTGGCTTCCGTGCCCCCTAAAGACTCAGAAGGATCCAGGTGTTGAGCCACTGTGAGAGAGTGGCTCGGAGGTACCATCTGCTATCCCCCCTAGAGGTGAGAGTTCTATGGGGGTATGCCTTATCCTGGACGTATATTCCATTCCGCTTTCTGGTTCAGTCCTGTGACTGTCGTGAGAGGATGGTGGCCGACCTGTTCAGAGAATATCCAGCTTGAGTGGCAGTGGCGGACTGGATATCTACCCATCTTCTGATTTAAGATCCCCCTTATCAATCATGGGTCTGCCCCTGCTGGACCCTCATGGACAATTATGGCTCGCTTATATTACACCAGCACGGATTTATTCACTCTCAGGGGTGTCCCCCCTTCGTGGGTGCGACCCGCCTGTTTCTTTATTTCTCCTCTTGATGACAGGCCCAGTTGTTGGGACCCTGAGAGATGGATGGGTAGGGATAGGAACCTCCGGTATAAATCTAAGAAGAGGCTCCTGGTTTGTTTTTTATCGAAACATTTTAAAGGGTTAGGGAGGGGGGAGGGTTTGCGGTCTTGGTTGGATTCTGGGGGGTGTCCACCATCCGCTGTTCAGGCCCAACTCATGGGGGGGGGTCACACGCTCAATTTGATTTTTCTATCTGGCCGGTGGTTAGATGATCTGGGTGGGGGTTCCCCAATTGTTACGCCCCTGTCATGGACCGATCATCATCTCCTGCGGCTGGTCTTCCGTTTTGCCAATCCCCGTCGTGGGGTTGTTGAACCAACTAGATGGTTCCTCCCTAGGCGCTTAATGGACCCTGAGCGGTTCCAGGCGGCGCTTGGGTCCCCACCTGCCGCCTTTGTTCACGGCTCGGCCAATGCCTTAGTGGAAGACTGGGAAAAGGCAGCCACGGAGGCACTCGACCAAGTTGTACCCATGCGGCCCCTGACCCGGTGCAGATCCCAATGGGCTCCGTGGTTTTCCGCGGAGCTCCAGGAGATAAAGCGTCGGAGACGGGGCCTAGAGAGCTGTTGGAGGTCCAGCCAGTCTGAATCCAACCGATCGCAACTAAGGTCCTTTACAAGGTCTTATCTCGCGGCGATGAGGACGGCAAGGTCTAACTACTTTGCCACCCTCATCGCGTCCGCAGGTAATCGCCCGGCCGCCCTGTTTAGGGTGGCTTGCTCCCTCCTGAATCAGGAAGTGAGGGAGGAGTGCGTGCCGAGGAGTTTAGCCAACATCTGTCGGACAAAATTGCTCGGATCCGGACCGGTTTGGACTCCAACTGGGCAGAGTCTGACGGTGAGGACATGGGCGGTCTTGGCGATGTCATCTGGGAGGAGTTCGATCCTGTGACTCTGGAAGAGGTGGACAGGATTATGGGGAGGCTGAGCTCCACCACGTGTTTATTGGACCCGTGCCCCTCCTGCCTTGCGCACAGTCACTCATGTGCTTGTGACCTCCTGTTTGGACTACTGCAATGCTCTCTACATGGGGCTGCCCTTGAAGACTACTCGGAGGCTTCAGCTGGTGCAGAATGCAGCCGCGCGAGTGGTGGTGGGGGTTTCCCGATACTCCCATGTAACACCTCTACTCCGCGAGCTGCATTGGCTTCCGGTTGCCCTCCGGGTAAGATTCAAGGTGCTGGTAATGACCTATAAAGCCCTAAATGGCATGGGTCCGGATTACTTACGGGAGCACCTGCTGCCGGCATCAACTTCCCTTCGTCCAGTGCGCTCCCACAGAGAGGGCCTCCTTAGGGTGCCGTCAGTCAAAGAGTGTCGACTGGCGACCCCCAGGGGGAGGGCATTCTCTGTGGGCGCGCCAGACCTTTGGAACCGTTTACCGGTTGAGCTCCGAATGGCTCCCGATCTTCGCTCCTTCCGACGTGACCTAAAAACATACTTATTTGAACAAGCCGGCCTGGTCTGATGGGTTTGGGGTATTTTAATATTATTGTATTAATTTTATTGGAATTGGGCTGCATTATTTAATTTTTTAACTTTTGTATATTGTGTTTTTATTGTATTTGCCCTGTACACCGCCCTGAGTCCTTCGGGAGAAGGGCGGTATAGAAATTAAATTAAATTAAATAAATAAATAAATAAATAAATAAATAAATAAATAAATAAATAAACCCCAGTTTGCTGGCCAATCAAGCACATGAATCTTGTAGCTCATTTATCATTCTTTTTTTTCCAATCTATATGCTAACCATCTCCCCAGCTTATTAGCATTTTCAAAGAAATTCTGTTTGGCCCGTTTAATCTTTTGAGCCATTATTTCCATCTCAGCCAGGTTTAGTTTATGCTTTATTATCTCTATTTGTTTCCTAAGCACTTTCTTTTGTGGATCTATTTGTAATTCTGATTCCAACTTTTTAAGTTCTTCTCTCAGCTTTAACTGTCGTTGTTTCTTTTCTTTATTCTTTTTAACAGCATACGTTATAGCCAACCCTCTTAAAATATGCTTTGGCCGTGTCCCATACATATTGAAGCAATGTTTCTTCCTTCTTGTTTATTTTTTAAAAAAAATCCATTTCCTTTGTCGCTAGTTGCAGGAATTCTTTTTCTTTCAATATAGATTTATTCAAGGACCATCTTGTTTTTTTCTTAATTCTTTTCCAAGTCATTTTTATTGGGTTATGGTCTGCCCAGACATTAGTTTCTATCTCCACATCTTGTGTTATCACTTTCAAGTCACTGGGACAGACCTCCCCCCATGTGGGATAACAAGACCGGCAGGAACGAGGTAGGAAGGCAAAAAGGTTTTTTTTATTCTCTCTCCAGAGAATAAACTTCCTACCTCGCTCTCCCTCCTTCTGGCTTGTCTCTGGAAAAGAGAAACTAAAATCTTCTTCCCGCAGTCAATCTCCTCTTCCCCTTTAAAAATCCTTCCCCACGAGCCCCGCCCCACCCCCAGCATCCGCGGAGGCCTCTGGAGCTCTCGACCTCTCTGCTGAATCCCCAGAGCTCTAGCAAAGCCTCCTAGCTAGCGCTGATGCCCCCCCCCCAAATTCCCCTCTCTGCTACACTTCCTTCCTTCCTTCTCATCTTTCCTTCCTCAATGCTCAGGAAGGGGTGATGGGAGGGGGAGAGATTGTCAACGCTGCCTTGTTGCTGCTGGTCTTGCTATCCTGTGTGAGGAGGGGGGTCTGTGCCAATGAAAGTGATGCCTTGTGGCTGCGAGGGTGGAGATGCTGGGGGGGGGGTTGGCGCTGATCTACAACTTGATTGCATCCATCAAAGCCAGAATACACTCAGCCTTAAATCCATGGGGCAGCCCCACCCCACCCACTGGGTGTGCACACAAGTAGAGTCCAGCATCCCTGCTGGCTGTCTTGCCCTGCAGGCTGACTTCAGCCAGGATGCCGGCACTGGCTGTCTCCTGTGCGCACACCCGGGGGACAGGACAGAGGTGGTGGGACAGCTCCTTGCTGGTTCCAGTTGATCTTAGGCTGAGTGTGTTCTGGCTTTGATGGACGCAACCAGGTTGTAGATCAGCGCCAACCCCCACCCCCACCAGCACTTCCAGCCTTGCAGCCATGAGGCTTTCCTTTCAACAGGATCACCCCCACCCACCCACATAGTATAGGAATGGCCAGCAGCAGCATATTAGTGCTGGCAATCCGTCCCCCTCCCATCACCCCTTCCTGAGTGTGGGGGAAGGAAAGAGATGAGAAGGCGAAAAGAGGGAGGGAGGGAGGGACGGTGGGAGGGAAGAAGGAAGGAACAGAGGGAGGAAGGAAGGGAGGGTGGGAGGGAGGAAGGAAGGAAAGAACAGAGGATGGAAGGGAGGGAGGGTGGGAGGGACCATGTCCCAGCACTCACCCCGGTCCCATCCTTCTCTGCCAGAGACGCTCAGATCTGCCCCAGTCCTACCCAGGAACCCCTGAAGCAAGTGATGTCGAGCTGGCCATGCCCACCCAGTAGGCCACGCCCATCCTAGCCACGCCCAGCCAGTAGGTCACACCCATCCCAGCCACACCCACCTGGCCCCCCGAGGGCAACCACAATGCTGATATGGCCCTCAATGAAATTGAGTTTGACACCCCTGGCTTAGATCTCTATTGCATAATCGGTGGGTTGGTGAGGTGGGAGCACATCTGATTCCTTTTCACTAAAAACCTCAGCTAGGTTGCAATATTCTGCTGGAATTAGTGGCTCTAACCCACCTGTATTTGTGGTTTCTGCTTCTACTTTTCTAGCCGCAGGAACATGGGCGGCTCCTTGCACTTTCCCTGGCTCTTGCTGATTAATGGCTCTTCATCGCATCTGCCACCTTACTCTATCCCAGCTCACAGAGGGGTTCCACTTTTTCCACCACACTAGTCCTAGGACCATGTGCACAGTCATCCTGGGGACTACAATAAACCAAACAGTCTCTACTTGAGTCCACACTTTGAGCCAAACCAGCTTGGTTAGGCAGGTGGCTGGCTCACCTCCTGTTATTGACCAGTCTAGTTGGGAAAATGCCATGTGTTGCCTCAGTTTCCTTAGCCTCAGTCCCAGTCTCTCCACTACCTGGGTGCTTACCACGCAGCGTGTGCAACCGGGTCATCTTCCCCCCTGCTGTTGCTCTTGTAGAAGAATAGACCCTTTGGGGGGGTTGGTCGGAGTGCCCTCCTCCTTGGGGGACTGAGAACTCAACGACCTGCTGCCCCACACTTGTCTTCTCCTTTGGCTTTGCTGGTGGTCTCTTTTTCTTGGGTTGGCTAGTGGGTGGAGGAGCGGTTGCTGGTCATGGTGCAAGGCACTTGGCTTCTCAATGACCCTCCTTCCCACAGCAGAAGCAGGCTCCTGGGGCCTGGCGAGGCTTGCCTCCTCCAGCCAAGGGTGTGCCCCCCTTTTCCCCCCTGGGGCCTGGGCACCTCTCGGGTGCTCTTAGGGGCTGGCTTTCCTTTGGTGTGCTCTCATAAGTCCATCAGGTCACTGTGCACCTCACCGTCCACTCGGAAACATGCTTGCATGTTCTGTGGTACCCCTCAGGGTATGTAGTTCCGGTATAGCTCTAAATCTAGTCCCCCTCAGAAGTATGAGACCAACATGTGCTTAGGCTATTCAGAAAGGGTCAGGGTTAGGCTGGCTAGGCTGCGGAAGTCCCAAATGTACTCTGCCACCAGCCACTTTCCCTGCTTAAGGGTGCAGATGTGGGATTCAGTGCACCAGGCCGCCATGAGATCCTTGAACCGCCCTCTCAGGATCTGCATTAATGCATCTAGGTTGCCCAGCTCCTACTCTCCAGCATCGTGTAGGGACAACAGCCATCCGGCTGCACCACCCTCCAGGTTGGATGCCACTGCGTCAACCTGGGCTGCATCATCTGGGTACATTCCCCCATAGCGCTCCATGTGGTGCCACGTCTAGGCTAAGAAGTGAGCCAGCTTGCCCAAGTCCCCATCGAACCCAACTGTGAAGGAGGGCAGTGGTCACTCACCTCTCACCACAATGTACCCAGGTGGTAGGACCACTGCTGCCACCTGGAAGCGAGGCAAAGGGGCCCCAAGCCCTGCTTGAGCCCCTGGGATTTCTTGCTGCCACACTGGGGGAGGGGCAGCAAAATCTGCTGCCACTGTTGTCTGCAGGGGTAAGCCAATCATCCTGGCAGGTGCTGGCACCACTGGCTGCAGGAAGGGAGGAGATGGGGTGGTTAGTGACTTCACTTCCTCTGTCCCAGCCACTGGCACCTTGGCTCCCAGTGATGCTGCTCCCTTGATCGCCAGGCCTCCAAACTTTTGTCCCAGTTGCTCCATCAATGGGCTGCGGGTGGCAGTGGGAGCTTCCACTTGATTGGCTAATCCCACTCGACTGGTCGCCTCACCTTCCATCTGCTCTTTCATGTCATGTTGACCCCTGCGGGAATTAAGGGGTCCTCAGCCTCTGCCACCTTCCCCACATTTGCCGCCCAGCGAGTCTTCGGTCCCCGGTACAGAGCATCCTGCAGCCGCTCCCTTAGGCTTGTCTCTTGCAGCTCTGGCTTTTCAGCCCTCAATTTGGGATGCGCGCCTGCTGGCTGTGCCCCTGACCCAATCTGCAGCGCCACTGGGGCTTTTTGAGCCAGGGGCTCCTTCAGCTTTTTCTTCTCCTCTGACTCTTTGCCTGTTGCTGATGTCTCAGGTCTTTGGCCTCCTGGTGGGATCCAGGTAGGCACTACTATGAGAACTGACTTAATGTCAACCATCTCTCACCACGATGTACCCAGGCGGTAGGACCACTGCTGCCGCCGGGAGGGCAGGCAGAGGAGCCCTAACCCCTGCTTGAGCCCCTGGGATCAAAGCAAAATCAATTCTGGGATTTTCCCACAAAAACCCATATAGGTAACTCCCCTTTTCCCCTCTGTGCCACCCACAGTTCATAGTTCACCAATTGAGTTCAGTTCTTTTGCTTTGGGAAAAACTATCTGCCCCCGTCAAACATTCTTCATGACTTGGCCTTGGTAGATAACACTCTCTGGCAACAAAGGTTCACTTGCATTCCATAGCCTTCCCCCTTGCTTAGGAATTCAACACCTTCCTCCTGTCACTGTTTGGCAAAGCTGTGAGTGAAAGCAGGTGCAGGCAACTATGGAGTCGAGTCAGGTTTGACACTGGCCTTCAGTTCTTGGGAAGGAAAGGGCAGGGATCTTCTAATGATGTTTGTGTGTTACAGCAATCATCACCTGTCTCACAAGCTTCCTTTGAGATGGCCTCCCTTCCGCCCTTGCCAAGTTCCCATGAGAACTCAGACTTTAAAAACACAGTGCTAGAAGGGGAAAGCAACATAGAAGAACCCATGGAAGAGGATGGGGCCAAGATGGAGGGATGGGTGATGTAGGAGATGACCAGGCTGAGCCCAAGGGAGGGGTCAAATCCATCATAAGTCATGAGTCCCTGCATGCCCACAAGAAATCTAAGTCCAACCCACCTTGAATGCCTTCTTAATTCCTGCTCTTTTCCCTTGACCATTAGTAGCTCAGATTCTTGTAGAGAGTTTAAGCTTGCAATAAATCTTTATTTATTTATTTAGCCTGAATCTCCTGATTTCCCCAGTGCTTGACACATATTTTCTACAATGCCCACAAAAAGAGATGCAAAAGAAAGCCATAAGCCAGATGAAGCTAATGTTAAAGCTTTTTGGGAAGTCTTGGGGGGGGATGCTTTTTAACTTAAAAGCCTTCAATGAAAATTTAGATAAAAGGTTTAATGAAGTAACAACAGTTATAAATCAATACTCAGATACAGGTAATAGCAGCTAAATCAGATCCACAATTGGGTGGATTGGAAATTAATTTGTTGCTGACAGAGTGGAAGGAGATGGAGCTCTGTTGGAAAATTACAGGCTTGTTGAAGAAGGCTAAAAGGGCTATGAATCAAAAAGATTTAGAGACAATAGAATGAATCAGTGATGAACTGGACTTTCTTAAGAAAACTGATGGACCTTTTGAACAACAAATACCATGGAGATATTTACAACAGAGATGTCAGGTCCCTAAAGAAATGTATTCTTTCCCTTTGCATATTGTTGAATTTGTAAACCTTCTCTGTGACCTGCCATTCTGTTGGGAGGGGGGAGATTTTGGGATTGGTTTGCACTGTCCTGCTATGATGCCCTTCCCCCATATGTCTCACCCTTATCTAAGAGACGGTTTGAGCTTGGAGCCAGAAGGAAACGAAAGAGACCTTGAATGAACAGAACTCAGTTACCAAAACACTATGCCACCTGTGGATTGGCTGGATTTCAAAAAAACACTGGGATGCTGGGGGGAGGAGTATTGAATGCTGCTTTTATTATATTGCTTTCATGGGTTTTTCCCCAGACTTCGCCTTGTATCCCTGCTAATAAAAGTTCCTTTTGAGATAATGCTTGTTTCAAGAGTTCTGCTTTCTTGGGTGGCTTAGCTAAGGTAGGTCCTTACAAGAGATATATGACTTTGGGTAATGAAATGCAACTGTATGGAAAGATCCTAGTGAAGGAAACAATAAAGGTTATTCTTTTATAAATGAATTGTATAAAATGTAACACCAATGTATGAGGCTAACTGTTTCCTGCCCAGGCAGTGACTCACAAATGCTAATCAGCAAAGCTTCCGAAAGACAGGAACATTGGCCCAAGGTGGAAATTACAACCAAGGTGGAAATTACAAGTAAATGAGATAAGATCTGGATAAGATCATAACGGATAAACGGAAATGATCAGAAGGACCCCTTTAGAAATAGGAAACAACTTCAAAAGAATGACTTAAGCTTCTTAGGGGTGGTGTGTATTCTGAAAGAGTATAAAATACCTACTTTGAAATTTGCTCAGTGCGCTCTTTGAACCCAATCCAATTTGGGAAGGGTCTAAGAGGCCGCGTTTGCAAACACTTTCTTTCTTTATTATTTTATTTATTATTTTCAATTTTCTTTTCAATAAATCTTTGCCTTTGTTAACCAGACTTGTCTTCGAGTTGTGAGTATCAGATTTTGGGCTTTTAAATCTCACAATCTTGGCGACCCAACGTGGGGCTTGAAAGAGCCTCTAGGGGGGAGCTGTTCTCAGTAAAGTCCGGGGGCGCGCCTGTTCATTTCAACTGCCTGGAATTGTCTGAGATCTAGCTTCCCATTCCAGGCTCCAAGCCAAACTAAATTAACAATTCTGGTCTACAAAATCAAACAATAGGAAAAAGGAGGAGAGTCAACAACTGAGGCCCAGGACCAGGTAACCCAGTGCACTGGCCCAGGTAAGAAACCTTTCCCCGAAGGAGGGAAACACACAATTGTACCTGGGTGGTCAGGAGAGCGATTGTGGGAGGTTTCTGCGATAATGGTTGTGTGAGTGTGATGGGCTGTGTTCTGGGAACACTGGTAAGTCCAAAGCGAGTGCGGACCTGAAAGGTTGCATTTCCTTAACCCGCGAGGGGAAACGACAGCCTGAAGGGAAGCGAACTGGTGTTGAAAATTTTGAGTGGCCATAAAATCGAGAACCTCAGGGAACCATAATCAGGGAAACTCTCAAAGAAGATGGGCAATTGTTGTAGTTGTTGTTGTAAACCTAAAGAAAAGAAAATTAAAAGAACTGAAAGCAAGTTTTTCTTCTCTCTTTTTCTTTTAATCTAGCTCTTTGGACTATTCAATTCCCTTTGTCAAAGGTGAGGAGAGGAGGCTGCTACTTTTCCCCTCCCCCTTTACACCTGGAAAAGACCCCAAGTTCAATATTCCTTTTAGTCTTTCCCCACTGTCTTTTGAAGTTGGTGGGATAAATTGGAAGTAACCATAAATGTTTCCCCCTTTTTTAATTGAAAGGGGAGACCTGTTTTGGCCTAAAACCCCAAATTGATATGTGTGTTTTGTTTTGTTATATATATATTTGGACATTTGGAACATTAAGCTTGGACTTGGAATGGTGAGAAAAATAGGAGATGGTTAAAGGGCCCTATAGAAACCATGTTTGGTTGGAATCACCTCATGATTTTTCTCGCTTCTTGCAGGACAAACCATATGTCTAAATAAATGTTGTTTTAATAGTATCTGTGTATATACTGTATGTCTGTCTGTGTTGTTCTGTGCTATTTCCAAGACTTGGAAGAGGGTCAAAATCCTCTCTGATAACACCAAACAAAAAGGCCTTATTTAACAATGTATGGTTTGTCTGGAGAAAGTATGAAATGAAATTTTTGTATGTGAAATTGTTTATGCCAGCAGTCAGAATGGAAGTGAATGAGTTAATTTGCTGATATGTAAATATGTGTGTTAGCCCTCAAACATCACTCACCCCCACCCGTCCCAGGCTGTGAAAGGAATAGTAAATTGCAGATTTTATTGTTGTAAAAAACAAACAAACAATGAGACAAGTTTCATGGACAATGTGTGAGAAAACTTATGGAAAATGCATGTGAAGGAGAGCAAAAAAAAATTAGTGGTGAGATTTTTGTAAAATTTCTTTTACTCTTTTTCTCCTGTCTCTTTCTCTTAGCCCCTCCCCTGTTACTTTAAGAGAGAGAGAGAGAGAAGAGGGGGGGGCTGGTCATTTTAACCATTTTTTTTCTCTCTGCTTAGAATTCCAGTCTGAGGAAGGAGGGGGGGTGGATGTGAAATTTAATGCCCACTCTTGCAGTTTCAGCTTGCGATTTTTTTTACTTGAAAGCGGAGAGATTAATTGTTAGACAATCTTTTTGGAAATTGTGTTTTAATTAGACCTATATATATATTCATCAACCAAAAGAAATTACTTTGAATTTGTGAGATTTAAAAACCCAAAATTTGATGCTCACAACTCAAAGACAAGTCTGGTTAACAAAAACAAAGATTTATTGAAAAGAAATTGAGATCGGGGCGGAGCCAAGATGGTGGAGAGGCAGCAAAGGCTGTAAAGAGCTCCTCCAAAAGTAAAAGTTTTATTTTATTTTACTTTATTTTTATTTTAACTTTTTAACCTCTTTTAATATTGTATTTTAACCTACCCCTTTTTAACTTTTTAAACCCATTTTTAACCCATTTTAACCTTTTAAACCATAGTTTTAAACTTATTTTTAAACCTGTTTTAACAAACTTGAATGGGGAAAAGAAGGAAGAGACAGCACTCTGCAGCAGAAAGTATATCCAAGCCTTTGAAGCAGCAGAAAATGGAGGATTATATTGCAAACAGACAGTCTGCTCCAGTAAGTAACTCATTCGCAGGCACCTTATCAGATAAATTTAATTTATGTGACTCATTGGAATGGGACTTACAAACCGAACTGGAGAGCAGACAGCGTGTGGAGTTGTCCTCCTCCCTCTCGGAGAATGGCTCCCCTCCTTGGAACCCGGCAACAGCCTTTTTTGCACAGGAGGGAGATGTAGCAAATTTGAAGGGGGAAAATGTGAAAAGAAATTGAAAATAATAAAGAAAATAATAAAGAAAGAAAGCGTTTGCAAACGCAGCCTCTTAGACCCTTCCCAAGTTGGATTGGGTTAAAAGAGCGCCCTGAGCAAGTTTCAAAGCAGGCATTTATACTTTCTTTTCTTGATACATGCCCCCCTAAGAAACTTAAGTTAGTCTTTGAAGTCATTTACATTTCTAAAAGATCTTCTTTGAACTTTTACATCCAAAAGACTTATTGTAACAACTTCCTTACATCCCTTACTACATTATCTTGTTTTACTCACCATCTTGAAATGTTCCTATCCTTTTTAACATTTCAAAAGAGCTTTGTTGATTACCATGTGTGAATTCTCTGTCTAAGCAGGAAATAGATGGCCCCACATCTTAGGGTTATATTTGATACAATTCATTGGTGTTACATTTGGTGTTACATTTGGTACCATTTATAAAAGAATAACCTTTATTTATTTTCCTTTAATTCCACCCTTTTTCTCTTCTACCTGAATTATTCTTTTATACTTTTAGGAATTCATCATTCCCTAATTTTTTTTCAAATTCGTGTGGAAGCAAGTTATTGTATTCTGAGTCTTCTTTTCCTAACCCTTGTTTTCCTACCTTCATTATTAACATTGTTTCTTTCTTCCCATTTTCAACTGAAGTTGTTATTAAAGTCATACTTTTCATTGTTCATCTTATTAGTATTTGTATGAGAGGAATCAAACATGGTAAAAACATAATAGCCAAGAATCCTAGTATTGCAAATTTTGCTAGTTCTTTCCAATTTGCAAACCACCCTCCGAACCAATTATTTACCCCATCTAAGGTCAATCCCTTCCAGGTTTGGACTGGGACATGAGCTAATTTTATCATTTTGTCTGTAATTCCTTTACTACCATACCACTCTCATCTACTTCAATGCAGCAATTGCTCAAATTAAATTTTCCACACACACCTCCTTCTTGAGCTAATAAGTAGTCTAAGGCTAACTGATTCTGCATAATATAAGTTCGAGACTTTACACTTTCCTTAGCTAAATGCGTTAGAGTACTTACAGTGTCATGGGTAATTACTTCAAGCACTGCTTGTAGCCTAATTACCCTATTTAGAATATAGATGGGCTCTCTGGCACCTAAAGTGCCATCTTCCGCCAATGTAGCTGGTCCATAATAGTTGATGATCTTCTCTAGAGTCCAATCATCATCTTTCCAGATTCCAATTTTCATATTGCTTGCTTGTATGGCTCTTTTCTCTCAGACTTTATCTGATAAATCATCATATACAGTTAGTCCCAGCAATTGTTTATGTTCGATGGGGAGAAGGAGAAAGCTTGGCTTTATTATTCCTAAGATACAAGATCCATACCACCCCTTGGGTAGATACCCATAGGCATATTTTCCACATATCCAATACATACCTTCCGGGGCTACCCAGTCCAGGGTGTTGTTTTCAGGATCTTTTAAATAAGCCATCTCAGTTATTTCACTTAATGTCTCTTTCTTTGATATTCCACTTCCTCCCCACCAACTGTCGTTGTTCCATACAGTCAAGCAAATCATGTCTCCTACTGCTACTTTCCTATTCTTTCTTTGTCTTTCATAACATACTTTCCCTACTAAATTTGTGGTTAATGCCCATGTTCCCTCTTTTCCTTTTGTGAACTTTAGAGTTTTATTTTTCCACATTTCCACCACAATGTCATGTTTTAATTCTTGAGCCTCCCATGGCCATTGTTCTCCCATATTTGTTCCTCCACAAACAAAACAATTACTCGCTGTTAGAGTCTTAGCAATTTCTTCAGCCAATTGTACAAACATATTCACTGTTTTCTTAGGAAATTCAGGTAATTCTAATTTTTCGAATTCCTGATAATATGACCAAAAGATACTTTTGCGTATTGGTTTTACTTTAGTGGTTTCAATTTTTAATACTAGCCACCCCCACGGGTCTTTTCCGGTTCCATCAATTCCTATTCCAAATTCCTTATATTGAATTCCTTTTTCTAATGACTGATTTATATGTATACACATTGGGTTACATTTTCCTTGAGTGCAATCAGTCCTGGTACTCCCGATACTAATATTCACTTCCTTTGGACCTATACTTCTCTCATTTGGGACTGTAGTAGTGTACCAATAATCATAGCTTGGAGCAAAGGCAACAGGTCCTGTACTTAATATATGCGCTCTCTGAAATAAATACTTCCTTTCTTTTATATAATTTCTTTCCCACTCTAAGTTTTCACATCTCACCCCAAACGAGTTATCAGATCCTTGTCCATTATTAATAGCTTGGCAAGCATCAAAGCACACGCCCACACTAGTTTCGCCCCTGGTTTCATTATGGGCTATGTAACCTCGTCTGATTTGACTTAATGAGAACATCTGAAATGCATTTTCCCCTCCCTTATAAGCATACACCCACATTTTTGCAGTTACTGGTCCTATTGCTTTTGGGTCATAACATTCTACCCCTATGCTGGTGTGGCAACGCTTATATTGTGTGTCATTCTGAATGCAGTCTGTTAAGTCAGTTTGTAAACATTCAGGAATCATAGTATGGTATATCATTGTTTTCTCAATTTTCCCTTCCCTTTTTGCCATTTTTACACATTGTGTACATGGTTCTAGTGGTTGGACAGGTTTTAAGAGTATAATAAAAAGAACTCCCAAGTACCACCCAGTAACATTCCAATACATCCTCTATGCTCTTAATATCACACTCTATCTTACACCCCGTACATAAAATGCAATCAATATAATGGGAGCAACAACAACATCCACAAAGGCACTTACAAAACCAGCACCTCCTGGAGGTATTGGATTTTCTCAATCTTGGCTTTCTCTGGTCGGAGTGGAAGCATCAAAAAAAATGCAATGTTTAGTCCTTATGCTTCTTTACCCCTCCTTCTGTCAAGAGTCCGTTAGGTCCTTCGAAACGTTAACTTCAGTGGATCTACTTGGTAAGATTCCACCTTCCACCTCTCTGGGGCTGGCACGGGCCCTTTCACTCGGGAGTAATGAGTCCAACCTCTTTCAGCTGTCCAGATGGCTGTTTCAGTAGTTAACAAGACGATGTAAGGTCCCTCCCAAGTTGTAGTTAGTTTTTCATCTTTCCAGGCTTTTATCAACACCCACTACCCTACTTTGTATCAGTGTACTGCAAAGTCCAAGGGTGGAGTTTGAGCAAGAATGCCTTTCTGTCGCAAGAGAGAAAAACATCTGGACAGCTCAAGTACATATTCTGTTATTATTTTATCTTTCAGTTCAACTCGTGGCAATCCCTCCTTCTCCATATAAGGTACTCCAAACATGAGTTCAAATGATGACAATCCAATATCTTTACGTGGTTGTGTTCGTATCCTTAATAAAGCCAAGGGGAGGCATTTATTCCAGGGTAAATTTGTTTCCTCCATTAATTTAATCAAAGTTTGTTTTAATTTTTGATTTGCACGTTCAGAAATCCCAGAACTACTGGCGTGCCAAGCTGTGTGATAATCCCATTTAATTCCTACGGCCTCATTAATTAATTTTACTACCCTTGCCGTAAAATGCGTCCCCTGGTCACTATCTATTACTTCAGGAAGACCATACCTGGGTATTATGTTTTCTAACAATATTCTACCCGTGGTGCTAGCATTTGCATTCACACATGGAAAAGCTTCCACCCATCAAGTTAAATGGGTTAAATGACAAGCAAAAAGCTTATTTTTCCTGCTTTTGGTAATTCAGTATAGTCAATTTGAATTATCTGAAAAGGTCGTATTGCTAACTCCCTTCCCCCCATTGGTTGTTTTCTTAGTGCTGCTTTTTTTCAGAACGGCGTTCCAGCACCTTTTTTTGGGGAAAAAAAACTTTTCAACAAGCTGTGTTGAGATTGCCAGGAGCACGTGCTGAGAAACGCTGATCTCGCGCTCCTGCAATCTCCCTCGCTCGATTTCAGCTTCCCTTGCTACAAGAGAAAGCAGGCTGAAATGGAGCGAGGGAGATTGCCAGGAATGCAAATCGGCCAATCTCGCTCGCGCTGCTGCAATCTCCCTCGCTTCATTTCAGCCTGCTTTCTCTTGTAGCAAGGAAAGCTGAAAGCAAGAGAGGGAGATTGCAGCAGCACAAGATCAGCTGATTTGCGTTCCTGGCAATCTCCCTTGCTCCGTTTCAGCTTGCTTTCTGCAAGAGAAAGCCGGGCCGCAGGGCCGCCTCCACGGGTACTGCTCTAACATAGAGAGGGAAGGACAAAGAGGGAGGGAAGGAAGAAAGAAAGGAAGGAAAGAAAGAAGGGACAATGGGAGAGGGAGGGAGAGAAAGAGAGAGAGAGAAAGAGAGAGAGAGAGAGAAAGAGAGGGAGAGAGAGGAGAAAGAAAGAGGGAAAGAGGGAGAGAGAGAAGGAGAAAGAAAGGGAGAGAAATAGAGGGAGAGAGAGAAAGAGGGAGAGGGAAAGAGAGAGGGAGAGAAAGAAAGAAAGGGAGAGAGAGAGAAGGAGAAAGAAAGGGAGGGAAATGGAGAGAGAAAGAGGGAGAAATAGAGGGAAAGAGAAAAATAGGGAGAGAGAGAGAAAGAGGGAGAGAGAGGAGAGAGAAAGAAAGAGGGAGGGGGAGAGAGGGAGAGAAAGAGAAGGGGAGAGAGAGAAATTAAATTAGTAACATGATTGTTAAGTGAATCTGGTTTCCCCACTAACTTTGCTTGTCAGAAGGTTGCAAAAGGCGATCACATGACCCTGGAACAATGTGACCATCATAAATATGAATCGATTGCCAAGCATCCAAATGTAAATCACATGACCCTGGGGATGCTGCAACGGTCATAAGTGTGAAAAA
The DNA here is from genome assembly GCF_947247035.1 of Vipera ursinii. Taxonomy (NCBI): domain Eukaryota; kingdom Metazoa; phylum Chordata; class Lepidosauria; order Squamata; family Viperidae; genus Vipera; species Vipera ursinii. The sequence continues at coordinate 17,583,090 of NC_139522.1, forward strand.
TGGTCATAAGTCACTTTTTTCAGTGCCGTCATAACTGAACAGTCACTGGGCGACTGGTGGTACTTGGACACTGCCTTGTCCTAAAAGTGGTGCAATGGATGAAAAGGTTGAAAAGCCCTGTTTTAGTATACCGGTACTATTTGGTTCAGAATATATTTTTTTCTTGTTTTCCTGCTCTAAAAACTGGGTGCGTCTTATGGTCAGGTGCGTCTTATGGTCTGAAAAATACGGTAGTTCTTGCCTTGCTCAGCAGTGCAGGTTGATCCCTTTCCATCGTCCCACCCTTCCTTTCCTCACACAGCCTGTTACTCGACCACAAAGAGCTGCTGCCCAGCACATTAGATCACAATAAATTACTGGTTGACTTCTACCTTCTGGAGTGTTCAGTTTCTAATTTTATGGCCTGTATCAATCAGATTGTTGAATGGTGTCTGAAATCCAAGCCACATGGAGTAGAGCCTTAAGAGCCAGACTATAGTTTACAGACGCTCACTTTTCATAAACTAAATCCTTGGCCAGGAGGCAGAATCATGCATCTCCTTCCTTGTGATCAGAGTTACTGATAAAACACACTATGCAAATGCACAGATCTGGGTCAGTAAAGAATCCATATAGATAGTCTGACAGTATTTCTTATTTCTTTGAATCCACAACTAATCTTTGAATTGGACAGCATATCACATACCTGTGTCTGATATTATTACAGAGTTATAAAATAGACTGCTGTCACTAAATAATTATATGAGATTCTAGATCTATCAGCCCAGTTCATCGCAGGTCTGAACTCCCATGCAGTGAAAAGGAGAGGGGTTGCAACTTCTGTTTGTAGTTATCCACGTTTCTGCACACTGAGATAATCAGCCATCGTACAAATACAGAGCCTATCATGCTTTTATATTTATATATGGAACAGATACATTACCTGAAATTTTTGGAATGTGTAAAAAATTTGAACCAACTCATTTCCCATTGTTTGTGTATATAGAAAGTAAACCCTGAAATAGATTTGGAAAGAGCAAGGACTTTGATTAAATGGAAATGTTGCTAAGCATAGAACTGTTGAGTTAATTTGCAGCTGTTTCTGCTGTTTTCTTTTTATGTGCTTATGATTTTAAATCACATTTTAAAATCAGCCAAATCAGGAATAAGATTGTGACTGAAAGAATACTAATTCTGAAAACGTTAAATTTAGCTTTAGTGTAATTTGCTTGTTTGCTGTAGATAAAACGAAATTATATTTCTAAAGCATTGGTTTGGACTTCCGGGTGGCAAGGCTCTGTTGCCGGCAGCCATTTCAGCTGTCAGCCCCGTTGTTTCCGTAGAACCACCAAAAACAGCGACGATCAGCTGGCGGCTCGGAAGCCCGCTCCTCGGGAGAAGAGGAGGGGGTGAGCACCCAGGCAGGGGTAGAGCTCTCCCAGACCGCCAGAGTTGAAACTCTGGTGGTTGAAGGATTGAGCCCCCCCCACAGCCTGAGTTTGCTCCGAACTTCGGGACGCCTCTGCTCCAGGGCTTTGGAGCAGAGCAGGACGCAGCAACCATCCCTGCCAGCGAGAGTGAACCTTGGATTACTTGGATGCAGGCAGAGCTGTACAGGAGAATGTTGTCAAAGCAAGTATATGAACTTTAACTCAGTAGATTTTGTGGAGACTTTTAAAAGTGAAAGTGCGTAACAGAATTGAGTGGGCAAAAATGGCTGCCAAATCATCTAAAGTTCCTAGAAGAACGGGGGCTTCACCAGTTCAGCAATCTTCCTTACAGGCTTTAATGCCCCCCCCCCCAGCACCTGCACCCGCACCAGCTTTGACAATAAAAGATTTGCAGGATGTTTTGCAAGAGGCTTTGAAAAAGCAGTCCCAGCATTTAACCCAGCAATTAGCTGAGTTCATTGAGGAGAAGAATACAGAAGTGAGGGCAGACATCTTATTAGCATTTCAAGGCATGGCTGTTTGTATTGAACGTTTGGATGAGAGAGTGGAAGAACCTAGCCAAAATAATGTGAGATTAGATGCCAAAATGATGGATGCTGAAACTGTGATGGATAAGATTGATGATGATTTAACATTGGTGCAGTACCGCGAGATGGAATTTGCTGTGAGAATCAGAGGTTTGAAAGAGGATCTTAAGGGAAATTTGAAAAAAGTGGTTTCAGAAGCCTTTGAAGAGGTTTTGGGGCGCTCAGCAGAAGATATTATGGTGGATATAGATAAAATATTTCGTGTCAATTCCTGGATTGCAAGACAAAGGAAACTACCTAGAGATGTGGTGGTTTATATTACAAAGAGGGCTATTAGAAATGAGGTTATTCAAGCCTTTTTGTTGTTGTTGTTAGTTGCGAAGTCGTGTCCGACCCATCGCGACCCTATGGACAATGTTCTTCCAGGCCTTCCTGTCCTCTACCATCTTCTGGAGTCCATCTAAGCTCACGCCTACTGCTTCAGTGACTCCATCCAGCCACCTCATTCTCTGTCGTCCCCTTCTTCTCTTGCCCTCAATCTTTCCCAGCATTAGGCTCTTCTCCAGTGAGTCCTTCCTTCTCATTAGGTGGCCAAAGTATTCGAGTTTTAGCTTCAGGATCTGGCCTTCTAAAGAGCAGTCAGGGTTGATCTCCTCTAGGACTGACCGGTTTGATCGCCTTGCAGTCCAAGGGACTCGCAGGAGTCTTCTCCAGCACCATAGTTCAAAGGCTTCAATTCTTTGGCGCTCAGCCTTTCTTATGGTCCAGCTTTCACTGCCATACATTGCAACTGGGAAGACCATAGCCTTGACTATATGCACTTTTGTTGACAGGGTGATGTCTATTCAAGCCTTTTACAACAGCAAATTTACAATTGCAGAGCAAGAAGTTTTAATTTTAAAAGAGATCCCTCCAAGAATTTTAAGGAGAAGGAAAGAATTTGCTTTTCTGGCAGAAGAACTAAGAAGACGGGATATCCAGTTCAGATGGGAGATCCCAGTAGGTATGGTGGTGATGTATGCAGGCACGAGATATTGTCTTCTCACAGTGTTACAGGCACGTGATTTCTATGCTAACATTTTAAAGGCAGTTCCTATACCACTTCTGGAATCTAAAAGGAAGAATGGTGAAGGAGAGCGTCAACCACAAAGTGAGAGTACACAAGGTGCTGAAGGAGTTATGCAGCTGAAAGATGGAGAATTCCAGAAAGTTATAGGAGTGGATCAGATTTCAGTATCAACGGAGGAGGTCAGAGACCAAAGAATGACACGCGCTGCAGCTAGACGAATGAGACAAGAGCAAGAACAGTAGAGAGTTATGACGGCACCTCAAAAACTTACTTACAGTGAAGCAGTGGGAGGAGCACGGCCAAAGAGAGTGCAGGTGATTTTGGAAGAGGCACTCCAAAAGCTTCAGGTTGCAAAAGATGGCGACAAAACTTCTAACCTGGAATGTTAATGGTCTAAATTCACCACATAAGAGAAAGAAAGTATTTCAATATTTAAAGCAATTTAAAAATGATATTATTTGCTTACAGGAAACACATATTCGAGCAGCTGATCAAAAGTACTTGGTAAACTTTAGGTTGGGCACAAAGTTTATTGCTTCTGCGACTGATAAGAAAAATGGAGTTGTTATTTATGTTAAGAATACCTTAACAGCGACTTTAATTGAAGCAGATAAACAAGGAAGATATGTTATAATTGAATTACTAATAGAAGGCAAGAAATCGCTTTTGGTTGGACTATACACTCCTAATCAACAGCAAGGAGATTTTTACAATTTACTACACAGCAAGATTATTCAGTGGGATTATAAATCTTGTATTTTTATGGGAGATTGGAATGGCATTTTGGATGTACAAATGGACAAGGGAGGTCTTTTTAAAAGCACCCCAAGTCATGCTAGACTGCCTAAATCTTTTTTTGAGATGAAGGATCACTTGGAATTGAGAGATGTTTGGAGAGAAAGGAACTTGCAAGAAAAAGACTTCACTTTTTTCTCCGATAGGCATCAATCTTTCTCCAGGATCGACTTTGTATTAATTACTAATGATTTTTTTCCTAGGATTAAGAAGATCAAGATTTGTCCAAGAACTATATCTGATCATAGTCCAGTATGGTTAGAGATAGAAAAAGATAATGGAGATAGACGGTCTTGGCGTTTAAATGAGAATTTGTTTAGATACCAGGAAAATGTGGAAGAGTGTAAAAAACAGATGAAAGAATTTTTTAAAATTAATATGCATAAAGGTACTTCTATTGAGATGGTTTGGGATGCAAGTAAAGCTTATATGAGAGGTGTATTAATATATTTGAATAATAAACATAGACGTAAACTGGAATTTAAGAGGAAAGAATTAGAGGATGAAATTAAGGAAAAAGAAAAGGCTTTAATTCTGAATCCATCTGATGGGAAGATCAAAGAGGTAATTACTTTATTAAGGGGTCAGTTTGATACCTTAATGGCAGATCAAGTGGCAACTAACTTACGGTATGCTAAACATAACACTTTTTGCAATGCTAATAAACCGGGTAGATGGTTAGCTTACTTGTTAAGGAAGAAGCAAAGAGCTTGTAATATAGATAGAATAGAACATAAGGGTAAAGTAGTGTATCAGCAGAATCTTATTAAAAAGACTTTTGTTGATTTTTATTCTAAGTTGTATGCTAGAGATAAGATTAGAGATGTAGATATAGATGAATATTTGATAAAAGCCAATATTCCTGTTCTTACGCAAGAACAAAAGGAAGGGATGAACCAATTGATAACTGATGAAGAATTTTTTTTAGCAATTAAACAATTAAAAGTGGGTAAAGCGCCGGGAACTGACGGTTTGACTGCCGTTTACTATAAAAATTTACAGTTACAAATGGTGGAACCTTTAAGGAAACTGTTTAAGACAATTCAATTGGGAGGAGGGGTGCCTCCATCGTGGAAAACTGCTTTTATTTCGTTGATTCCAAAGGAAGATCAGGATGCCACCCAAGCTAAAAACTACAGACCAATATCGCTTTTAAATACTGATTATAAGATATTTGCAAAAATCTTAGCTAACAGATTAATGAAGGTAATGCAACAAGTGATTCATAGTGATCAAACTGGATTTATAAGTGGTAGACAAATGAAGAATAACGTGAGACACATTGTAGATCTATTGGAATTTTTGGAAAGAAATAATCAGATCCCCGCAGCGCTGATCTTTTTGGATGCTGAAAAAGCCTTTGATCAATTGGATTGGCAATTTTTGATGAAAGTATTAGAGAAAATGGAATTTGGGGAAAAATTTTACAACCTATTAGGGCAATATATCAAAAGCAAACAGCCCGTATAATAGTAAATAACAGTTTGATGGAACCATGTAATATTGAAAAGGGTACAAGGCAGGGGTGTCCGCTATCACCTTTATTATTTGTTTTAACATTGGAAATATTACGAGATTCGAATAAAATCAGGGGAATCCAAATAAGAGATCAGGATTATAGACTGAGGGCGTTTGCGGACCACCTGGTTATTACAGTAACTCAGCCAGATTATTCAGTTGTAGAATTGATGGAGATAATAATGTTATATGGGAAAGTTTCTGGATTTAAGATAAACATACAAAAAACCAAAATATTGTCTAAGAATATGACTGTATTACAAAAGGCTGTTTTAGAAGAGCTAACGGGATTTGAAATAGTTAAAAAGATTAAATATTTGGGGATATATCTGTCAGCCTCAAATGTGATGTTATATAAAAATAATTATGAAATGTTATGGGGAAAAATACAAAAAGAATTAGGTAGTTGGAAAAATTACAATTATCTTTATTGGGAAGAATTGCAGCAGTGAAAATGAATGTTTTGCCAAAATTTTTATTTTTATTTCAAATGATACCTATACTTAAAAAGGATTTAAATTTGGAGGAATGGCAAAAAGGAATTAATAAATTTGTTTGGGCAGGGAAAAAGCCACGAGTTAAATTTAAGATAATGCAAGATACGCACGAAAGAGGCGGTCTTAAAATGCCTAATTTAAAATTATATTATGAGGCTGCTGCTCTGTCATCGATAAGTGACTGGTTTAATTTAACACAAGGGAGATTATTAAATCTTGAGGGTCATGATTTGTTATTTGGTTGGCATGCATATTTATTGTATGATAAGAAGGTGGATAATGTGTTTAAGATACATATTTTAAGGTATGCTCTGTTGCGAGTTTGGAAAAAGTATAGACATAAGTTAAATTACAAGATACCAATTTGGGCAATACCTAAACATGCAATAGAATATATAAATGTGGGATTTAAACATGATGAGACTACATATAAGGAAATCTTAAGTTTAGAAAGGAATGTATGGCAATTAAAGCCATATAATATTTTAAAAGAAGAAAAGATTGTACAAACTTGGTTCCAGTATGGGCAATTACAGGCAAGATGGAAAGAGGACCAGAAAGTTGGTTTCTCGATGATTGATGAAAATTTGGTAAAACAAATTAGAGATCAAGGTCAAGCACATATAAAAAGGATATATAATGCATTGATAGAAATTGATTCAGAAATGGAACTTGTTTAAGATTGCATGATAAAGTGGGCCCAGAATTTTCAAGAAGTTATAACAATGGATAGTTGGGAAAAGATTTGGGTTAGAAATGTAAAATTTACACAGGCTCAAAATTTAAGAAAGAATTTTTATAAAATGTTTTATAGGTGGCACTTAGATCCTAAAAAATTAGCAAGTATGTATCCGAACTGCCAGCCCAAATGTTGGAGGTGTGGTTGTGAGGATGCAACGTATTTTCATATATGGTGGAAGCTTAAAGGTTAAAGCTTTTTGGATTAAAATTTGGTGGAATATGCAAAAGATATTTAAGAAAAGGATAAAGTTTTCTCCACAATTGTTTTTATTGGGTATTATTACAGATACTACTGTTATAGACACAAAGTTGATGTCGCATTTAATTATGGCAGCGAGACTTTTAGTAGCACAATATTGGAAGAAGGAAGAACTGCCGACTATAGAAGAGTGGACTTTGAAAGTTTCTAACTTGGCGGAAATGGCAAAGATTTCAGCATATTTGAAAGATCAATCGCAACAGAGATACATTGTGGAATGGAGAAGATGGATTGTATTCAAAACTGTATTGTAAAACTTCAATAAAAAAATAAAAATAAAGCATTGGTTTGGATCATTGTAAAGAAAAAAGATTTAATATTTATGATTCAAAAATATAAATATGTGAGAAACATGTTTTTAAAGACCTTTGCAGCTTGTTCTCATATATACCTTGCCACAAAGGAATAACTAAAATTATGAAATTTAGAATCTACCAAGCTTCCCTCCCATGGACAGAAGACAATCCATGGCAAATGTGAATCAGTAATCCATAGTTTAGCAGCAATAATAAATCTAATTATGCTATGCATATTTAAGTTAGCCAAACCCTGGAGCAGTGGTAGCAATCTTCTATCACAATGGCAAGCCCTTTAAGATTATATTTTTAAAGAAACAATGGAACCCCCTGGCAGAGGCACTGGAAATATAACTTGTTAAGTGTAAAAGAAATGAATGTCAACTTCCATGCATTCCCTCAACTTCAATGTTCGCTACTAAAAAAACTAGGAAACTTTAAAAGAAACTATAATTGTAGAACTGATTTTTTTACTTTTTTATTTTTAGTGTAAAAGTGTGACACCAAATTAAAACATGAAAAAAATCACCAATTACTTTTCAACAACCTGTCCTGCTAACAAAAAGGCCAGAATATCAACAGGCACGACAGAACACACAGAAATGACAATGCCTGTTAATATATCTGATCTTGATAAGCAGAGCCAAACTGCAAATGACTGGCCAGACTGCTGGACCTATGAGCAAAAAAAAGATTTTTGCTTGAAGAATGACTGGCTCTATGCTTATAACATGAAACTTGGCTGTACGCCTTGTAAAAAAGTTGGAACTCTTGGTGTTGAGTCAAAAATGGGTATGAAACTTTCCAAAGAATGGATTAACAATGAGATAACCTATTCTGGCACAGATAGGAAGCAACAGTTGACCTCACTTCGAAATTTTTTTTTTGATCACAGAGAATCTGCTGCACATAAAGCAGCATTAAAAATAGTTGCTGAAAGCGAAAAAATGACTCTTGAGAATGTTTTTTTAACGTCATTATCTCGGGAAAAAATAATAACTGGAAAAAATTTTTGAACTGCATATAAAGTAGCAAAGGAAAATCAATCATTCCATCATTTTGAAAATGAAATTGATCTGCAAGAACAGAACGGAAAGCACATTTGATTTGTGCTTTAGATTGTAAGCCGCCCTGAGTCTTCGGAGAAGGGCGGGATATAAATGGGATTAAAATAAATAAAATAAAAAATAAAATTTGGGTCGTATTCTTCATTCTACAAATGCATGTATTAACATTGATAATCATATCAGTGAAGAAATGAGGAAAATTGTGGTTAAAGAAATTGTTCGATCCAATAATAAAATTTCATTGATAATTGATGAATCAACCACAATAACCAAAAAAACTACCCTCATAGTATTTGTTCGATGCTGTATCAAAGGTATGGGAATGAATGCACCAGTAAAAAATTTTTTGGACTTGTTAGAACTTGAAAAAGTAACAGCAGAAGGAATATTTGATTCCTTACTCCAATGTCTTTACTCTTATGGGATGACAGAAGATTATTTGAAAAAATATTTGATTTCTCTGGCATGCGATGGCACCGCTGTGATGATGGGATGTAAAAGTGGAGTGAAAAAATTGCTGTCAGAACGTTTTCCTTCTATTATAGTTTGGCATTGTGCTAATCACAGACTAGAATTATCAGTAGGTGATGTTGCCAAGGAAACTTCAGGAATAAATAGATTCCAATCATTTATTGATAAACTGTATGTCATATACCATGCTTCACCAAAGAATAGTAGAGAGTTGCATTCATGTGCAGAATTACTGGGGACTGAGCTGCTGAAAATTGGAAGAATTTTAAGTACCCGATGGGTGTCATCTAGTTTGCGTACAGTTTTGGCTGTATGGAATAATTTTGAATCCCTTGTGTATCATTTTGAACAAGTAATGCATGATCCTACAAGAGATAAAAATGATAAATGCACTTATGATGGCTTGAAAAGAAAAACATTTTTTTTATTTTTTTTATTTTAATCCCATTTATATCCCGCCCTTCTCCGAAGACTCAGGGCGGCTTACAATCTAAGCACAAATCAAATGTGCTTAGCAATAGCCTTCATTCTATGTATATGCCTGCTTATTAGGGCTTTCGCCCCCCCCCCCCAAGCAGCATTAGGACCCAGATTGTTGGGGGCAATAAGCTGACTTTGTAATAATGCCTAACATCTACAGAATTTTTATTGGACCTAGGATTGATGCGTGATGCTCTCCAAGAATTGTCAGATTTAAGTTTGGATCTACAGGACCGCAACATCAACTTGTATAAGGCAAATAAGAAAATAAAAATACTGGTACAGGTTTTTGAAGAAAGAAGACAGAACTTTGGGCCCTATTATAAATGTGCTGTTGCTGCTGTAAGTGATCTTCGCTTTCGTGGAGTTTTACTTCACAAAAGAGATCCAAGAAAGGATCCTCCCATTGACCCAAGTATATTTTATACAAAATTGAAAGAGTCAATTGAAAAAAGATTACTTGATAGCAAAGACGATGAGTTGGCACATTGGTCTCGCGTACTTGATCAAAAACATTGGCCTGAAGATATTAATACTCAACTGACATTTGGAGAAGTGGAAATTAGAAACTTATCAATCAGACTGCAACTAAATGAAAGAGAAATGATTTGTGGATTCCGTGAATACATTCTCGAAAAGACATATCCAGAAAAACTGTTGCATTTGATACGGACTCTGAATACCATTCCTATTTCTTCAAGTGAATGTGAACGTGGATTTTCACAGATGAATCTAATTGCCACCTCAACAAGAGCTTCGTTAAAGACTAAGACAATTTCAGCACTTTTGTTCAGCATCCTGACATAACTTCTCGGTTTCTCCAGATGGCTTGCTACAGAATGTAAGACAGTAGCTATGGCATCGTCTGTCGACCTATTACCCCTGTAGGCAAACTGATGTTTGTTGAAATCCAGTGTTAGGCATGTCCTAAGATGTTGGAGAACCAGTCTTTCGAAGCATTTCATCACTACAGACATTAATGCAATAGGTCTATAGTCATTTACTCGATTGCTGTTTTCTTCGAGACTGGGACAATGGTGGCTGCTTTCAAGCGTGATAGTACACAGGCCGTTTGCAAGGAGATGTTAAAGATCCTTGTCAGGACCCCTGCTAATTGATCGGCACAATTCTCTTTTTTTATTGGTTTTTATAGGGTTGGGAATAGAGTGGAAGGATAGGGATTAGGGTTGGGGTCAAAGGGGGGTTGGAATCAGGGTTGGGGTTGAGGTTTCCCCCAATAGTATTTCCAATATTTGGCAAACAACATATTGTCTGGGTAGATATATGTAGATAAAAGTAATAGATCTAATGATTGATAACAATAGTAAATATAGTTAATTATCATAAACAATGTTAACTTTTCAATCCATAGTATTTTTCTTGCTAATTGTTGTTGTTAGCTGAGAAGTTGTGTCCGACCCATCGCGACCCTATGGACAATGTTCCTCCAGGCCTTCCTGTCCTCTACCATCTTCTGGAGTCCATTTAAGCTCACGCCTACTGCTTCAGTGACTCCATCCAGCCACCTCATTCTCTGTCGTCCCCTTCTTCTCTTGCCCTCAATCTTTCCCAGCATTAGGCTCTTCTCCAGTGAGTCCTTCCTTCTCATTAGGTGGCCAAAGTATTTGAGTTTTAGCTTCAGGATCTGGCCTTCTAAAGAGCAGACAGGGTTGATCTCCTCTAGGACTGACCGGTTTGATCGCCTTGCAGTCCAAGGGACTCGCAGGAGTCTTCTCCAGCACCATAGTTCAAAGGCCTCAATTCTTTGGCGCTCAGCCTTTTTTATGGTCCAGCTTTCACTGCCATACATTGCAACTGGGAAGACCATAGCCTTGACTATACGCACTTTTGTTGACAGGGTGATGTCTCTGCTTTTTAGTGTGCTGTCTTTTAATTTATTGGCTACAGTCCCCATCTGCAGTGATCTTGGAGCCCAGGAAAATAAAATCTGTCACCACCTCCATTTCTTCCCCATCTATTTGCCAGGAATTGAGAGGGCCGGATGCCATGATCTTGGTTTTCTTAATGTTAAGTTTCAACCCAACTTTTGCACTCTCCTTCTTCACCCGCAACAAGAGGCTCTTTAGTTCTTCTTCACTTTCTGCCATTAGAGTGGTATCATCTCCGTATCTTAGGTTGTTGATATTTCTTCCGGCAATCTTAATTCCAACTTTTGATTCCTCTAACCCTGCCTTTCCCATGACGTGCTCTGCATATAATTTAAATAGGCAGGGCGACAGTATACAGCCTTGCCGGACTCCTTTCCCAATTTTGAACCAATCAGTGGTTCCGTGTCCAGTTCTCACTGTTGCTTCTTGGCCCACATATAGGTTTCTCAAGAGACAAATAAGATGGTCAGGTATGCCCATCTCTTTAAGAACTTGCCACAGTTTGTTATGAACCACACAATCAAAGGCTTTAGCATAGTCAATGAAGCAGAAGTAGATGTTTTTCTGGAACTCCCTAGCTTTCTCCATGATCCAACGTATGTTGGCAATTTGATCTCTAGTTCCTCTGCCTCTTCGAAATCCTGCCTGTACTTCTGGTAGTTCTCGGTCCACATACTGCTGGAGTCTAGCTTGTAGGATTTTAAGCATAACTTTACTAGCATGAGAAATGAGTGCAATGGTGCGGTAGTTTGAACATTCTTTGGCACTGCCTTTCTTTGGAATTGGAATGTAAACTGATCTTTTCCAGTCCTGTGGCCACTGTTGAGTTTTCCAAATTTGCTGGCAAATTGAGTGTAATTTTGCCACCTCTTCTTAATCTCTTCTGCCTCTGTTAGGTCCCTGTCATTTTGGTCCTTTATCATGCCCATTTTTGCATGAAACGTTCCTTTCATCTCTCCAATTTTCTTGAAAAGATCTCTGGTCCTCCCTATTCTATTGTTTTCTTATATTTCTTTGCACTGTTCATTTAAGAAGGCATTCTTATCTCTTCTAGCTATTCTCTGGAATTCTGCATTCAATTGGGCGTATCTTTCTTTTTCTCCCTTGCCTTTCGCTTCCCTCCTTTCCTCAGCTATTTGCAAAGCTTCTTCAGACAGCCATTTTGCTTTCTTGCATTTCTTTTTCTTTGGGATGGTTTTGGTTGCTACCTGTTGTACAATGTTGCGAACCTCTGTCCATAGTTCTTCAGGCACTCTGTCTATCAGATCTAATTCCTTAAATCTATTTGTCACCTCTACTGTATATTCAACAGGGATATGATTTAATTCATACCTGAGTGGCCTAGTGCTTTTTCCTAATTTCTTCAGTTTAAGCCTAAACTTTTCAATGAGAAGCTCATGGTCTGAGCCACAGTCAGCTCCTGGTCTTGTTTTTACTGACTGTATAGAGCTTCTCCATCTTTGGCTGCAGAGCATATAGTCAATCTGATTTCTGTGTTGACCGTCTGGTGATGTCCATGTGTAGAGCTGTCTCTTGGGTTGTTGGAAAAAAGTGTTTGCTATGACAATCGTATTCTCTTGACAAAATTCTATCAGCCTGTGCCCTGCTTCATTTTGTACTCCAAGGCCAAACTTGCCTGTTATTCCGGTTATCTTTTGGCTTCCTACCTTAGCATTCCAATCCCCCATGATGATAAGGACATCATTTTTTGGTGTTAGTTCTATAAGGTGCTGTAGGGCTTCATAGAACCAGTCAATTTCATCCTCTTCAGCACTGGTGGTTGGGGCATAGACTTGGACTACTGTGATACTGAATGGTTTGCCTTGGATTTGAACTGAGATCATTCTGTCATTTTGAAGATTGTATCCCAGTATTACTTTTCCTGCTCTTTTATTGACTATGAAGGCTACTCCATTTCTTCTGAGGGATTCTTGCCCACAGTAGTATACCTGATGGTCATCTGAATTAAATTCACCCATTCCTTTCCATTTTAGTTCGCTGATACCTAAGATGTCGATGTTCAGTCTTGTCATCTCTTGTTTGACCACATCCAGCTTTCCTTGATTCATGGATCTTACATTCCAGGTTCCTATGGAGAAAAAATCTTTACAGCATCGGACTTTCCTTTCACTACCAGACACATCCACAGCTGAGCGTCCTTTCGGCTTTGGCCCAGTCACTTCATTCTTTCTGGTGTTACTAGTACTAGCCCTCTGCTCTTCCCCAGTAGCATATTGGACGCCTTCCGACCTGAGGGGCTCATCTTCCAGCGTCATATCTTTTTGCCTTTTGGTACTGTCCATAGGGTTTTCATGGCAAAGATACTGGAGTGGGTTGCCATTTCCTTCTCCAGTGGATCACGTTTTGTCAGAACTCTCTGCTATGACCTTTCCGTCTTGGGTGGCCCTGCATGGTATAGCTCATAGCTTCATTGAATTACGCAAGCCCCTTTGCCACGACAAAGAACTAAATGTTCTTTCTCTTTAATCTCTAAAGTTAGTCTATCCATTTCTGCACACTCTATTTTCTTAATTAATACTTCTTCAGTCGGTAAGTTTTCATTTCTCCAATATTGGGCAAATACAATTCTCGCTGCTGTTAATACATGTAATATTAGATATCCACTCTCCTTTTCATAGTTAGGTCCTATCATTTTTAGCAAAAACACTTCTGGTTTAAATTCTATTTGTTTCTTAGTCATCTTCTCCAACCATAGATGTATCTTAAGCCAAAACCTTTTAGCTTTAAGACATGTCCACCAGATGTGATAATAGGTACCTGGTCTTTGATTACATTTCCAACAAACATTTGAAGTATTTTTAAACATTTTCGCTAATCTCACTGGTGTCATATGCCATCTATAAAACATTTTATACAAGTTTTCTTCATATGGTACAGCTCTGGTTAATTTAATATTTCTGTCCCATAGTTTATCCCATTCTTCTAGCTCTATAGTGTGTCCAAAGTTTTTTGCCCATGTTATCATTGTATCTCTGACTTGTTCTTCTTCCATCTTTAGATTAAGCAGAATTCTATAAAGCTTTTTCATCAGCTTTTCATCTGTTTTTAACAATATAAGATCAAATTCTGTCTGTTCTTTATAGAGTCCCATTGTTTTCACATCTTTTTTATATCTTGTTTGGATTTGCAAATATGGCCACCATGCTAGGTCAATATCTTGTTGTAAGTCTTGTCTAGATTTCAATCTTCCTTCATTGTCCAGTATATCTTTATAAGTTACAAGTTTGTCATAGTTAATTAAGTTTGGGTAAGCAAAGGCTTCCATTGTTGAAAGCCATTCAGGTATCTTAATATAAATTTTTTCTTTTATTTTTTCCCATTCTAAAAGAAGCACATTTCTTATAGAGTGGTTCTGAAAGTATCTGTGAATTTTATTCTTCCCATACCACAGAAAGGCATGCCACCCAATCTGCAGATCATGCCCGTCTAGGTATAATAGTCTTTTATCTCTGAACATTATCCATTCTTTAATCCATGTTAAAATAGCTGCTTGGTAGTATAACCTCCAATCTGGGAGTCCAAATCCTCCACTTTCACTGGCTTCCTGTAGCATTTTCGCTTTGATTCTTGCTTTTTTCCCTTGCCAGATAAAGTTCAATATTGTTGTATTCAGTTCATCAAAGAAAGCTTTTCCTAGTTTTACCAGAATTGTTTGTCACTGTGTGTTGGGGGGTGGGAGCACAAAGGGAGGCTTACCTAATCTCAATGTACACATAGTTGTACTTTGACAATAAAGGTTCATTTCATTCATTTCAATAGGAAAAGTATTTTTGGTAAGATACTCATTTTGACTGTGGCTATTCTCCCCAGCATTGACAGTTGAAGATTTTTCCACTTTTCTAAGTCCAATGTTATTGGTTTTAACTATTTTATATAATTATCCTCTTTTACTGTTGTACATCTTGCTGTTAAGTAAATTCCCAAATACTTAACTTTTTTGACTATTTGGAGGTTTGTTTTTTTTGTAAGTTGAGTTTTCTGTTTTTCTGTTAAGTTCTTTGTCAAGACTTTAGTCTTTTCTCTATTATCAGGCCTGCCACTTCACCATATTTTTCTATTGTCTCCAGCAGTTTCGTGCTTGTTTCAAGAGGTTCTTCCAATATAAAAACCAAGTCATCTGCAAATGCTTGCAATTTATATTTTTCAATTCTTAACCACTATCCCCAGCACCCCATCTGGGCCTGCAGCTTTGCTGGGATTCACAGCCTTCAATACAGCTTTCACTTGATGTTTATACAGAGTGAGTGGCTGAGAATCAGAAGGCTGGCCAGCAGAGGCTACGGAGTCTGGTCTTTTCACCTCATAGCGAGCGAAGAAGATATTCAGCTCCTCTGCCAACGAGGCATCAGTATTAACTGTGTTCCTCGTGTTGCCCTTATGGTTGGTTAGGTGCTGCAGTCCCTGCCACACTTGCTTCGGGTTGTTGTCTGCTAGGTGGTTCTCCACCTTATGTTTATATTGTTGTTTCGCCATCCTAATGCTTCTTCTGAGATTTGCCGTGGCCTCTCTATATGTGTCCCTGTCCCCTGCCTTAAAGGTGGAATCCCGGGCTCTCAGAAGTGTTCGTACCTCTGCAGTCATCCAGGGTTTGCAATTCCCATAAACTCTAATGCACTTTTCTGTTGTCACGCTATCGGTGCACGCTTTGATATAAGACAGTACGGCATCCGTGTATACATTCAGGTCTTGATCTTCGAATACACTCCAGTCAGTGGTTTCAAAGCAGTC
The DNA here is from genome assembly GCF_947247035.1 of Vipera ursinii. NCBI lineage: Eukaryota > Metazoa > Chordata > Lepidosauria > Squamata > Viperidae > Vipera > Vipera ursinii. The sequence goes on from NC_139522.1 coordinate 17,598,878, forward strand.
CTGCAGCTGACTGAGAGCACCCTCTGCCATATTTTAAACATTTTCGTGACTGTCTGAGTTCTTTTCCTGAGAGGGACATACTTCAGGCACAACAGGAGTGAGAGATGGTCGGATGTACCCAGGTGGGGGAGGGGGAATGCTCTGTATGCCTGTTTCAGATTAGAGTATACATGGTCTAGAGTGTTCATCCTTCTGGTGGAAAATTGCACATACTGCACAAACTTGGGGAGAACTGTCTTTAGACAGGCTTGATTGAAGTCCCCAGCCACAAAAAGAGCGCCTTCTGGGTGAGTTTGCTGCTGCCTGGAGATGACGTCATATAGCTTGGAAAGTGCTGCGCTGACATTGGCATCAGGTGGAATATAAACAGCAACAGGAAAAGCTGGAGACCCAACCACTCTGGCTGCTCTTACTGAGAATCACAATCCTCTGGATTCTCTTCCCAGGCAAGTAGAATCAAGATCACTTGAAGTGTTAATACCGCTTGCCTTGATAAGGCCACACTTGGAATATTGCATCCAGTTTTGGTCACCACGATGTAAAAAGGATGTTGAGACTCTAGAAAGATTACAGAGAAGAGCAACAAAGATGATTAGGGAACTGGGGGCAAAGCATATAAGGAACGGTTGCTGGAATTGGGTATGTCTAGTTTAATGAAGAGAAGGATGAGGTGGGACATGATAGCAGTGTTCCAATATCTCAGGGGCTGCCACAAAGAAGAGGGAGTCAAGCTATTCTCCAAAGCGCCCGAAGGCAGGACAAGAAGCAACGGATGGAAATTAACCAAAGAGAGAAGCAACCTAGAACTAAGGAGAAATTTCCTGACAATGAGAACAATTAATCAGTGGAACAACCTGCCTCCAGAAGCTATGAATGCCCCAACACTGGAAGTTTTTAAGAAGAGACTGGACAGCCATTTGTCTGAAATGGTATAGGGTTTCCTGCCTGAGCAGGGGGTTGGACTAGATGACCTCCAAGGTCCCTTCCAACTACTACTACTACTACTACTACTACTACTACTACCACTATTATTATTATTATTATTATTATTATTATTATTATTATTATTATTATTATTTATGTACACAGGTGTCTTAGGGTCATCATGGGGTATTCCAAGTTACTCCCATTCAAAATCCAGGGAGCGTGCTGTCAAAGAACTGGCTTGGCAGGGAGAAGAAAACGCCCCACCATTCAGTGCACCATTTTCTGGAGAACTCTCTAATACCTGTTTTTCAACTCAGACATACTGGATTCAAAAACATTGCAAAGACTTGCTATCTATAGCTTGTTATACCACCATTAATATTTCTGTACCCATAACATATTAGGAAGTCACTGTTTGTGAGAAGAATCATAATTAGGGAGCTAGTTTGGTGTAGTGCTTAAGGCACCAGGCTAGAAAGCAGAAGACTGAGTTCAAGTCTACCTTAGCCATGAAAGCTAGCTGGGTGACCTTGGGCCACTCACTCACTCTCAGTCCAACTCACCTCACAGGGTTGTTGTGGTGGGGAAAATAGGAGAAAAATGTGTTGGATATGTTTGCCCGCTTGAGTTATTTGTAGAAACAATAAAGGTGGGATACAAAAAAAATAAAAATAAAAACTTAGCAAAACACACAAAGCTTTCCACCTATCCAACTTTGACAAATATAAATCACCAGGACCTGACAGATTACATCCCAGAGTTCTGAAGGACCTGGCAGATGTTATCTCAGAACCATTGCACCATATCTTTCAAAAATCTTGGAGCACTGGGGAAGTACCTGAGGATTGGAAAAGGGCTGATGTGGGTCCTGTAATGTATTGGGCTTTGTTTTACTAAGTGTATCATGTGGGTTTGATTGCTGGAAGGCTGTTTAAGCAGGAAGTTGGCTAACAACTCCCAGCACCTCAGACAACCTGTCTACAGCACCGCCATTGGCTGCTTCTAGGGCAGCAATAGGTTACTTTAAACCTATTGGCTGCCACCTAGATGCCAGGGTATATAAAGCTGCATTCGCAGCCCTATTTCCCAGTTCAGTTCCTGCAAGCAAATAAAGAATGTTTCTGACTGAACTCACTTGCCTTGTCTCTTCGCTCAAGCAAAGAACCCAGTACACAACACTGGCGACAAACGTGGGATCTTGCTTCTCCAACAGAGCTGAGAGTCACTAGGGCAGAGGCTGGAATGTGCCTGGCGGGAAAGCAATTCCCTCCCCCTATGGTTGGCCTAGCACAGCCACGCTAGCGACCACGCGCCCAGAGGGTCAGTCCCTGGGCATACAGAGGAGCAGGACAAGAAGACGATGAGCCCCAGCCGCGAAGACCAACCAAGGTGGCGAAGGTCGGAAAGCTGGAAGAATTTGACATAGCTCACCCGGAAAGATGGTCTTTGTATCTATCCAGGGTCGAGAACTACCTCCGTGCCAATCAAGTCGCCAAGGACGGACTGAAGGCCGCTATGCTCCTGTGTGTTTGCAGCCCAGCCACGTTCGACATCGCAGAGAACTTGTTTGCGCTGATGCCATTGGAGGCCGTAATGTTCACAGACTTGAAGAAACGGCTCGGCGACCATTTCCAGTCCAAGCTGTCGGTAATCACTTGGCACCACACGTTCGAACAGAGGGTTCAACAGCAGGGTGAAACAGCGTCTGAATTCATTGCAGCGTTGAGGCAGCCCGCACGCCTGTGCCAGTTCTCTGACGTAGAGGAGAGGCTCCAGGACCGAATTGTCTGCGGCCTCCGAAATCAAGAGTTGCAACAAAAACTCTTTGCCAAAGAGACTCTGTCATTTCCAGACACGCTGAAGGAAATCATGGCGGACGAAGCCGCCGGCGGGGCCGTATGAGCCATGTGGCCCACCAAAACAGCACAGCACAAGGAGGCCATCCACCACGAGGATGCCGAACACACTGAAGACTCCGACGACAACACAGAAGTTGACAAGCTCCAAAGGCACGACGACCAACAACGTTGCAGTGACAAGCAACAAGGGACGACTTACAAGGCAGATCCCTTCCTTAGGTGCCCAGGGTGTGGCGGCCACCACCAATACATGGACTGTAGGTTCCGGACAGCCACGTGCCGGGCCTGCAGGAAGACTGGCCACATCGCGTCCATCTGCAGAGGTCGCCAGAGGGACCGGCAATCAAATCGCCAGTTGGACATTCTGATCAGGAGAGGTACTGGGGGCCCGGGGCAGTTTAGCGTAGGGTTTTGCTCCAGCCACAGAAGTGTTTGCCGCACGGGAGCTCGCCGTCCCATTAAGCTGAAGTTTTGACTTCAGGTTGAGCTGCAAGGGGTCCCTTGCAAGATGGAGCTGGACACGGGCTCAGCCGTGTCCATTATATCACTTGAAACATTTAACTTCGTCTGCAATCGCAGCAAGAGCTGGGCCAAGCTCAGGCCATCTGACATTATACTGACCGACTTCCAGAATGCCAGAGTCGCAGTCAAGGGTGAGGCCACACTGGCTGTCAAATTTAAGGGGTTTTCTGGGCACCTGGACGTTGTCGTAGTAGGGGGTCAGAGAACGAGCCTGATCGGGCTCAATTGGTTTGATGCATTAGACATCCAAGTAACCGGAATCAACCGGACGCAAGTCGCGAGTCTAGCGACAGTATGCAAGGAATTCACAGATGTGTTTGACTCAGGTCTAGGGACTTACACGGGCCCGCCAATAACATTTAAACTAGATCCTACTGTAATGCCTGTCAGGATTAAACCTAGAAGAGTGCTATTTGCTCTTAAACACAAGATAGACACTGAGTTAGATAAACTCGTAGAACAGGGGGTACTACAGCCCGTAGATGGGGGTGAATGGAAAACCCCAATTGTCACGCCACTAAAAGCCAATGGAGAGCTCAGGATTTGTGCTGACTACAAGTGCACAATTAATCGTGCATTCAAACAGCATGCGTACCCAGTGCCAGTAGTGAGCCACATCCTGGCATCACTGCAAGGGGGTACAGTTTTCGCAAAGTTAGATTTGGCTCAGGCCTACCAACCGCTTCCTGTGGACGAGGCCACAGCCGTGGCACAGACGATTGTAACCCACAGGGGGGCTTTTAAAGTAAAACACCTACAATTCGGGGTTAGCGTAGCCCCTGGCATTTTTCAAGGCATCATGGAGCACACGCTCAAGGGCATTCCAGGGGTTTGCCCCTATTTCGACAATGTGCTCATCACCGGTGAGTCCACTGAGGTGCTTGCAAGGAGGCTCAGAGCCATCCTTCAATGGCTTCGTGAAGCGGGCTTTAAACTTAAGAAAAACAAGTGTAGTATAGGAGTCCCTTCAACTGAGCTCTTGGGTTTCCGTATTGATGCCGATGGCATCCACCCTGCTGAGTCAAAATTGAAAGCCATTCAGATGGCACCCAGCCCCAAAACAAAGGGAGAGCTTCAGGCATTCCTAGGCCTCCTAATTTTTTACCATGCGTTCCTTCATAACAAGGCCGCAGTGGCAGAGCCGTTACACCAGCTCTTGGATAAGAATACTGGTTGGAAATGGACCAATGTTCATGAAAGCAGCTTTAAGGCATTGAAGGCCCTACTGTCTGCCAGTTCTACGATCACCCATTTTAAAGAGTTGATGCCGGTGTGCCTTGCGTGTGACGCATCCCCATACGGGGTGGGGGCTGTTTTAAGCCACTTGGAGACCGATGGGACTCAAGTTCCAATTGCTTTCTATTCCAGTACACTCTCCTCCGCAGAGCGTAATTACGCACAAATTGATAAAGAGGCATTGGCCATAGTAGCTGGAGTAAAAAATTTCCACAACTACTTGTATGGCAGGGACTTCATGGTCTTCACAGACCATAAACTGCTATTGGGGTAATTCACTACAGACAGACAGACAGACAGACACCCCACATCTTATCCCTTAGGATGTTAAGATGGTCCATCTTTTTATCGGCCTACAGTTTCAGGATAATTCACAAACCTGGCAAAGATATGGGCCATGCAGATGGCCTCAGCAGGCTTCCACTGCCTCAAATCGAGCCAGATCCAGCCCCAGCGACCCGCGTTTTGTCCATTCAGGACTTGCCGGAGTTTCCTCTCCACACTGGGAATGTAGCTGCAGAAACTGCTGCAGACAAGACTCTAAGTAGAGTGCTATCCTGGGTTCACACGGGGTGGCTGGAAAACAGTCCTGGACCAAAGTTCCAGAGCTACTTCATACGTAGACACGAGCTCTCAGCTCACAAGGGTTGTATTCTATGGGGGAGCAGGGTTGTTGTCCCCACTTCATTAAGGGACAGGGTATTGCAATCGCTTCATGAAGGTCATCCGGGTATTGTTCGGATGAAAGCATTGGCACGAAGCTATTTATGGTGGCCAGGATTAGATAAAGCCATTGAAGCTCAAGTACACAGGTGTTACACGTGTCAGCAGTCTAGGCCTGAAATGCCACACGCTCCTGTCCATAGATGGGAGGAGACACACACTCCCTGGTCGAGGATTCATATCAACTTCGCTGGGCCCTTTCAGGGACAGCTATTTTTTATAGTGGTCGACAGCCACTCTAAATGGCTGGAAGTTATTCCAGTCGCGAATATGACTACTGCTAGGACCATCCAGGTGCTTAGGAAACTCTTTGCAATGCACAGGCTGCCAGACGTCATAGTGTCTGATAACGGGGCCCAAATCACAGCGGCAGAATTTCAGGCCTTCTTTTTTTTATTGAAAAGTTTTACAATACATTTTTGAATACAACCCCCCTCCCCCTCCCCTCTCCCCAACCCCCCAACCCTCCCCTCCCCTCCCCCCTCCCCGACTTCCCAGAGCAAAATACAGGGTATAAAAATACAAACAAACATAATCTAAAATATGCAAACAACAATAAAATATTAAATTCTATCGCACTTTAACTCTTAGTAAAATAACTACAAGCTAGTTATACATCATATATATCCGCTACTTATTCAAATGCTAAGTGAAACTTTTTAGTCCCATATTTATTCTGGATGTAATCAATCCATCTTCTCCACTCCACAATGTATCTCTGTTGCGATTGGTCTTTCAAATACGCTGAGATCTTTGCCATTTCTGCCAAGTTAGAAACTTTTAAAGTCCATTCTTCTATAGTCGGCAGTTCTTCCTTCTTCCAATATTGCACTACTAAAAGCCTCGCTGCCGTAATTAAATTCAACATCAACTTAGTGTCCACAACGGTGGTATCTGTGATAATACCCAGTAAAAACAGTTGCGGAGAAAACTTTATCCTTTTCTTAAATATTTTTTGCATGTTCCACCAAATTTTAATCCAAAAAGCTTTAACCTTTTTACAAGTCCACCATATATGAAAATACGTTGCATCCTCACAACCACACCTCCAACATTTGGGCTGGCAGTTCGGATACATACTTGCTAATTTTTTAGGATCTAAGTGCCACCTATAAAACATTTTATAAAAATTCTCTCTTAAATTTTGGACCTGTGTAAATTTTACATTTCTAACCCAAATCTTTTCCCAACTATCCATTGTAATAACTTCTTGAAAATTCTGAGCCCACTTTATCATACAATCTTTAACAAGTTCCGTCTCTGAATCAATTTCTATCAATGCAATATATATCCTTTTTATATGTGCTTGACCTTGATCTCTAATTTGCTTTACCAAATTTTCATCAATCATTGAAAAACCAGTTTTCTGGTCCTCTTTCCATCTAGCCTGTAATTGCCCATACTGAAATCAGGTTTGTACAATCTTCTCTTCTTTTAAAATGTTATATGACTTTAATTGCCATACATTCCTCTCAAAACTTAAAATTTTCTTATATGTAGTCACATCATGTTTAAATCCAACATTTATATTTTCTATTGCGTGTTTAGGTATTGCCCAAATAGGTATCTTATAATTTAACTTATGTCTATACTTTTTCCAAACTCGCAACAGAGCATACCTTAAAATATGTGTCTTAAACACATTATCCACCTTCTTATCATACAATAAATATGCATGCCATCCAAATAACAAATCATGACCCTCAAGATTTAATAATCTTGCTTGTGTTAAATTAAACCAGTCGCTCATCGCTGACAAAGCAGCAGCCTCATAATATAATTTTAAATTAGGCATTTTAAGACCACCTCTTTCACGCGTATCTTGCATTATCTTAAATTTAACTCTTGGCTTTTTCCCTGCCCAGACAAATTTATTAACTCCTTTTTGCCATTCCTCCAAGTTTAAATCCTTTTTAAGTATAGGTATCATTTGAAATAAAAATAAAAATTTTGGCAAAACATTAGAATTTCAGGCCTTCTTGAGGACTAACCTCATTAGGCACGCAACATCAGCTCCATTTCATCCATCTAGCAATGGGCAAGCCGAACGAATGGTGCACACTACAAAGGAGTCACTGAAGCACATAGTGACTGGGGATTGGCACCCAGATTTTTTGCTCTGCCAGCATACCACGCCGTGCACAGCAACTGGCAAAAGCCCAGCAGAGCTGCGCTGGGGAAGGCAACTAATCACAAAACTGGACAGGTTGCACCCAGACCGGGTGGCAGCAGACGCCTCTCGCCCAAGACCTCCAAGGGGATTGCAAGTGGGTGATGGGGTGTGGGCATGGGAACTTGTGGGTGCCAGGCAAAATCACTAAAATATCGGGCCCTCTCTCATACGAAGTGGCCCTAGATGGCGGGTGCGTCGTTCGCCGCCATATTGATCAGCTGAGGAAGCGGTTTCCAGAACGGCCACAAAGCAAGGACTTCGACCCAGGTCCAATCCATGGACCTCGAACTGGCAGCCAGGCTGAACAATTCACATGCTCTGAGGACCCTAGCAGTCAGAGAAACGGGGAGGTGGTCATAGAGGGGCAAAGCCCAGGAGTGCAACATGGGTCCCCTGACGGGGAATGTCAACCTGAACATTACAGCTACTGTGCTAACTCTGCGCAAAGAATGGAATGGCCAGCCAGAGAAATTCGAGTCAGCCAGACTCTATGGAACTCAAGGACCCTGGTCTACCCAGCCCAGCGGGCAAGCTGGTAGACCAGGTGCTGCCGGGAACCCCCAGGCGATCTACAAGGGTTCGCAAACCTCCTGTGTACTTACAGGATTTTGTCCTAAAATAATTGTGCTGTAATGTTGTGTTTCTCACTGAAATTGCTGCTAGTCAGGAAAGCCTCTGTATTAGCAAAATGTGGAACAATGCTGTACTCATGCATACTACTATTTTGTATTTTGTAAACTCTGTAATTGCTGTACTTATTTCTTTTGTTGCTATAATGTGTGTACATTCTAGGGGGGAGGGGTGTAATGTATTGGGCTTTGTTTTACTAAGTGTATCATGTGGGTTTGATTGCTGGAAGGCTGTTTAAGCAGGGAGCTGGCTAATGGCTCCCAGCTCCTCAGACAACCAGTCTCCAGCGTTACTATTGGCTGCTTCTAGTGTGGCAATAGGTTACTTTAAACCTATTGGCCACCACCTAGAGGCCAGGGTATAAAAAGCTGCATTCCCAGCCCTGTTCCCCAGTTCAGTTCCTGCAAGCAAATAAAGAATGTTTCTGACTGAACTCACTCGCCTCGTCTCTTCGCTCAAGCAAAGAACCCAGTACACAACAGTTCCCATCTTCAAGAAAGGGAAAAAAAACAGACCCAGGAAACTACAGACTGATCAGTCTAACATCAATATCTGAGAAGATCCTAGAAAAGATCATCAAAAAACAGATCTGCGAACAACTAGAAGCAAACAAAGTTAGAACTGGTGGCCAGCATGGGTTTGTTAAAAACAGATCATGCCAAACCAATTGTATTTCATTCTTTGGTAAAGTGACCAAATTAGTAAACCAGCGAAACGCTGTGGACATAGTATACTTAGATTTCAGTAAGGCATTCGACAAAGTAGACCACAATCTACTGCTTGGTAAGCTAGAAAAACTTGGAATAGACATCACCACCAGATAGATTTGTAGCTGGATGATAAACCGTACTCAGCGAGTAGTCCTCAATGGTACTACATCCACATGGAGAGAAGTAAGCAGTGGGGTACCACAAGGCTCCGTCCTAGGCCCAGTACTCTTGAATATCTTCATCAATGACTTAGATGAGGGAATAAAAGGGGAACTCATCAAATTTACAGATGACACTAAACTGGCAGGAATAGCCAACACCAAAGAAGACAAGCTCAGGATTCAAAAAGACCTTGACAAACTGGAACAATGGGCCCTATTCAACAAAATGAGTTTTAATGTGGAGAAAAGCAAAGTTTTACATTTAGGCAGGAAAAATCAAAGATATAAGTACAGATTACAGTAGGTGAGACCTGGCTCAAAAACAGTAACTGTGAGAGGGACCTTGGATTCCTAGTGGACGATCACTTGACTATGAGCCAGCAATGTGCAGCAGCCGCCAAAAAAGCTAATACAATCCTTGGTTGTATAAACAGAGGCATAGAATCAAGATCATGCAAAGTATTAGTACTACTTTATAAAACTCTAGTGAGACCACACCTGGAATACTGCAACCAATTTTGGTCACCATACTACAAAAAAGATGTTAAGACTGTTTGGAATGTGGCTCAAGATCCAAAACAAACAAACTCACTTGGAATTCCAGCAACAAAGTTTTATTTCAAAATAAGTGTTTGCAAAGGCTTGGTGGACTGAAACACACACAGGATGTTCTGTACCAGCCTGCTACCGGCCTTGCAGAAAAGGCAACCCCTTTACAGAGGGCAAGAGGCTGGAATACGTCTGCCAAATTTATTACAAAAACAAACAAGACACGAACCAAGATACCGGAGCTTTGAAACACTATCTGAGCGGTTGCTTTCAGCAAACCAGCCCTCCCCACACAAGTCCTTTATAAAGAGTTCAGGGCGTGGCTTCTCTCTCCCTCCTTCCGAGAAGCCCCAATGCCTTCCTCTGTTTACTCCTACTTGACTGCCTCCTGCGTCGGGTGTCCTTGAACAGGGCCAGCTGTGGGTCATCTTCATCCACGCTGTGAGGCTCACACAGCTGGGTCTCCACCAGGTGGGAGGGGCCTGGCTGGGGGCTCTGCGGAGCCTCAAAGCCATCATCAGCAAGTTCTTCAACACCCCCCTACTCCCCCTCATCTGAGTCATCCGACCCAACTGCCGAACCCACAGGCTGACCCTGAATCACAACACTATCCGCAGGGCCCTTCCCCCAGGTCTGCCGATCCGGATGCGGTCGAGATGGAAATTGTTCATGAAAAGCGGTCACCAACGCAGGGGCATGAACGGCGGTCGCGTCTTCCCAGGTGAAGTCCTCTGGTCCATAACCTTTCCATTCAATCAGGTACTGGAAACGACCTTTCAGCCAACGGGAATCCCTGATGCTGGCGACCTCGTACTTGGGGGTGCTGCCTCCATCACGAGGTCCTGATGGGGGAGGTTCCGCTCGGCGGAGTGGACAGGCCGGTTGCTCGGGGACCAACAGAGACCGATGAAAGACTGGGTGCACACGCAGGGAACGTGGCAGAGTTAAACGATAGGCGACCGGATTGATGACAGCCTCGACTGGGAACGGTCCTAAATATCGGTGATCTAACTTTCTCACCGGCCGTGTTGACGGTAGGTTCCTGGTGGACAACCAAACCCGATCTCCCACCGATAGTGGAGGCGTATCCCGTCTTGACCGATCAGCAAACCTTTTGTAATCGGCCTTGGCCTTCTCTAACTGACGTCGCACAAATCGATGGATTGCCTGTAACTCTGCCATGAAGTCGTTCGCTGCCGGCTCCGGTGAGTCCACGGGAGAAAGGGGGAAAAACCGGGGGTGATATCCCACATTGGCCAAGAACGGTGTCATCTGTGTGGAGGTGTGCTGCGAATTGTTAAATGCAAACTCAGCTATGGCCAGATTGTCCACCCAATTGTTTTGCTGCAGATTGACGTAGCAGCGCAGATATTGTTCCAGGATACCGATGACCTTCTCGGTTCCCCCGTCAGTTTGAGGATGATGCGCGGACGAGAGGCAAATCTTGATATCCAACGCATGCATCAACTCCTGCAAGAAGCGGGCTGTAAACTGGGCCCCCCTATCAGAGACGACTCTATCAGGTAGGCCGTGCAGCCGAAACACCTGCTGAATGAACATATGACTAGTGGCGCGGGCTGACGGTAAGCCGCGACAGGGGATGAAGTGCGCCATCTTGGTCAGCATGTCCACCACCACATACACTGTCGTAAAACCAGTGGATGGGGGTAAATCCGTAAAGAAGTCCATGGACACAGCCCCCCAGGGTATTTTGGGTGTCGGCAAGGGCTGCAGTAATCCAGGCGGGGCCCCTGTCGCTGACTTGGCCTGCCTGCATGGGATGCAGGAAGTGACATAGGACTGGACATCGTGTCGGACTCGGGGCCACCAGAAGGTACGGGAGACCAGGTTCAGGGTCTTGAACAGGCCAAAATGCCCCGCCGCCGGGTTACCGTGACACTGGCTGAGGATGAGTCCCCTGAGTGGCCCTCCCAGAACGTAGAGCCGGTCACGATAATACAAGAGTCCATCCGTGACCGTCCAAGGAGAATCTGGCTCCACCTCCTCCTTCCGCTGAGCCACCCACACCTCCTGCTGCTGTGCCTCCCGGATCCGAGCCCGTATATCAACCGGCTCCCGCACCGCAGCAAAAGACTCAACGGGGATCACTGTCCTGGGCAGAAGCTTGTCTTCCACTCGGGAATATTCGGGCTTCCTGGACAGAGCATCCGCTCTTTGATTGTGCCCGCTAGGTATGTACCTAACCCGGAAGTCAAACCTCGCAAAGAAAAGAGACCACCGGATCTGGCGTTGGTTCAAATTCCGAGCGGTCTGCAGGCTTTCCAAATTCTTATGGTCCGTCCGGACCTCGATTTGATGCCGCGCTCCCTCCAGATGATGCCTCTAGGCCTCGAATGCCGCTTTGATGGCCAGCAGCTCCTTCTCCCAGATTGTATAATTGCGCTCCGAAGGGTTCATTTTTCGCGAATGGTACGCGCAAGGGAAGAGGGTACCGCTGGGCGTCGTTGCCTGGAGTAACACCGCCCCAATGGCAATGTCGGAGGCGTCCGCCTCCACAACTGTTGTGACTCAGGGCCAGCCTGTGGGTCCGACAGCCGGCTCCGATGTATCGGATGACTCAGATGAGGGGGAGGAGGGAGACGAACCGGCTGATGATGGTTTGGAGGCTTTGCAGAGCCCTCAGCCGGGGACCTCTTCTCAGCTGCGTGAGCCCGATAGTGCGGAGGATGATGACCCACAGCTGGCCCTGTTCAAGGACGCCCGACGCAGGAGGCAGTCGAGCAGGAACAAACAAAGAAAGGCTGTGGGACTCCTCGGGAGGAGGCACAGGGAGACCACGCCCTGAGCTCTCAATAAAAGGAGTGTTTGGGGAGGGGCTGGTTGCTGAAAGCAACTCTTCCGCTTGAGGAGTCAAGCTCTAGTGTTTTTGTTAATTGAGTAATAAATCTTGGCAGATGCCTTTTAGCCTTGGACGCTCTCCAGTCTCTTCTTTCTGAATAGGGGTTTGCCTTACTACAAGGCCAGAAGAGGGCTGGTTCAGAACAACAACAAACAACCGTTGCGGGTCAGGATGCTTCAAGATGGGCTCCTTCATGAAGGCTTCCTTCAAAGTCTGGAAAGCCTGTTGTTCTGGAGCGTTCCACTGGAACCGAGTCTTCTTCTGCAGGAGCCGGGTGAGGGGGGCTGTCAAGGCAGCAAACCCAGGGATGAAAGTTCGGTAATAGTTGGCAAATCCAAGAAGTCGCTGAACATCCTTCACGCGACGCGGGGGTTGCCAACTCTGCAAAGACTCAACCTTACTCGGCTCCATGGCGATGCCCTCAGGAGAAATGCGGTGACCCAGGAAATCGATGGTCACCCGGTAGAACTGGCACTTCTCCAACTTGGCAAACAGCCGATGTTCTCGGAGTCGCTGCAGGACCTGATGGAGATGCTGATGGTGCACCTCATGCGATGGGGAGTAGATCAGGATGTCATCCAAGTAGATCACGACAAACTGATCCAACAAATCCCGGAAAATGTCATTCATGAAATGCTGAAACACGGCGGGGGCGTTGGTCAGGCCAAACGGCATCACCGTGTACTCAAAATGTCCATAGCGAGTACCAAACGCTGTCTTCCACTCATCACCCGGCCGAACCCTGACGAGGTTGTAAGCTCCACGCAGGTCCAGTTTCGTGAATATCTTAGTCTCCCGGAGTCGGTCCAAGAGTTCGGGGATGAGGGGCAGCGGATAACGATTGCGCACCGTGATGGCATTGAGTTTCCTATAATCGCAGCAAAGCCGCAATTCGCCCCATTTCTTTTTGACGAAGAGCACGGGTGCAGACACTGGCGAGGACGAGGGCCGGATGAAACCGCGAGCCAAATTCTTCTCCAGGAAGTCCCGCAATGCAGCCAACTCGGGGTCCGACATGGAGTACAAACGCCCCACTGGGAGAGGCGCATCAGGGACTAAATCAATGGGGCAGTCATAGGCCCTGTGCGGGGGTAATTGATCCGCCTCTGACTCGCTGAATACATCAGCAAAGTCGGACAGTTCGGGACGCAAGGAAACCCCTGGGGAACCCTCCACCTGGCCGGCACAGATATGGCGGGAGTGGTCCACGCACTGCAAGCTTGGGAAGGTGACCAAGTTCTGTGACCAATAGATCTGTGGGTCATGCGCCCGGAGCCACGCCAGTCCCAAGACCACGGGGAAGTGCAGGTCTGAGGTGATATAGAACTGGATGGCCTCCACATGGGAACTGATGGCCATACATAATGGTTGCGTGGCGGCCGTAATAGGCCCAGACAGGAGCACTCGACCATCGATAGTCTCCACTAACATGGGCGGATCCACCGGGCACTGGGGAACAGCCCATTTGGCCACAAATGCTGAGTCCATAAAATTTGTGGTGGCCCCAGAGTCAATTAAGGCATGGACTGGAATCCCCTCTGGCTTGCCAGGAAGGATCAGACGTGCCTCCAATATCACATGCCGTGGAGGTCCACAGGCAGCATGGGAAAGACGTCGCTCAGTGTTGTTGTGGGACGCCCGATCTATCACACCGTCTAGATCGGGCTCAGGGCGTTTCCCGACAGAAAAGTAGGGGACTTTCTCGGGGCAGACTCGATCACTGATGCCCGCTGTCGCTTCTTTGGGCAAAAAGCAGCAAAATGTCCAGGGTCCCCACAGTAAAAACACAACCCCCCCGATCGTCGTCTGTTCATTTCAGTCACCGATAGACGAGACCTGGCGGCAGCCAGCTCCATTGGCTCCTCCCTTTGAACTGGGGGCTCACGCACAACAGGGGCTGCAGGGGTCTGTGGGGTGGCACAGCGACTCCTTCGCTGCTGCAACCGAGCATCGATCCGCAGGCAGAGATGGATCAGCCCATTCAGGTCTGAGGGAATATCCACACAGGCCAGCTCATCCAACATCTCCTCCGACAATCCATCCTGGAAGGCATCCACGAGCGCAGCCTCATTCCAGGCGGAATCCTGGCTAAGCAGCCGGAAATCGCTGATATAGCCCTGTAGGGGGTGTTGACCCTGCCTCAGAGCTTTCTGACATCGAGTAGCAGTCTGCGTCTTAATAGGGTCCTCATACATCAGACGCATATGATCACAAAACCCCACAAAGTTGTCCAACAATGGGCTAGGTTGAGCCAGCAGAGGCATGCCCCAACGAGCTGCATCACCCGAAAGAAGGCTTAACACAAACCCCACCTTATCCCGGTCAGTGGGGAAATCAGCTGCTCTCACGCTGATAAAGAGCTGGCATTGTCCCAGGAAAGCAGGAAACAGTTCTGGAGTGGCTGTAAATTTATCCGGCATTGCAACTTGGCATTTTCTCCTGCGTGGGGGTGATGGTGGGGGTGCAGCATGAACCTGAGCTTGCAGTTGAGCCACCTGAGCTGCCAGCAAAGTGAGTTGCTGGGTGAGCTGGGCATTCTCAGCACGTAGCTGCTCCATAATATTAGTAAGGGGTGGGAGGCTGAAAGCAAACTGTTCTGTACCAGCCTGCTACCGGCCTTGCAGAAAAGGCAACCCCTTTACAGAGGGCAAGAGGCTGGAATACGTCTGCCAAATTTATTACAAAAACAAACAAGACACGAACCAAGATACCGGAGCTTTGAAACACTATCTGAGCGGTTGCTTTCAGCAAACCAGCCCTCCCCACACAAGTCTTTTATAAAGAGTTCAGGGCGTGGCTTCTCTCTCCCTCCTTCCGAGAAGCCCCAATGCCTTCCTCTGTTTACTCCTACTTGACTGCCTCCTGCGTCGGGCGTCCTTGAACAGGGCCAGCTGTGGGTCATCATCCACGCTGTCAGGCTCACACAGCTGGGTCTCCACCAGGTGGGAGGGGCCTGGCTGGGGGCTCTGCGGAGCCTCAAAGCCATCATCAGCAAGTTCTTCAACACCCCCCTCCTCCCCCTCATCTGAGTCATCCGACCCAACTGCCGAACCCACAGGCTGACCCTGAATCACAACACAGGAGTTCAGCCACAAGTTACAGAGCTGTTTGACACATTTTTATATCCTATCCCCGATGCAGATTCCCCCTCCCCTATTGCACTCAATGCCCCTTCCCTAATCATCCGATAAACTTTCTGGACCGCCTAAAACCACTGTCGTTCCCATGTTCCAGGAAGACCCTTTGTACACATCCTATCTTTCACCATCTAATTTTCTGTTACCACAGTCCGTCTCCTATAGTTGTTTCAATATTTCCTCTTACAATTTGTAACTTCTGCTTTTCACATTTGTACCTGTCAATACTTAGATAAAATATTATTTCTGATCTTCAGTTGGCTTCTGCTTCAACCTTTAGACTCATTAGAAATTTCTGAATAATACTTTTATTCCTTTCAAGACCTTGGAAAAAGTTCAGAGAAGAGCAACTAAGATGATCCAAGGCCTGGAGACTAAAACATATGAAGAACGGCTGCAGGACTTGGGTTTGGATAGTCTAAAGAAAAGAAGAAATAGGGGTGACATGATAGCAGTATTCCAGTATTTGAGAGGCTGCCACAAAGAGGAGGGGGTCAAATTATTCTCCAAAGCACCAGAGGGCAGGACAAGGAACAATGGTTGGAAACTGACCAAAGAGAGAAGCAACCTGGAATTAAGGAGAAAGTTCCTAACAGTGATGACAATTAACCAGTGGAACAGCTTGCATCCAGAAATCGTGGGTGCTCCATCACTGGAGGTTTTAAAGAAGAGACTGGACAGTCACTTGTCTGAGATGGTATAGGTTCTCCTGCTTGAGCAGGGGGCTGGACTAGAAAACCTCCAAGGTCCCTTCCAGCTCTATTCTATTTCCAAATTCAGTTCCTGATATTTCCAATAAGGCCAGAAAAGCCCATTATCTACAACAGGGGTGTCAAACTGCCGGCCCATGGGCCGGACGCGTCATGCGGAAGCTGCGCCCACCCCAATACATTGCACAATGTCATGTGACATCACAAGTTTGACATGTCTGATCTACAACATTAAAAGTTGCTGCCAGTCACTGTATATCAGCCTTTCTTACTCGTAATGCTCTTTTAATACAGGTGACTGTAACTCCCATCACCTCAGGTAGCATGATCACATAGTCAAAAATATCTGGAAGACACCCATTTGGAGAATGCAAGTATGGATGGTTCTTAAGTAGAGAGAAGAAAGCTCTTTTTTATGTAGACAGCTTTCTGTCATCTTTGGTATGGCTCTTTGGCTTTCTGAACAAGTTTTCCCCAGGGGAGAGTCCACAGGCTTAATAGAAAACAGCATGCGGTTTGTCAGCCAGTTACAAAACCATCTGGTGGTGATGCTGTCTATCCCACATTTTTCTAGCTTACCAAGAAGTAGATTGTGGTCTACTTTGTCAAATGCCTTGCTGAAGTCTAAATATACTACGTCCACAGCATTTTGCTGGTCTACTAATTTAGTTACTTTGTTAAAGAATGAAATAAAATTGGTTTGGCATGATCTGTTTTTAACAAACTCATGCTGGCTACTACTTACAGTATAACTTTATTTGTTTCTAGATGTTCACAGATCTCTTTTTTGATTATTTTTTCCAGTATCTTCCCAGGTATTGAAGTTAGGCTGATTGGTCTGTAGTTTCCTGGGTCTGTTTTTTTTCCTTTTTTGAAGATGGGAACCACATCAGCTCTTCCAATTCTCTAGTAGTTCCCCAGTGCTCCAAGATTTTTTAAAGATATGGTACAATGGTTCTGAGATAACCTCTGCCATCTCCTTCAAAACACTGGGAGGTAATCCATCAGGTTCCAGTGATTTATATTCATCAAAGTCAGACAGGTGTTCTCTTACCATTTTCTTGCTTATTTTAATTTTTATTTCTAGTCTGTCTTTTACAGTTATGTTTTTGATAGGTTGGCCTATAGCAGGAGTCGGCAACCTGAATGGGTCAAAGAGCCAGTCGGAACCGGTTCTTTCACAAAAGAAAAAAAATGGGAGCCATAGAACAGGGGACTTAATTGAAGAGTGAAAGAAGCAAGGATTGGGAAGCACCGCACTTGCCGTCTTTGGTGGCAGGAGCAGCGGTGTGTCCGGGCAGCACCGCCTGCCTGCTGGGCAGTAACAACAGGAAGGTGGCGGCGGCTGCAGTTGGGTTGGCCTAGTGCCCTCGTCAAGAGACGCTGCAGGTGCTCCAGGCCTGGTGTGGGAGCAGCAGCGCTTGCCGTATTTGGCAGCTGTGGCAGCAGGAGCAGCAGGGTGTCCCGGCAGCACTGCCTGGTACTTGGAGGGGCGGGAGCTGCCGACGCATCACCCATGCCCGCTTGCCTGCTGGGCACAGTGAGGGCACTAGGCCACTTCAACAGCAGCCGCCACTGCCGCCTTCCTGTTGCTACTGCCCAGCAGCCAGGCGCTGCTGCCCGGACACACCGCTGCTCCTGCTGCCACAGCCGCCAAAGACGGCAAGCCCTTGCTTTCCTTAATCATCCCCTCCCCTTCCAACTTTTCCAACAAACAGCTCCCCACCACACCCTAAAAACAAGCTCCACGCCTAGGTTCTGGTGCTTCAATGTTTCCGAACAACCACACACACCCACTTCACCCTACACCGGCTACTTCCCATGCTAGGAAGGCGAAGCCCGCTAGCTCCAGGGCTGGCCTTTCCAGGGAAAGCTGCGTGCGGTTGAACTGTCAGGCCAGACATCCCTCCCCGCCCTTTCAGGCAGGTGTAAGCTGGGGTGAGCTGATTCAACCTGGGACTTGACGGGAGACTGGACTCATCACTCTGCCTTCTGGGCCGGGAGGGTGAGGACGCTGAGGAGAGGCTTCAGCCTGCGAATCTCAGCAAAGGAAAGGCGTGGATGCAAGAAGAGTGCTTCGTCCAGGACCGTGCACCGCACTTCCCAGCCCAGCCGGCATCAGCTTACCTGTCTCTTGAGCCTCGGCACCCGGCTCCGCCAGTCCCGCACAAACTCATGGGCTGAGTGGGAACTGCATGGTGCAGCCAGCAACTTTCCCTGCCCCTGCTTCCATCCCTCCCAGCTTGCCTAGCCCAGCGTCTGCTGCAGGAGAAGCCAATGGCAGGCGCGGCTTCCCTTGGTGGCAGCGGGCAGGTGCTTCTCACCTCTCTGCCCAGTTTACTTCGTGAGGAGGTGGCAGGTGGGACTGTTAGCACCGTGCTTGCATGCTATTATGTCCAACTGCCAAGGGATTGCGGAATACGGGAACCCCCCAGTGGGGAGCCACCATGCTTGCCATCTTTGGCAGCTGTGGCGGCAGGAGCAGCGGTATATCCGGGCAAAGTAAACAAAATTCTGGTGGCATCCCGGAGCTGGCCCACGGTCCGCTCATCGGGCAGCCCGGCTTCCTGGCGGCACATCCCACAGGGGAGGTCTGCTAGGGAGGCGGCGGTCCGGCATTGTTTACCTCCCTCCTGTGTGTGTGTTGGACCTGCGGGGAACGGCTGGTAGAGGCGGCGGCAGTCCGGTGTTTGCATCTCTCTGTGTGTCGAGTCCCGTGGGCCCAACACACACACAGGAGGGGGGGAAACGCCAGACCACCTCCCTACCAGCCATTCCCCGCAGGTCTGACACACACAAACACAAACGAGGGGGGGGAACACCGGACTGCCACCTCCCTACCTGCCGTTCCCTGCGGGTCTCACACAAACACACAAATGGGGGGGGAATGCTGGACTGCCGCCTCCCTACCTGCCATTCCCTGCGGGTCTGACACACACACAGAGATACAGAGAGAGAGAGAGAAAAGGGGGAAAAGAAGGAGGGGGGTCTGGCAGCACCCAAGACTCCATATGCTGCTCAGAAACACCACCACCACACCCGCACGCCCCATCTGACTGACCCACTCACCTTTCCAGCAGTCCTCCCATCACTTCCTCCACTGCTGCCATGTGCAGTCCGAAGAAGAAGAGGTTTGTGGGCAGTCCCACAAACCAAAAAACTTCAAACAATCAATTCAAACTTCACAAATTTTTCTTTTTCCATGAGAAGTTTGAATTGATTGCTTGAACTTTTTTAGTCCCACTTGGCGGAGGACTGGGAGCTGCAGGAGACGCATGTGGCTCCGGAGCCGTGGGTTGCCGGCCCGTACTCTAGGGGAAGCTGTTCTCAGTAAAGTCCAGGGCTGCGCCTGTTGATTTCAACTGCCTGGAGATGTCTGAGATCTAGTTTCCCATTGCAGGCTCCGAGCCAAACTAAATTAACAATTCTGGTCTACAAAATCAAACAATAGGAAAAAGGGAAGAGAGTCAACAACTGAGGCCCAGGACCAGGTAACCCAGTGCACTGGCCCAGGTAAGAAACTTTTGCCCCGAAGGAGGGAAACATGCAATTGTACCTGGGAGGTCAGGAGAACGATTGTGGAAGGTTTCTGCGATAATGGCTGTATGTGTGTTGGACTGTGTTCTGGGAACACTGGTGAGTCCAGAGTGAGTGCAGACCTGAAAGGTTGCGTTTCCTTAACTCCTGTGAGAGGGAAGGCCAGCATGAAGGGAAGTGAACTGGTGTTGGGAATTTTGAGTGGCCGTTAAATCGAGAACCTCAGGGAACCATAATCAGGGAAACTCTCAAAGAAGATGGGCAATTGTTGTAGTTGTTGTAAACTGTGGGAATGGCCAGAATTTGGCCTCCCAAGAATTTGGTTTCTCAGCCTTCAGCTTTCTCAACCCCCCTTAATTGGCCTCCACTTGAGTTACAGTGCAGAGCATACTCTCCTGGCTCACAGGTAGGCTGGCATGTGGGAGGTTTGGGAAACACTATGATAGAGCTTTCACATATATCTTTATTATCTTGTTTTTGTATGATCTCATAGGCACCTGAGAAATTCTCACTATGTATGTATCCAATTATTTCTATGTATCCTATGTTGCATGAGATTGATGGAGTTTTTGTAATGTTGGAGGTGAATAAAAGTTCAGCGGGCAGTGCTCAAGGGGTAATTTTGTGGAGATGAGGCTGCCTGGCTGGTTTAGAGCAACCCTATCGACCTGGGTCTGAATTCCTTTCCCTTCATCTGAATTTCTTTCCCCTTCATCTGGTGACCCCGACGTGATGCATGTGAGGCTGTGAGGCAAACTGTAACTTCTGGCTTACCTTCGCTCAGCAGGAGCTAAACGAACACGTTCAACTATTCATTCCGTTTAAGGAATCAACAAGGTAAGTTCAACTATTCATTCCGTTTAAGGAATCAACGAGGTAAGTTCAATTATTCATTCTGTTTAAGGAATCAACGAGGTAAGTATGGGGACTTCTCTTTCAACAGGACAGAAAAAACAGGTATCTGACCTTTGCAATTTGTTGACAAGGACTACGCAAACAAATAAAGTCTATAAAGAGGATGTAGAGGAGCTGGTTAAGATTATTGGTAAATTATGCCCTTGGTATCCTGCAGATGGGTCTCTTAATCCCAAAGATTGGCAAGAAATTGGGAAAGATTTGCATCGGGCTGCAACCGCTCCAGTATCAGTACTGCACACTTGGCAACTCTGCTGTAAAGCTATTACTGAGTGGTCCAATCCTCTCTTGTTCCCTCCAAAATTAATAATTCCTGAGGCACCAATCCTGTACTCCCCAGACCCTCAGCCACCACTGTCTTATAATAATTCTTCACGGCAGTGGAGCTCTGAGAGTCAGCAAAATTTGGACCCTCAACAGCCTCAAACACAGACTGCTATTCAGCAAATGGTGTGGTCTGCATTGGCCTCTGGAAATTCAGAGGACGTCCAGGAGGCATTGCCATTAATGGCTGTCTGCCCCGTGGTCCAAAACGCTCAAAATCAGCAAGTCCATGAGTCTGTCCCATTTGCAGTTTACAAAGAGCTGAAAAGAAGTGTTACAGAAAATGGGTTGCAAAGCAGTTTCACCCAAGGGTTTTTCCCTGAGAAGGATCAAAATGAAACTGCTGCTGACGTTCTGATGGAACAATTGGCATTTGAAAATGTTAATCAGGACTGCAAAACTGCCCTGAAAGCAATTTATTCCAAGCCTAAGACTACCATTGCTCCGATGATTAAATTGTGCCAGAACATTGGAACTGAATCTCATAAGACAGAACTTTTAGCTACAGCTCTTGCAGCTGTAGTTCATCCAGCCAAAGACAAAAAATGCTTTGCTTACCATTTTATGCGGCCCTATCTAGACCGGGATGCCTTGCGTACAGTCACTCATGCGCTCGTGACCTCTCGTTTGGACTACTGCAACGCTCTCTACATGGGACTGCCCTTGAGGACCACTCGGAGACTTCAACTGGTGCAGAATGCAGCCGCGCGAGTGGTGTTGGGGGTCTCCCGATACTCCCATGTTACACCTCTGCTCCACGAGCTGCATTGGCTGCCAGTTGCCCTCCGGGTGAGATTCAAGGTGCTGGTAATGACCTATAAAGCCCTACATGGCATGGGTCCGGATTACCTACGGCAGCACCTGCTGCCGGCGTCAACCTCCCTCCGTCCAGTGCGCTCCCACAGAGTGGGCCTCCTCAGGGTGCCTCCGATCAGAGAATTCGATTGGTGGCCCCCAGGGGGAGGGCGTTCTCTGTGGGCGCACCAGACCTATGGAACCGCTTGCCGGTTGAGCTCCGGATGGCCCCCAACCTTCGCTCCTTCCGACGCGATCTAAAAACCTATCTATTTGAACAATCCGGCCTGGTCTGATGGGTTTGGGGTTTGGATTTGATTTTAACATAGTTTTAATTGTTGTATTATATTGGGAATAATTATTTAATCTTTTTTAACTTTTGTATTTATATTTCAATATTTATCCTGAGTCCTTCAGGAGAAGGGCGGTATAAAAATTTAATAAATAAATAAATAAATAAACTTGCTAGCTGGAAAGCCTTTACCTGTTAACTGCTTACTAACCTTACAGGAAATCTTGGCTAAATCGGGACTTGTCATTGCCCCTGAGAAGGTTCAAATAAAACCTCCCTTTCTATATTTAGGTCATCGGATGCTTCAATTTTCTTTTTCTCCTTTTGTTCCTGCTCTGTGCATTCCATCTCATTTTACTCTGGTACAATTGCAAAAAATTTTAGGACATCTGAATTGGGCTAGACCATTTTTAGGGTTAACTACTGCTTTGTTGCGTCCACTTTTTATTGCCTTCCAAGGTCATTTAACCCCTGATGCACAGATTCCAGTCTCCACGGCGATGCAACATTGCCTTCATCAAATCAATTCTGCCCTTCGCAAAGTTATGGTTAACAGAGCTTCTCTTTTAGGATCATTGTCAGCAGCCCTCTTCCATACTCCTTTACAGCCTACTGCTATCTTATTCTTCCCTGAAACGCTTAAATCTATATGCATTGTAGAATGGTTGTATATGCCACACACACCAGCTAAAAATGTGTTTTCCATTGAAATGTTATATTCTGATCTTTTAATGAAGGTACGGAATCGTGCGATCCAGTTAACTGGCTTTGATCCTTTAGTCATTCATTTGCCTTGCACCAAGGATCAGCATGATTTCTTTATGCAAATGTCTAATGCTTATGCGATTGCCTTTGTAGATTATGTGGGAGCTGTATTGTTTAACCCCCTCAAGGACCAACGTTTGATTTTATTACAGGAATTGCCTTTTGTTTTTCAATCTTCACAGGTTTCTACCCCTCTTCCTAATGCTATTACTTTATTTACAGATGGGTCTCGTACCCATGGGGTGGTTGTTTGGCAAGTTAATGGCAAATGGCAAACTAAGTTCACGGCTTCTCAAACATCCACTCAGCGTGCTGAACTTGCTGCAGTGATTATAGGCTTTAAATTACATGATATAATTGCTTTTAATCTTATTGTGGACTCACAATATGTTTACAATCTTTTTAACCATATTGCATTTGTTTACTTATCCCCACTTTTGGACCTTAACTTGCTTTCTCTATTCCTTACTTTTCAAACTCTCCTGCGTGCTCTCCACTCTTTTAAGGTGGTTACTGACCCTTTAACTAGCCATTCCTATTTTCACCAAAATGCTAAATCTCTTCGTGCTACCTTTAACATTCCACTTTCTCAGGTTTGTGATATTATCTCAGCCTGTCCTTCTTGCTCCTCCTCCCCCCTCTCTTTTCCCTTTGATGCTGTTAATCCAAGAGGAACTGAGGCCAATGCTGTCTGGCAGATGGATGTTCCGCAATTTTCTCCAGCTTCCTACCTTCACGTTTGCATAGATACTTATTCTGGCTATGTGTGGGTTACCCCCCTTTACGGCGAAACTGCCTCTCATGTTATTCAGCACCTTCTCGCTGCCATGGCTGTCATGGGACGACCACTTGTCTTAAAGACAGACAACGCTCCTGCGTATACTTCTAATGCTTTTTCTCAATTTTGCAGCACTTGGGATATTTCTCTCCGACATGGCATTCCATACAATAGTTCAGGCCAAGCTATAGTGGAACGTGCACATGGTACATTTAAAGCTTTGTTGTTTAAACATTTAAAAGAAAGGAGAATTACTCCCTCAGATCTTAAATCTTTGATTCCAGTATTGTTGTTTACTTTGAATCATTTAACGATCACTAATCAAGCTTATACTCCTGCAGAGAGACATTTTAGGAAGGAGCTTCCCCTGGAATGACCACAAGTGCTATATAATGAGCTGCCTGAGCCTACCTGGAAGGGACCAGCTGAATTGATTACTTGGGGAAGGGGTATGCATCTGTTCTTACTCCTACAGGACTGGTGTGGGTGCCTGCCAGGTGTGTGAAGCCATTCCGAGCCAAACATCAGCTGGCGCCAGAGGCTGAGCAGTCCGCTCTCAGAGTTCAATCCAGCTCTCACATTGAACCCGAACCCGGTGGGTGAAACACCACAAAGGCGTAAAAGACCTTCGTGGCCAGCAGGAACTCAGCCACCAGTAACATGGGGAATGTTAAAAACACTCAGTGCAGATGCCCTTCGTGACCTTACTACTGCACAGCTAGAGCCGACCCCAGAACTTTTCCTGTCGGCAATTATCGCACGACTTAACATCAATTCAGCACTAGGACTGTTGCTGTGTTTTTTGGTTTTTATTCCTTTAGCTGTAGGAATTCATGAAGATTTAGCAAATAGAGGACAATTCAATTTGTGGCTACAACTGGCCAATATTTCTGGTCAGAGTAATTTTTGCTTAAAAATGTCTGCCTCTGCTCATGAAGTTACTAGCTCTTGCATTGTTCCTGTCTGTGCTCCAGCTACTACTATTCAAAATTATACTCTTTTTGCCAATTTTAATATATCTATCAGATTTTGCTTGGCTTAAACATTTATTTGTTTATGGTATCTTAACTATAGTTATATTGATTAGTTTGTGTTGCTGTATCCAATGTATTCCCTCTTTGCTAGCATTGTGCCGTTTGCTTATTGTTAAACGATCCCACACCTCTACCTTCAATGCCAAAGATTTACACGTTATGCAAGCTTATCTCGAACATTCTGCTTCTGTCATTAAACAAAAAAAGGGGACATGTGGGAATGGCCAGAATTTGGCTTCCCAAGAATTTGGTTTCTCAGCCTTCAGCTTTCTCAACCCCCCTTAATTGGCTTCCACTTGAGTTACAGTGCAGAGCATACTCTCCTGGCTCACAGGCAGGCTGGCATGTGGGAGGTTTGGGAAACGCTATGATAGAGCTTTCACATATATCTTTAGTATCTTGTTTTTGTATGATCTCATAGGCACCTGAGAAATTCTCACTATGTATGTATCCAATTATTTCTATGTATCCTATGTTGTATGAGATTGATGGAGTTTTTGTAATGTTGGAGGTGAATAAAAGTTCAGCGGGCAGTGCTCAAGGGGTAATTTTGTGGAGACGAGGCTGCCTGGTTGGTTCAGAGCAACCCTATCGACCCGGGTCTGAATTCCTTTCCCTTCATCCGAATTTCTTTCCCCTTCAGTAAACCTAAAGAAAAGAAAATTAAAAGAACTGAAAGCAAGTTTTTCTTCTCTCTTTTTCTTTTAATCTAGCTCTTTGGACTATTCAATTCCCTTTGTCAAAGGTGAGGAGAGGAGGCTGCTACTTTTCCCCTCCCCCTTTACACCTGGAAAAGACCCCATTTTCAATATTCCTTTTAGTCTTTCCCCACTGTCTTTTGAAGTTGGTGGGATAAATTGGAAGTAACCATAAATGTTTCCCCCTTTTTTAATTGAAAGGGGAGAACTGTTTTGGCCTAAAACCTGAAGTTGATATGTGTGTTTTGTTTTGCTATATATATATTTGGACATTTGGAACATTAAGCCTGGACTTGGAATGGTGAGAAAAATAGGAGATGGTTAAAGGGCCCTATAGAAACCATGTTTGGTTGGAATCACCTCATGATTTTTCTCGCTTCTTGCAGGACAAACCATATGTCTAAATAAATGTTGTT
Source organism: Vipera ursinii (assembly GCF_947247035.1). Classification (NCBI taxonomy): domain Eukaryota; kingdom Metazoa; phylum Chordata; class Lepidosauria; order Squamata; family Viperidae; genus Vipera; species Vipera ursinii. Next base: position 17,624,629 of record NC_139522.1, read on the forward strand.
TTAATAGTATCTGTGTATATATGTCTGTCTGTGTTGTGTTATTTCCAAGACTTGGAAGAGGGTCAAAATCCTCTCTGATAACACCAAACAAAAAGGCCTTATTTAACAATGTATGGTTTGTCTGGAGAAAGTATGAAATGAAATTTTTGTATGTGAAATTGTTTATGCCAGCAGTCAGAATGGAAGTGAATGAGTTAATTTGCTGATATGTAAATATGTGTGTTAGCCCTCAAACATCACTCACCCCCACCCGTCCCAGGCTGTGAAAGGAATAGTAAATTGCAGATTTTATTGTTGTAAAAGTAATTGAAAAAACAATGAGATGAGTTTCATGGAGGCTGTGTGAGAGAATTTATGGAAAATGCATGTGAAGGAGAGCAATTTTTTTTTAGTGGTGACATTTTTGTAAAATTTCTTTTACTCTTATTCTCCTGTCTCTTTCTCTCCCCCCACCCCGCCCTGTTACTTTAAGAGTGAGGGGGGACTGGTTGTTTTAACTTTTTTTTTTCTCTGCTTAGAATTTTGGTCTGAGGAAAGGGGGTAGATGTGAAATTTAATGACCACTCTTGCAGTTTCAGCTTGCAATTTTTTTTTTTTTTTTGGAAAGAGGATACAGTAATTGTTGGACAATTTTTTTTTGAAATCTTTGAGTTTTAGTTAGACCTATATATATATAACATCACCCAAAAGAAATTACTCTGATCTTTTTGTGGAGTTGTTTTGTTGTTTTATTTTTTATTATTATTATGTTTTTGTGTCTGTGTGCAGGACACATTGATGGAAGGTGATATCTGGGAGAATTGGGGGAATTGTGGTTCTGTCCTTGTTTGGAACAGGGAAGGAGTTGAGAAGATTTTTACGATTGTGAATGGCTATATTGTTTTGATTAACGATTTGTATGCAAAACTATTAGGAAAAGAGGCAGCCAGTGGCATTTTTGAAGTCTTGGTGTTAAGTGTGGGTAATTTTTAATCAGAAAGCTGAAAGGAGGTATCCACTTGCTCATAGCAAAGTAGTTGGGAAAACAAAAAGAAAAAGACAAAAAAAGACACAATGAAAGTGGGATAGTCAATGGGAAGAAAATGTGAGTGGAAGCTGGGAGAATTTCCCTCCCTTAGTCAGCACTAACCTGTGGATTTTATGCCTTACAGCAGGCTCTGAGGTTGTTAATAAAGGAAAGGGGGAACATATACACTTACTCCAAATATGCTTATGGAGTCTTCAATACTTTTGGAGAAGAGAAATGTAGAGGATTGATTAATAGCTAAGGGAAACAGTTGGCTTATCTAAAAGTTGATAGAAGCTATACTTGTGGAAGCAGAAAAGACAGAAGTTAGGCCAGAGTGGCAGAAGGGCAGTGAATGAATGGATAATAGAAGGGAGAAACAGGAAAGTTGTTTTTAAGTTCATTTGCACAGATTTGTGAATTGCATGCATTAAAACCGTGGGATCTGGCAGGGTGAGATCTGAGAACCATAAACCCAAAGCTTTTGCTGTGTCCCTGCACAACAGATACAGTGCCCTTTCTGACCTTGATAGGGACATTAAAGAGACAGGTAAAGGTATCTGTGATAATAACTCAAATAAGCAGGGGATCGTGGTCCAAAATGAAAAACTTGTTTTCAACAGGGAGAAGTGTGAATCTGGTATTACACACCAGTCATGCAAGAACAGAAAGGCATCCAAAAAGAGAAGCCACCTTCTGGTTGTTGATTCAATTATAAGGGATGTAAATTTAGGAAAGGACACAGAGGTTTTGAAAGAGGTCAGGTGCTACTGCCAGTAGGGACAAGAAGCATATTTCTAAAATAATCAAGAATGCCAGCAAGGACTGTGATGTGGAGTCTATTGTACATCTTGGCACTAATGATCTGTCCCAAAAAGATGTACTCTCTGTGCAGAATGATTTCCAGAGCTTGGGGCAGCAACTTAGCAGAATAGGCTGTAGACTAACTTTTTCAGAGGTTTTACCAGTGTATAAGGAGCAAAATGGAAAAGGCCAGCGTATAGCAGAATTTAATATGTGGCTAAAGGAGTGGTGTAAAGGAGAAGGCTTTGGTTATATTAGTCACGATGTCTGTAGCTGGTCCAATGAAAAAATGTATAAAAGAAATGGTCTACATCCATCCAAGAAAGGGACTGAGTTACTTGGCAATAAAATCACAGCTTTTTGGGAGGAACATTTAAACTAAATAATGGGGATAGTGAGTTAATTGATACAGAACATCACTGTCCCTGGCAATCTAAGAAAATAGGGGAAGCCAGGCACCACACAAGTTATGCAGCAAGTAAACACAGGGTCAGTCATAAAGGACTCAAATGTCTATACACTAATGCACAGAGTATGAACAGTAAGCAGGGTGAACTAGAAATTCAGGAACATGAGGGCAGATATGATATTGTTGCCATTACAGAAACATGGTGGGATGAAACCTACAAATGGAACACACAGCTAGAGGGATTTAAACTATTTAAAAGAAACAGACTAAACAAAAGAGGAGGTGGAGTTGCTCTCTATATAAGAAATAACTTTATCTCTACAGAAATAGAGCACAACAATGACGAAAACTGTAAACTTGAATGCATTTGGGTCAATATAAAAGGGAAAAAAAATGACATTGTCATAGGTGTATACTATAAGCCGCCCAACCAAGCAGAGGAAATAGATCAGGGGTGTCAAACTCAATTTCATTGAGGGCCACATCAGCATTACGGTTGCCCTCGGGGGGCCGGGGGGGCGTGGCCAGGTGGGTGTGACCAAGTGGGCGTGGCCGGGGGGGCGTGGCCAGCTCAATGCTGCTCACTCAGCGCAGCTTACTCAAAATGAAAGAAAGTTGGCAGCAGTGCCCCTGAGGGGCAGGCAGGGTGGCAAAAACAGTTTTTAGCGCTCAGCTCTATTATACCAGCAAATCAAGCAATCACACCAGGGTTACCCTTGTAGGTAGGTGCACTTGAAGCAGGCAGAGTGCCACTCAACCTGGTTCCCAGAGGGCCAACTTCCCCCTTCCGCCTCGAGGCCCCCGAAAAAGCCTAGTGGGGTGGGGCCGGATATTGGCTCATTTGCAGGCACCCCGATGAGCATTGCATAGCCGTAAGATAGGTAGTCCTCGTTTAGCAACAGTACAGTTACAACAGTGGTGACAAAGTAACTTTGCAGCCAATCCTTGCATTTAGAACTTTTTCAGGATTGTGTGGCAAATGGCAGCTGAAGTAAGAACCTAAGTCAGTTGCAGTTTCACTGAGTGACTGCATTGCTTAACAACCAAGTGGCTGGTCCCAATTGTGGTCGGTAAATGAGAACTACCTGTATTTCTATGTCCTTTTTGGTGTGGTAGAGGGCTTCAAATTCAGGAAACCTTCCTAAAAAAGGACCAGAGACTTACTTTCCCCAGGCTAGGAGTGCCCCTGAAGTACACACACTTGAACAGCAATTCAACACATAATCACACTTCTGTACCCATGCCAGCTTTTCAAAACCACACCGGCAGCAGGGGATCCCACTTCAGTTTCCATTTTACAGCTTTACCCTGTGCAGCAGAAACCCAGCAGCTGCAAAATTACCCATAACACAGCCTGGAATTAAAGGATTCTGCCCTCGGCAGTGATAGGTAGGCAGTTGAAGCAATCAGTGAAGTTCTTCCATAATTTTATGTTATACCGCTGTTTACCACAAATCTTGAGTGGGGCTTCTAGTTCCAACAAAATGGGCTGGCTCAGGAAGATCTCTCGTGACTTCAGGCATATGCCCAGAATCTCATTTTCTGTGAGCTGAACATTCTTGCCTGGATGTGATCCTTGCACTTCAAGCACCCGGCACAGGAGCCCATGCGTGAAAGAAGCCCGGCAGAGGAGCTGGAGCGGCTCCACTGCTGGGGGCGCGTCTCGGCCGGGCCTTGCAGGATCTGGGCCGGGCGCCTCTGCTCGCCCTCAGCAGCGCCCGGCAAAGTAGCTCGCATGCGAAACAAGCCCGGCAGAGGAGCCGGAGTGGCGAGCAGAGGCGCCCAGCTCGGATCCTGGAAGGCCCCAGCCAAGACGCGCCCCCAGCAGTGGAGCCGCTCCGGCTCCTCTGCCAGGCTTCTTTCACACAAGGGCTCCTCTGCCGTGCTTGTTTTGCGTGTGAGCTACCGTATTTTTCGGACCATAAGACGCACCTGACCATAAGACGCACCCAGTTTTTAGAGCAGGAAAACAAGAAAAAAAATATTCTGAACCAAATAGTACCAGTATACTGAAACAGGGCTTTTCAACCTTTTCATCCATTGTACCACTTTTAGGACAAGGCAATGTCACCCAGCAACGTGTCAAAAACTTGACACCCCCCCCCCCTAAAAAAGGAAAAAAATGATAAAGTACAGGTAGTCCTCGACTTACAATGATTCACTTAGTGACCGTTCAAAGTTACGACACTGAAAAAGTGACTTATGACCATTTTTCACACTTATGACCGTTGCAGCATCCCCAGGGTCATGTGATTTACATTCGGATGCTTGGCAATCGATTCATATTTATGATGGTCACATTGTTCCAGGGTCATGTGATCGCCTTTTGCAACCTTCTGAGAAGCAAAGTTAGTGGGGAAACCAGATTCACCTAACAATCATGTTACTAATTTCTCTCTCTCCTTCTCTTTCTCTCCCTCTCTCCCCCTCCCTCGTTCTTTCTCCTCTCCTTCTTTCTCTCTCTCCCTTTCCTTCTTTCCCTATTTTTCTCTTTCCCTCTATTTCTCCCTCTTTCTCTCTCTCCGTTTCCCTCCCTTTTTCTCCTTCTCTATTTTTCTCTTTCCCTCTATTTCTCCCTCTTCCTCTATTTCCCTCCCTCTTTCTTTCTCCTTGTCTCTCTCCCTTTCTTTCTCTCCCTCTTTCTCTCTCCCTCTATTTCCCTCCCTTTCTCCTTATCTCTCTCCCTCTTTCTCTCCCTCTCTTTCCTTCTATTTCTCCCTCTTCCTCTATTTCCCTCCCTCTTTCTTTCTCCTTGTCTCTCTCTCCCTTTCTTTCTCTCCCTCTTTCTCTCTCCCTCTATTTCCCTCCCTTTCTCCTTCTCTCTCCCCCTCTATTTCCCTCCCTTTCTTTCTGCTTCTCTCTCTCCCTCTTTCTCTCCCTCTCTATTTTTCTCTTTCCCTCTATTTCTCCTTCTTCTTCTATTTCCCTCCCTCTTTCTTTCTCCTTCTCTCTCTCCCTTTCTTTCTCTCTCTTTCCCTCTCTCCCTCTATTTCCCTCCCTTTCTGCTTCTCTCTCTCCCTCTTTCTCTCCCTCTCTATTTTTTTCTTTCCCTTTATTTCTCCCTCTTCCTCTGTTTCCCTCCCTCTTTCTTTCTCCTTGTCTCTCTCTCCCTTTCTTTCTCTCCCTCTATTTCCCTCCCTTTCTCCTTCTCTCTCTCCCTCTTTCTCTCCCTCTCTATTTTTCTCTTTCCCTCTATTTCTCCCTCTTCCTCTGTTTCCCTCCCTCTTTCTTTCTCCTTCTCTCTCTCTCCCTCTTTCTCTCTCTCTATTTTTCTCTCCCTCCCTCCCTCTCCCATTGTCCCTTCCTTCTTTCCTTCTTTCTTCCTTCCTTCCCTCTTTGTCCTTCCCTCTCCGCGTTAGAGCAGTACCTACGGAGGCAGCCCTGCGGCCCGACTTTCTCTTGCAGAAGGCAGACTGGAACGGAGCAAGGAATGCAAATCGCCCGATCTCGCGCTTCAGTGATCTCCTCTTCTCGGTTTCAGTTTCTCTTGCTACAAGACAAAGCAGGCTGAAACGGAGCGAGGGAATCTCCCTTGCTTTGTTTCAGCCTGCTTTCTCTTGTAGCAAGTGAAGCTGAACCCGAGCAGAGGAGATCCCAGGAGCGCGAGATCGGGCGATTTGCATTCCTTGCTCCGTTTCAGCCTGCCTTCTGCAAGAGAAAGCCGGGCCGCAGGGAGATTGCAAGAGCCAATTGCAATCTCCCTTGCTTTCACTTGCGGAGGTTGGGGCTGGCCTGGGCATCTCTCCCCCTCACCGGCTGGGTGTTGCTCGTCCTCCCCCCCCCCCGCGTCCCACCTCACTCCCTCCTACCTCCTCCTCCTCCACTTTTTTTTTGGAGCTGCAGGAGACTAATAAGATGCAAATAGTGCTGGGTTCCACCAGCCCACGTGCACTTGCCTCCTACTGAGCAAGTGCTCAGCCGGGCCGGCGCCAAGGTGGTGGGGGCCGGACCTTTGTAATTTCTGGGAGAGTTGTGCGGGCCGGATTCAATCATGTGGCGGGCCGTTTGTGGCCCGCGGGCCTTGTGTTTGACATGTCTGAAATAGATGAACTTTTTGCTAGTCAGCTAACTAAGGTATGTAAGAATCACATCACAATAGTAATAGGGGACTTTAATTACCCTGATATCAACTGGGAGACAAACTCTGCACCAAGTGGAAGATCAAACAGATTCCTGTCAAACCTAGCAGACACCTTTCTCTCCCAAAAAGTAGAGAAGGGAACTAGGGGATTAGCCATATTGGATTTAATTCTCACAAACAGAGATGAAATGATAGAAGGTGTCGAAGCCACAGGAACCTTGGGGGGAAGTGATCATGCAATATTGGAATTCAACATTCTGGAGGCACAAGCAATAGAACACAGCCAAACTAGAGTCTTGGACTTTAAGAAAGCTAATTTCAATAAACTTAGAGAGACCATGGGAAGAATTCCATGGATGAGAATCCTAAAGGGGAAAACAACTCAAGAAGCTTGGGAAATTTTGAAAAGTGAGATAATAAAGGCCCAGTCTAGTACAATACCAACAAAGAAGAAAAATAACAGCTCTCAAAAGAAACCAGCATGGCTGCATAAAGAACTCTCTGATAAATTGAAAGATAAAAAGGACAAGTATAAGAATTGGAAAGAGGGGCACATATCTAAGTCAGAATATCAGCAAATAGCCCGTGCCTGCAAAGATGAAGTGAGGAAAGCTAAGGCTCAAAATGAACTAAGGCTTGCGACCAAAGTCAAAAATAACAAAAAATGCTTCTTTCAACATATAAAAAACAAGAAAAAAGTTAAGGAAATGATTGGTCCATTAGTGGGTGAAAGTGGCAAGAAGGTGACAAGCAATAGGGAGAAAGCAGAACTATTTAACTTGTTTTTTGCATCTGTCTTTACACAAAGGGAAAAAACAGTCCAACCTACCAAAACCAGTGCCATAAAAAACAGAATAGAAACACAAGTTAAGATAGGCAAGAAAATGGTAAGTGAACACCTGTCCAGCCTAGACAAGTTTAAATCACCAGGACCAGATGGATTACACCCCAAAGTTCTCAAGGAACTGGCAGACGTGATCTCAGAACCACTGAACTATATTTTTCAAAGATCCTGGAGCACTGGGGAACTACCAGAGGACTGGAAGAGAGCTGATGTAGTTCCCATCTTCAAAAAAGGGAAAAAAATAGATCCAGGAAACTACAGACCTATCAGCCTGACCTCAATACCTGGGAAGATTCTGGAAAAGATAATCAAACAACAAATCAGCGAACACCTTGATGCAAACAAAGTCATCACTAAAAGTCAACATGGGTTTGTCAAAAACAGATCATGCCAGACAAATCTTATTACATTCTTTGACCAAGTGACAAAATTAGTGGACCAGAGGAATGCTGTAGATATAATTTACTTGGACTTCAGTAAGGCATTTGATAAAGTAGATCACAACCTACTACTTGATAAGATAGAAAAATGTGGGTTAGATAGCATCACCACCAGATGGATTCGTAGCTGGCTGACAGGCCGTACTCAGCGTGTGGTCCTCAATGGAACTGCATCTACATGGAAGGAAGTGTGTAGTGGGGTGCCCCAGGGCTCTGTTCTGGGCCCAGTGCTCTTCAATATCTTCATTAACGATTTGGATGAGGGGATAGATGGGGAACTCATCAAATTTGCAGACGACACCAAGCTGGCAGGAATAGCCAATACTCCAGAAGATAGGCTTAAGATACAGAAGGATCTGGACAGACTCGAACACTGGGCACTATCTAGCAAAATGAAATTCAATGGTGAAGAAAGTAAGGTTCTACATTTAGGCAGGAAAAATCAAATGCACAGGTATAGTATAGGTGGTACCTTGCTCAATAGTAGTAACTGTGAGAGGGATCTCAGAGTCCTAGTAGACAATCACTTCAATATGAGCCAGCAGTGTGCTGCAGCTGCCAAAAAGGCCAACACAGTGCTAGGCTGCATTAACAGAGGGATAGAATCAAGATCAAGTGAAGTACTAATACCACTTTACAATGCTTTGGTAAGGCCACACCTGGAATACTGCATCCAGTTTTGGTCACCACGATGTAAAAAAGATGTCGAGACTCTAGAAAGGGTACAGAGAAGAGCAACAAAGATGATTAGGGGCTGGAGGTTAAAACATATAGGGAACGGTTGCTGGAATTGGGTATGTGTAGTTTAACGAAGAGAAGAGTGAGGGGTGACATGATAGCAGTGTACCAATATCTCAGGGGCTACCACAAAGAAGAGGGAGTCAAGCTATTCTCCAAAGCACCTGAAAGCAGGACAAGAAGCAACGGATGGAAACTAGTCAAGGAGAGAAGCAACCTAGAACTAAGGAGAAACTTCCTGACAGAACAATTAACCAGTGGAACAACCTGCCTCCAGAGGTGGTGAATGCTCCAACACTGCAGGTTTTTAAGAAGAGACTGGACAGCCATTTGCCTGAAATGGTATAAGCTTTCCTGCCTGAGCAGGGGGTTGGACTAGATGACCTCCAAGGTCCCTTCCAACTTCTTCTTCTTCTTCTTCTTCTTCTTCTTCTTCTTCTTCTTATTATTATTATTATTATTATTATTATTATTATTATTATTATTATTATTATTATTAAATTGTTGGAAACAAGGGGATTGCCACTAACGGGTCAGTCCAAACATGTGAATTGTATGCCTTAACACAAGCCTTAGAATGCTGAAGGAACAAGAATGTACTATAGAAATATGGAAAGAGAGAAACATGGGAAGTAGAAGAAAGTGAGAGGTGGATGTTGCATGATGGGAGACGGATGTTGAAAAGACAGACAGAAAGAAAAAAAATAGACCACAGAAGCAGCACTAAAAGAGGGTAGCAAGGGATAAATGCTGGTGATACTACACAATGAACACTCAACACCTCATAGGATGTGTAATAAATGAAAGACTGGTTTGCTTTATCAGTAACTTCTGAGATTTTTGCCATAAAGAATGTGAATTTCAAATTGTGTTGGAAAAAGTGGAAATATCTGTATGATATTTGTCATTCCATTCTTCGTTCACAGTTTATCTCATTCCTACAATAGAAACTGTGAAGCAACTATTAAATCTTTGTATTTGTTAAAAAAATATTTACAGATTAAAAAAGGGGGTATGATTGTATTTATATTTTAGTTAAACAAATCTGTGATAAATACAAGTAAATAAAAAGCTTTACAAAATTTGGTGTTGAGGCCATTTCAATATAGGCCTCAATTGGAAAGCTCTCTTTGTCCCTTTCAAATGATGTATGGGAGGCTTTTGTTACTTTCAAGAATGTCAATGAGGAAGAGTAGAAAATTACTCAATATTTAATCTGGCGTAGGTTTTGTCTTCTATCTCAGTACAGGCCCAGGCTGCCCTACCACCTGTCTCTCGCCATTGTTGTTCCTGGAGAGTGGGTTCAGGTCAAAAGAACTGTCACCTAGAAATACCAGTCCTGGGTGGTCTCAACCATGCCAAGTCCTCCTGATTTAAGGAATCAAGGCGTGAGTCCATGGAAAGTCCCATCATTCCCTCTCCAGTGACAAGCTCCGCAGCTGGACAGCCTGAAAATGAAATTTCAACCTGCCTCACCTGTTGAACTGTTTCCATCTCAGTACGAGAAAAACCTCAATGGATTGGACTACCCTGGAAATCATGTTCCTGGAACCTGGACTGTCTATTGCAATATTTTTCTTCTGCTACTTTTGTTTCCCTCATACCTTCTTTGGTAGAAGGAAGGACCATGGACAAAAGGGAGTTGTGTTTATAACAAGACTATGTATTCCACTTGCAAAGGGGCAACAGGGTCACTTGTTATGCTCCTGTCAATACAGTGCAGCTTTACCAACAACTTTAAATCTGGACATATGGAGGAACATGCAGACATTACCTTTTGGGGAAGAATAACAGCAGACTTATGGACAAGTGCCAGAAACTTTTTTGATGCATGTAAAGCTATTGACTATAATCAAGCTATATGGACTAAGTGTGGAGACAGGCCTCCTCATTAAATGCCAAATATGTTTGTACATTCTACCCAACCTGGCATAATCAAAGGATTCCTGCAACCCAGTGTGTTTCAAGATAACCAGACCAATGGATTTTTCAGCATCATTTGAGCTTGCTATCAATTGAACCAGATACAAATATGGGTTCAAGTTGATCTTCCTGAACTGGAAACCACATTTGAGATTCCTTCAGTATCAAAGACATCTTTTTTATTGATCTGGCCCAAACAATTGTTTCATTTTTAAATGTGAACCTTGAGAGAACATCACTTCTTATTTTAATTTGATTTGGAAAGGACTGTCCGACCAAATGGGTTCTCTATTTCGTCACTGTGGCCCTAAACTGTATTATTAGACCCCAGTCCGATATTACATATAAGGAATATGTCAAAAAAGTCACTGACAGAATGCAAAAGTTTGTAATCATGTATATGCATATTTGTTTATGTGCAAGCAACTTTGTACGTGCTTTATATTGGGAAATTAGTTATATAAAACCAAATGTTTCATGCTTTAGGTACAGGTGATGGCTTATATGAAAAGAGCATGACTTTAATAACAACAAAAGAGTGGGAAGAAAGAAACAATGTTAATAATGAAGGTAGGAAAACAAGGGTTGGGGAAAGAAGACTCAGAATATAACAACTTGCTTCCACGGGAATTTAAAGAAAATTTAGGGAATTATGAATTCCTAAAAGTATAAAAGAATAATTCAGGTAGAAGAGAAAAAGGGTGGAATTAAAGGAAAATAAATAAAGGTTATCCTTTTATAAATTGTATAAAATGTAACACCAAGATGTGAGGCTATCTATTTCCTGCCCAGGCAGTGACTTACAAATGGTAATCAACAAAGTCTTTGTGAAATGTTAAAAAACTTCAAAGATAGGAGCATCCCTAAGTGAAAATTACAAGTAAACAAGATAAGATAGTGACGGATGTAAGGAAGTCGTCAGAATAACTCTTTCTGAAATGCAAAACAACTTCAAGAATGACTTAAGCTTCTTAGGGGGGGTATATTGTGAAAGAGTATAAAATGCCTGGTTTGAAACTTGCTCAGGGCGCTCTTGAACCCAATCCAATTTGGGAAGGGTCTAAGGGGCCGCATTTGCAAACGCTTTCTTTCTTTATTATTTTCAATTTTCTTTTCAATAAATCTTTGTTTTTGTTAACCAGACTTGTCTTCAAGTTGTGAGTATAAAATTTTGGGTTTTTAAATCTCACATAAGGAACATTCTACTTCAGACCTGGGCATTTTACGTCTCACAGGGCACATCCAGCCCTTTGGTTGTCCCTGTCCAGCCCACACACAGCCCACAACAGTCCCAGTTTCTCATGTGGTCCTTTTGGAAAATTAACTGCCTACCCCTGTTCCTGTCTATAACGAACATTTTACTAGATTCCTGTTTTTATTGTGATTGTCTTTGGATTATTAATCAAGACACAGCTTCATTGCTTGTTTTGTTTACTAAAAATGTAACTGTAAATGATGCCCCCCCAATTCAGTGTTTATTGCTACATTAATCTTCCTCTGGTACTTGCACTGTGCACCCCATCAAATTTTATTCCTGGTTAGAACACACAGAAGCATCTCATGCTGTGAATTAACAGGAAAGATAGAGTTTGGAACAGAGCAAAGAATCAGCATGAGAGCGCTAAAATAGCAGAAAACTTACTTTAAGCTTTGACTACCTTACAGTGTATTTTTGTTATTATTTTTTAATGAATATGACAATTTTATAAGTATGATAAACAGTTGTAATGTATAGGAAAAAGGATACTTGTATGATGGTCAGCTAGGCTACAGAAGAACTAAGCAAACCAATACATTAATCTGGCTTGCAATGTGGACATTTTAGAGTTTTATAAGATAGGCCATTTCTTTGGATATGGAGAAATAAGAAGCCTGGAAGCTTTTTTCCCCCTTTCTCTGTTTTTATCCATGAACACTCTGCCTTTCTACGTAACAAGCTCCTGCCAGAACAAAAACAAGTGGCATTAAAGAGTAAGTGAACGTTTGGTAGACAGAACAATTCCTCCCTCCTGTTTTGAATTGTCCTCAAATACTTGCCTAAGATAATCTTAGTTTCTCTTTCTGAGAAATGGACTTCTGTTAAAAAAACAAATATTTATTTATATTTTGCATTTCTAGACTGCCCATCTCCCTCAAAGAGGGAGATATGAATTCAAAAGTATGTTTTTGGCTACTTTCTATACAAATTGTACTTCCCAGGCTCCTAACTTGTTAAATGAACCTTGATGGACTCCATCACTCTGCCTGATTAAAATGTGACTTTACCTCTGAAATCACAGAAATAAGATTTTCCCTCCTCTACTTGGAGAAAGTCTCATAAACTACTGAGGATGCACATTCTGGGTCTTGTTTCCTCTGAGGAAGAAAAGCCACACAGGTCCCCAAACAAGTTGCCTTCCTTGCCCCTGAGCCTATGGCTCCCCCAGGAAGGTGATCACAAAAACCAGTCTCGCTTATCAGTCAAATGCCTCCCTGAAGAGAAGACAAGGCTGGTGATGTCAAAGTCTGTTTAACTTCTTGCAAGAATGTCTGCATCTTCCAAGTAGAAGCTGAGGCAAGAGACTCCCTGAGCAGTTATAGCAAATCCAATGGGGATGAAATAATTGTCAAGTAACAGCAAGCCTTTTGGTAAACAACCCAGCTTCTTTCCTTGGAGTAATTACACCAACCCTTTTATTCATCCTTAGAGAAGCAGATGAGATGAATCACTAACAAAAATTTCTTTTTTCAATATACAATAAAATACCAGAGTTGGTAGGGACCTTGGAGGTCTTCTAGTCCAACCCCCTGCTCAGGCAGGAAACCCTATACCATTTCAGACAAATGGTTGTCCAATCTCTTCTTAAAAACTTCCAGTGTTGGAGCATTCACAACTTCTGGAGGCAGGTTGGTTAATTGTTCTAACTGTCAGGAAATTTCTTCTTAGTTCTAGGTTGCTTTTCTCCTTGATTAGTTTCTATCCATTGCTTCTTGTCCTGCCTTCAAGTGCTTTGGAGAATAGCTTGACTCCCTCTTCTTTGTGGCAACCCCTGAGATATTGGAACACTGCTATCCTGTCACCCCTAGTCCTTCTTTTCATTAAACTAAACATTAAACTACTGTAAACTAAATATGCTGTTTAAGCACGCAATTTGGGTTTATTGGAATTTTGCAATACACCAGTAATATAAACCTAATGGACAAGGCTTCAGGTAGATTTAAGATCTTAAGAAGTGCTCTGATGCATAGTTTCCTTTCTTCTCCAAGGAGGTCAAAAGCAATGATTCCATGTTAATCTGCCTCTTAAAATGTAAGGTCCATGGTTGCAATCTAAAATGTTACCCAAAGATAGGGAGTCTGTGTGGCCCTCCTCTTCTCTCCAGTTGCTGCTGTACTACAATTCCCCTCAGCATGGGATGGAACAAGCTGTCTGAAAACACACAGAAACCATTAGCTAATCCTTAAAATGCTAGCAAGGGCAATTCTATTTGGAAAGACACCAGTACAGTGAGGGGAAAAATTATTTGATCCCCTGTTGATTTTGTACATTTGCCCACTGACAAAGAAATGATCAGTCTATAATTTTAATGGTAGGTTTATTTTAACAGTAAGAGACAGAATAACAACAAAATCCAGAAAAACGGATTTCAAAAAAGTTATAAATTGATTTGCATTTTAATGAGTGAAATAAGTATTTGATCCCCTATTAATCAGCAAGACTTCTGGCTCCCAGGTGTCTTTTATACAGGTAATGAGCTGAGATTAGGAGCACTCTCTTAAAGGGAGTGCTTCTAATCTCAGCTTGTTACCTGTATAAAAGACACCTGTCCACAGAAGCAATCAATCAATCAGATTCTAAACTGGCCATTATGGTCAAGATCAAAGAGCTGTCCAAGGATGTCAGGGACAAGATTGTAGACCTACATAAGGCTGGAATGGGCTACAAGACTATCACCAAGCAGCTTGGTGAGAAGGTGACAACAGTTGGTGCAATTATTTGCAAAATGGAAGAAACACAAAATAACTGTCAACATCTGTCAAGCTTTTTGGCATCAACTCAGCTTGCTGTGTTTGGAGGACGAGGAATGTTGCCCATGACCCCAAGAACACCATCAAACATGGAGGTGGAAACATTATGCTTTGGGGGTGTTTTTCTGCTAAGGGGACAGGACAACTTCACTGCATCAAAGGGACGATGGACAGGGCCACATACCGTCAAATCTTGGGTGAGAACCTCCTTCCCTCAGCCAGAGCATTGAAAATGGGTCATGGATGGGTATTCCAGCATGGCAGTGACCCAAAATACATGGCCAAGGGAACAAAGGAGTGGCTCAAGAAGCAGCACATTAAGGTCCTTGAGTGGCCTAGCCAGACTCCAGACCTTAATCCCATAGAAAATCTGTGGAGGGAGCCTGAAGGTTTGAGCTGCCAAACAGCCTTGAAACCTTAATGATTTGGAGAGGATCTGCAAAAAGGAGTTGGACAAAATCCCTCCTCTGATGTGTGCAAACCTGGTGGCCAACTACAAGAAACGTCTGACCTCTGTGATTGCCAACAAGGGTTTTGCCACCAAGTACTATGTTTTGCGAAGGGGTCAAATACTTATTTCACTCATTAAAATGCAAATCAATTTATAACTTTTTTGAAATGTGTTTTTCTGGATTTTTTTGTTATTCTGTCTCTCACTGTTAAAATAAACCTACCATTAAAATTATAGACTGATAATTTGTCAGTGGGCAAGTGTACAAAATCAGCAGGGGATCAAATTTTTCCCCTCACTGTAAGAATATTTTAGCGGGCTACTATAATCAGCATTTTTAAGGCATCTTGGCTGTGTGTGTGTTGATCAGCCTGCCATACATGTGACAATTACTTTAAACATCTTTTTTTACTGTTGTTCAGAGGAAGTTGAAAATTCCCACCTGAGTCACCATAACATGTCATTTTTGAATCAACTTTTCTGCTGAGAAAGAATAAACAGTACAGAGCTATGGATTTATAAGGATATTTTTTCCAAAAAAACAAAAATCCTAGAACTCCTTACAACACTGCAGGATAGATCAATATTATCCCCTTACAGTTCACAACAGGGATGATGGGAGGGCATGAAAGCATAGGACATTTCTGTTGGAGGCAAGAATTTGCACAGGTGGTTTCCCGAGTCCTAATCCCCCTCTTTAATACTTGTCCATTAATAAGGATGATCATTTTACTCCTGTTTCCGGCATGGGCTACCAGTTCCATCATAAGTTAAGGTCAAACTGTTGTTCTTGGTATTTTCTAACTCAAGAATCTCATTTCTTCCTATACCTCTGCTTGTTGGTATATAGCAGGGGTCTTCAAACTTGGCCCTTTTATGACTTGTGGACTTCAACTCCCAGAATTCCTCAGCCAGACACGCTGGCTGAGGAATTCTGGGAGTTGAAGTCCACAAGTCATAAAAGGGCCAAGTTTGAAGACCCCTGGTATATAGAGTACTTGCTCATTTACTTCCTTTCCGGTTTGCTGTGTTTCATGATTAAGATGCCTCTGTTTTCATCTTCTGGAAAACTGCTGCCAGATATAGGACCATTAACTTGCACAGATCTCTATTAAGGCAACTTAAAATTGAAACAGTTCTACCTGAAGAACTATCCCATTTATCTGAACATAAAGGTGTCAGAACACTGGGCTTCACTTTCACTAGATCTACACCCTACCCCATTTTATAAGGCCCCGCCCACAGCTTCTCAAAGGAAATGAACATTAGTCTTGTAAAAGCAAAGTCAAGGGGAGCGTGGAACCAAAACTTAAAACAAAGCCACTGGTAAATAAAAGGGAGCTAAGAACATGCAAAGGAAAATGCAATGGTTTGTACAAAACTTCTTGAACACAGATTATCTGGGACCAAAAAGCCCATTAAAGAGTCTTGTGAAAGCAAATAATGTCCCATAGCTATAGAAAGTTCAATCAGATAGAAAGGGAAGTCAGAAAACTGGGCTTGGTGAGGGTGGATATACTGTAGAATGGCAAAAACAAATGAGGCCCTAAAAAGGAGCACTCCTACTAAAAGGTGAAAATATGTTTAAAAGTTTTCTTCAGGTCCTCCTCATTACTGTGTCAGCTAAGTGGCTGTAACTAACTGACCCGGAAAGCTAGGTAGATTAAACCTGGTTAATATTTGCATGGAAGACCATCATAAAGGACAGGATTGTGCACTAGACTGGGAAATCTCCCAGAAGATAATGGCAAAGCATCTTTGTACTGGAGGGGTATTTTACCTTTATTTCATTGCTCTACGGAGGCAAAGCAACATCAGGCAAAGAACTTTGAGGTTATGTCCAAAAAGTGATGTATCAACTCCACTCCCACTTTCTAAAATGCAATTTTTTGCTTAGCAGAGCAAATTATTAATGTGATTAATTTGAGGGAATGTTCCTACATGACATATTACAATTTTCTTCTGGGGAAGTTTTTCTCAGGCTTAGAGGTAAAATGAAGATCACTTAGGACAGACTTCATCCCAAGTGGTGTGCAGTATCTCAACTTGAGGTATGGGTAGGCTGGGAAATTCAGGTACTTAGCTCTTGAGCCAATCACTTTGTACATAAGGAAAAAAGGAAGAAATACTGTAAAAGCTGATACTTGCCTTCATGACCTCAGGGACAGCAACTATCAGAGCAAGGTCTTACCAAAATATTAAACCAGTACCTTAGCATCTGGTGCTATAATCCCTGGGCTTTTTAAAACAAAACCAAAATGTTTAAATATTTGCATCAATAAAACAGACACATAAAACTAAATCTGAACTGGGAGAAAACGTCTCTTTTTTTAAAAAAAGCAAAGAAAACCCATGAAGACAAGACATAGCAACACACAGTACAAAAAGAGTAATTACACCCCCCCCCAAAAAAAAAACCAAAAGGGAAAAAAAAGCTTTACCACAATTTTGGAACACTTTACCTGTAACAGAAAATGGGCTTAAAAAGAAACAGGACCAGATTTTCTACAAACCAGCAGATGGATACAAACATTTGTTTTTAGCAACTCAAGACAAGAAACCTTTGATACAAGTATTCATGAACAATAAAATTTCTTTAAAAAACAAAACAAAAAAGGTTTGTAGGTGGAGGAGGAATCACAGGAGTCAAGAATAAAAAAAACAAAGCAAGGAAACGAGGTACCAGAAGAACAAAGCTCCCATGATATCTAAACAATTAACTATTGTTCTTGGATAACTAATTCCAAGTAAAGAATCTCAATGGTTCCTGAAAGCTGATAATGGCTGCCTCCACCCTATCCCTGTCTTCTAGAAAGTGTATCCTGGAGTAGTTCCTTCATCAGCACTTTTAAGAAGCTGCCATTTTGACAAGTTATATTCACTTGTTTCTTTCTTTCCCCCCCCAATTCATGTACAACTGCTACCAAGACAGAGCAATCTTCTTATCATGGCTGGATGGTAAATGCAGAAATGTCAATAGGGTCGGAAGGTCTGATTTTGTTTCAAGTCTTTCAACAAAAATTCCACTGATGCTTCCATTCATGGGATTCGTTTTGCCATGGCCAACTGATTTTCCCCATTCCCCGGTTCATTCCCCAGACAAAGGAGAATGCTCTCTTTGCTCCAAGTATATCAATTTCTTCTTCTGTGCTGTCAGATGAAGAAGCCTCTTGTCTTTTTTCACTTTAAATTCTATTTAAAATTGTGGAATCAGATTCCTGGCCAATCCTTAAGTTTTTGACTCAGCCAGTCAAAGGAAAACACACAGACAATACAGCAACAGAAGGCTGAACAGTCCCTCTTTACCCAAAATCTGTCCCTTCCCCATTTGCCCCAAAGTTGACTTGATGCTGTTTTTCTTTTGTTTAAAAGTCTGCATGTCCCAAAGCACTCTTCCTCCCAACCCACCCACAACAAAGTAAAAAGCTCCACAGTTTGCATTGTCTATTTGGTGGTCAATTTTGGAGAAACAACTGTTTCTGTTGCTACTTCATTAAAAAGGGAGAGAGTGACAGGGTTGTGCAGTGGGGGAGCCATCCTTAAGATTGCTTCAGCCGTTTGCGTGGAGGTCCCAGAAAGGGGCACTGTGCAGAGGCCAGTGAACGATATGCCTCTGCCACCAAATGAGGGTGAGATACTACCATTGACTTCCAGCCTGAAGTCTCCATGACATCAGAAGCATGGCTGAAAACAATAATCAGGAATTCAGGGTTAACAGATTGAAAAAAAAGTTCATGAAAATCAACAGTGACATAGCACAGCAAAGGAAAGTCTCAAACTTTGATACTTATTTTTTATATCTCAATTAATATTACCTATTTGAAAATGTCCATAGGGACAAGAAGCTGGATATTTTTCACTACGTATCTCTGGACATTATTCTTTTAATAAAGATGCCTCTATCCCCATAGGGAAGGTGGGGAAGCGAGTAGAAAATGCAAGTAGAAAAACAGGGACCACTAAGGTGGGAAGGTAACAGCGTTCCGTGCGCCTTTGGCGTCTAGTCATGCCGGCCACATGACCACGGACATGTCCTCGGACAAGCGCTGGCTCTTCAGCTTTGAAATGGAGATGAGCACCGGCCCATAGAGTCGGAAACAATTAGCACGCATGTGTGCAGGGGAACCTTTACCTTTACCTTTTTTATCCCCATAGGACTATTTTGAGGCTTATTGATTGATTGATTTGATTGCTGCCCAACTCAGGTATTGTGACTCTGGGCTGCATACAATAAAACAAGGTAAACAAAAAAGGCAAATAATCCCAGTTAAAATTGGACAAAGGAGAATTAGCTACCATCCTCCTTGGCAAAAACAGTTGAATAATGTTGCCTTTCCAAAAAGGAGCTTCATCTATATGTGCAGTAGAGCTGTTGGCTGATAAATCCTGAGAGCTGCAGCTCTAACACAACTGTACAAAACTATCTTGGGGAATGCTGTGATAAGAATCTATCTATTCATCAGTAAAGCAAACAATGGAGCAGCTGCTGGCTATTTTCCATCTCTCCAGAGTTGATGGCAACATTTTAAGGTAGGAAGAAACATTTCTAAGGAGTTGGGACCTTTGAGAGAAGTTTAGCTATACTTAGACACAACCCTCTCACCCTGGTATCCTGCAGAGGATCTGAACTGCAAATTTTATTATCCCCAACCAACTTTGCTATTCTGGGAAGAATGATAAGAGGAGAATTCTAGGGTATCTGGAGGGTGCCAGACTTTGGAAAGACAGCAATAGGACTTAGATTTATATACTGCTTCATAGTGCTTTACAACCCTCTCTAAGCGGTTTACAGTCAGCATATTGCCCCCAACAATCTGAGTCCTCATTTTACCAACCTCAGAAGGATGGAAGGCTGAGTCAACCTTGAGCTAATCAGAATCGAACTCCTTAGATATCCTAGCTTACGTAAAATGGCAAAACTTAGCTTTGAAGATTGCCCTTGCTAGATTTAGTTAACTAGAGAGTCAAATAAAAAAGCCACTTACTAGTTTATGAAGTCAACTGCCTGAGATTTTAGCTGGTCAGCACTGTGTAGATCAGCCAATATTAGGATCTCTGCTGCATTCTCCACAGACAGATTGCTGCACAATGCATCCTCACACATCACTTTCAAGCGTTCCAAAGCATACTGAAAAATATACCCCCCAAAATTGGACTGTTTAAACATAGATGCCAAGTTCTTCATAACTTTCCAGCAACATGAAACAACATCAGAACAAAGCCCACAGAGCATAGTGAGCTGGATAGTCATGCTTAACAATATAACTAATGTAAATATCTAATGTAATTTAAATGGGTCTGCAGTAAACATCCATTTTGGATCTAATACAATCCCACATTATATAATGGGAATCTTTTTGAGCTAAACTTTCACAATCATGCATGGATGATGGGTACCTGTCAATGTTGCTCACAAAGAAAGGGAAACCCTATTGCTTAAAGAAATGTCAATAAATTAAAAACAGAAATAGTGCTACACTTCTTCCTTCACACTGCTGTTGCTTTTTAGCCAAAAATATTGAAATTAGGGCCAACCTTGGATCACAGAACTGAAATTAAAAGTATACTAATTAATTTGCAGAATTTATTTTCTTTGCTGAACTTTGAAGCTCTGAGCATAGGGAATATACAAGCACAATAAAACAGCTTGCATATAAACCTGGACCAAACTTAACCATATATGTTAGTTCTTCAGGCATCACAGCATCTCTTCCCAATCTTCCTCAAAAATATTGGAAAGACAAAAATAAACTCACTAATCACATCTTCACCCAAGAGCCCAATGGCAGTTCTCCACGGTTTCAGAGAGGCGTTGCACTTTGTTTATAGTAAAATTATGTATTTTTCCCAAGAGACTGGAAGAAGACAGAACAAGCTGTTCCCTAACCTCTTGGGCAAGTATTAAGAGGTTTTATGTGCTGCCATAAAATGTTTTGGTTCTGTTTTTCTGTTTTTGATTGTTCACTGGATAAAAGCTACACAAATAATTCACATTTCTAAAAACCCATCCTCCTCAGCCATGTCCCCACCCCCAACACTCTATCCCTGCTTCTAATTCCTACAGCAGGAGTGTCAAACTGCCGGCCCATGGGCCGGTTTCATCATACCAAAGTTGCGCCCACCCCATTGCCGGCAATGCAAAAAGAGTTGCGATACATCGTGACACGTCACGTGACATGGCAAGTTTGACACCCGTGCCCTACAGTCTGGCTACTTCCTGGTGTGTTGGGACAAAATTAAGTATAGACACTGGAAATTCAGGGAGAATATTAGATTGGAGGCAGCTGGCCAGTGTGGAGCTTGATTGGAACGATTTTAAGTTACTTGCTGAAGTGTGTACAAAGAGAAACATAATGAACCTAAAAACTTGATTTCACTGATATCCATGTATTTTATCCTTAACATCAGAATATTATATACATATTATATACGCTCGTGACCTCCCGGTTAGACTACTGCAACGCTCTCTACATGGGGCTGCCCTTGAGGACCACTCGGAGGCTTCAGCTGGTGCAGAATGCAGCCACGCGAGTTGTGATGGGGGTTTCCCGATACTCCCATGTAACACCTCTACTCCGCGAGCTGCATTGGCTTCCAGTTGCCCTCCGGGTGAGATTCAAGGTGCTGGTGATGACCTATAAAGCCCTAAATGGCTTGGGTCCGGGATATTTGAGGGAACACCTGCTGCCGGCATCAAGTTCCCTTTGTCCTGTGCGCTCCCACAGGGAGGGCCTTCTCAGGGTGCCGCCGGTAAGACTGCCGGCGGATAACACCCAGGGGGAGGGCCTTCTCTGTGGGTGTGCCTGCCCTTTGGAACCAGCTGCCTATGGAGCTTAGAACTGCCCCCGACCTTTGCTCATTTCGCCGGGACCTGAAGACCTGGTTCTTTGAGCTTTCCGGCCCAGGCTGAGAGTTTTAATTGGGGTTTTATATTTCTACTTTAGGGACTGAATTTAATTATTTTTAATTGTTTTTTAATTTTTGTATTGATGTTTTAAACACCCTGTAAACCGCCCTGAGTCCTACGGGAAAAGGGCGGTATATAAATCTAATAAAATCTAAATCTAAAATCTAAATTATATGTGAATCAAAGGTAGGTGGTTGCAGACCAGCACAGATGGATTTGTGGGTTAGAATGTGGTGTGGTGGAAATTTTTCATGCTCTTTAGCCTGACTGCTCTTATTTGCCTATCCTGTCCTCTTTGGCAAGAGGCTTATAAAAAGGTTTGCTACAGTTCTATTCCAATAGAGCTCAGCTTCTAATATTGGGAAGCTGACCTGTTTATACACAAGTATTCCCAGTGTTGTATATGTCAATTTTATGCTGGTGCCAAATATTAATAATCAGATAGTTGTCCACTCCTGTCCCAACTCCAAGCCATAAGGTATGGATGGTGAATTTATGGTTATCAATGACATATTCCAGAACTACCTTCTGTCAAATACCCTATTGGGAAACATAAGATGCACTGGTGCTTATCACCCTGGATGGGCAGCACTTTTACCATCCTGAAAGGTGATAGAATTGCCAGATAAGATTGGCAAATGTTTCAGAATCTAATACAGAAGTGAACCCAAAGGTTGCCATTCCTTACTCTACAGTACTCTTTACTTTTCCATGCTACAAATTCCACTAAATATTAGGAAGTAAACATATAGGTTCTAAAAAGCAAAAGCTTAAGACATACCTACTTATGAATGTGAGGAGGTAAAAAAAACAGTTACGGGGGGGGGGAATTATTTGATCCCTTGCTGATTTTGTTCATTTGCCCACTGACAAATGATCAGTCTATAATTTTAATGGTAGGTTTATTTTAACAGTAAGAGACAGAATAACAACAAAAAATCCAGAAAAACAGATTTCAAAAAAGTTATAAATTGATTTGCATTTTAATGAGCAAAATAAGTATTTGATCCCCTATTAATCAGCAAGATTTCTGGCTCCCAGGTGTCTTTTATACAGGTAATGAGCTGAGATTAGGAACAGTCTCTTAAAGGGTGTGCTCCTAATCTCAGCTTGTTACCTGTATAAAAGATACCTGTCCACAGAACCAATCAATCAATCAGATTCCAAACTCACCACCATGGCCAAGACCAAAGAGCTGTCCAAGGATGTCAGGGACAAGATTGTAGACCTACACAAGGCTGGAATGGGCTACAAGACTATCACCAAGCAGCTTGGTGAGAAGGTGACAACAGTTGGTGCGATTATTCACAAATGGAAGAAACACAAAATAATGTCAATCTTCCTCGGTCTGGGGCTCCATGTAAGATCTCGCCTCGTGGAGTTTCAATAAACATGAGAATGGTGAGGAATGAGCCCAGAACTTCACAGAAGGATCTTGTCAATGATCTCAAGACAGCTAAGACCATAGTCACCAAGAAAACAATTGGGAACACACTACGCTGTGAAGGACTGAAATCCTGCAGCGCCTGCAAGGTCCCCCTGGTCAAGGAAGCACATGTACAGGCCTGTCTGAAGTTTGCCAATGAACATCTGAATGATTCAGAGGAGAACTGGGAGGGACAAAATCCCTCCCGAAATGTGTGCAAACCTGGTGGCCAACTACAAGAAACGTCTGACCACTGTGATTGGCAACAAGGGTTTTGCCACCAACTACTAAGTCATGTTTTGCGAAGGGGTCAAATACTTATTTCACTCATTAAAATGCAAAACAATTTATAACTTTTTTGAAATGTGTTTTTTGTGTATTTTTTTGTTATTCTGTCTCTTACTGTTAAAATAAACCTACCATTAAGATTATAGACTGTTAATTTCTTTGTCAGTGAGCAAATGTACAAAATCAGCAGGGGATCAAATACATTTTTCCCTCACTGTAAGATGGGTAATACAAAAATGCTCCAAATATGTTGGCATCAGTCTCTGTTCCAGCTTTCCCCAATTTTTGTTTTTCTACAAGGCTGTTTTCCTTGTACCTTGTCAGCAGCTGCAAGCAGATCATCAGCCATTTTGTCAAGGTTAGGTGCCTTCCCAGTGTAAATGAAGCACATCATTTCTTTAAAAACTTCAGGTTCCACATCATTGATTTCAACTCGATTCTGCACCAGAGGGGAGAGGAACATTATTCTTCTGAGGCAACAGAAAGCCTAAATTTGTCTTTTTGTCCTCTCTGTAAGCAGGGGTGCAAACCTGCTTTTTATATATTAATATTGCTGCTCACCTAATTACTCTGCACATCTCAAACCTTTCAGGTTGAAGGCTACATCTGGCTTTTTAAGTGAATGGAAATGATTGCCCTTCAAAAAGATAAGATAAGGCTAAGGAAAAAGTTTAAATTTGATTTTTATTTACATTTTATTAAAAGTAAATTAATTACTGTTAGTTTCAGTGTAAACAAATGTAATAATTTTCACATTATATCACTTAAAAATTATTTCGATTGCAAATTCTGGAATACCTCTGTGTGCCAGACCCAAGGCTTAAGGCCCTGTCTTTACAGGGCCTGCTGTAAAGTATATGCAAACATAGGTTAAGTGTCATGTATTCTTCTAGCACTGCAAGAAGACAAAGTACAACTTCCCCCTTAATCTGGTTTTTCTACCTGTAATAGAAGAAATCACTAGCAATGAATGTTTTAGAATTGTTTTAAGCAGAAGAACAGCTTCTCCAATGTGTTATATTTTATTTTATACTTTATTACTATTTTAAAGAATTGCTTAATTTTTTCTTCCTTTTCTTAACAGTTCACACCATAAATTATAATATGCTTATCTCTAACATATCCTATATGCAAAGTAGGAATGGTGAAATACTTATTTGGACCCTGACTCTGTTCAGTTTCACCAAGGCTACCATCTCAGATTAGAATCCAGTGCTTCAGCTGACTGCTGGAAATAAGAAACTTAAAATCAATTGGCCAACTACACTGACATATTGTTTTGATGGACAATGATGGAACTCTACCAACCCACTATATAAAACCTAACTATCCAAGTTGCAATCTACAC
This sequence comes from Vipera ursinii, assembly GCF_947247035.1. NCBI lineage: Eukaryota > Metazoa > Chordata > Lepidosauria > Squamata > Viperidae > Vipera > Vipera ursinii. The sequence goes on from NC_139522.1 coordinate 17,649,302, forward strand.
TCATATCTGTCAACCTTCAACCGAATTTGGCTGCAGCCACCTTTGCTTTGTTTTCAGTTGCCACAGTAATGGCAGGGGGGAGATGCATTCTTTTAGTTTAGACATAACAATAAATTGTTCTGTGGGAACCAAAGTCAAGTTACCTAACTTTTGGCGGGCTGAAGCTACCGTTAGAAAGCCCACCAAAGTAGTTAATTGGGGATTGTGATTTATGACACACTCCAGGGGTGGGGAGTTCAACTTGTTACTTTGTAACCTTGGGGGGGAACTTTCAGTCTTGGTTTCACCTTTGTTCGTGCCAATACTATGTAGCCATTAAATGTGTTCTTTGAGAAAAGCAATTTTCTTGGAGTTCTTATTTCTACTGGTCTCATCTATCGGAACCATGACATTAAACCAAGACTCTAAAATTCACTAACCCATGGGGTCCTGAGCCCTGGTCGCCTACCTAGATTCTGGGAGGATGGCAAAGACTCAGGGAAGAAGCGGAGATGGAAAAGAAAGGGGAATCAATCTCAGGCCTCAGAGCGGCGGCGGCGGATGGAGCGCAGGCTGCTGCCCAGGTGGAGAATGCAGTCCTTGCAGCTGGAGCGAGACCAAAGGCCTGAGAGTTCCCGTCGGAGAAGCTGACTCAGAGAGAAGAAGCGTTCATCCTCGGGGGGACCTGGCGGTCAGATGCTGCCCTACCGCTTAAGAGCACGGTGAAAGCTGCAAAGGTCGAGTTCCCACTGATCTTGTCGCAGGGTTTCCATTCACCTGTGATGATGAAGGCAAAACGACTGGCCGCTTGGGACAAGTCAGGGGAATGGAAATACCTGACTGCTATCCACAGCCACTCGGTCGAACGTCTGAGCGAGACGTTTGACAGGCTGGAGATGGGCGGAGGACAGGCCACGCACCAGGTGATCTCAGGTGGGCGAGAAGACAGGTGGTCCCTTGAGCCTCCACCGCCCTGACGAAGTCCCAGTCCTGTAGCGGTGGCACGGGCCACCTCCCCGCTGCCAAAGCCGGACCTAATGTCGAGTCCAGTGCACTGGCGGAGCCCTGACCACTACCGACGTCATGCTAGACCGGATTGACCCCAGCAACAGGTCAGTCCTGAGTATTACTGCCAGTCGCGACCAACGCCAGCGTCACACTAGCCCAGACCGGTGTCAACGTTCTCCTAGCCCTGACTGCTACCAATGCCCAATAAGCCCTGACCGTTATCAGTGCTATGCCATTCCCGAGTGCCGGTGGTGCCCGGCCAGCCCAGACTGCTACCAACGCGCAGCTGGTCCCGACCGCTACCGGCATCGTGCCAACCCTGACCGTCAATGCCCTGCCAACCCAGGACCCCCGCCAAAGGTCTTCCATCGAGGGAGATTTCAGCAACTCCAACCCCAGTTGCCTGGTTTGCTGCAGGCTCTCTGGGACCGACGACCTGCAGATCCACCCCACCCCCTCAAGCCCACTTTTGATGGTGATCCCGAGGTGACTATTTTCCTGAACCAGGTGTGGTCTCATGTAAATCGTTACAGCCGTGCTTATTTAGACGATGCCGAAATGATTGATTCTGTAGCTGCAAATCTAGAAGGGGAAGCTGCGGAGTGGACAGCTGCCCTAAATGAGGACCACGTGCCAGAGCTATGGGATTTCAATCTATTCACACGCAGGCTGAGAACCAGGTTTGAAGATGAATCCCAGGCTGTGCAAGCAGAAAAGGACATTCACGATGTGAAGCAGAGGGGTTGGCCTGCAAGAGAGTACGTAAGAGAATTTCGAAGGCTAGTGGGATGGATCAGGCAGTGGCCTGAACAGTCATTGATCCACTACTTCAAAGCAGAGCTGGACCACGATCTGTTCCAGATGTGCATCTGCAGGGGGAATCTCGATCAACTCCATGATTGGTACAGTTTGGCTACGAATTTGGATATTGAACTGACCCAGTACCACAAGCCTGCAACTTCAGGACCCCAACCAAGGCGAGATCTGGTGAGGCGCCAACTGTCACAGCACCCCCGACCTGCTGCGGCAACTGGATCCATTAGGGCTCCCACTCGATCCCAGATCAAGTGCTTCAGGTGTGAGCAACTTGGGCATCGAGCAGTGGACTGTCTGGTCCCTTTCCCTCCCCCGAAAAGTGCGACCACAGCCCCCACAAAGCCAAAGAGACAACCTCGACCACCGCGAGAGAAGTCAACCAGGGGCAAGTTGTACAAGTCACCTCTCCTCCCCAGGAGAAACAAGAGGATTCAGCTGAGCGCCTGCCCGCACCTGATCCATACCACAGCGATGATGCAGGAGAAGATGACCCAATGGTGAGTCAGCCTATCCCACCTTTTGCCCTTTCTGCCAAACTATTGGTACCTAAATCAGGGGCTCAGATGGATTTGAACGTTTTAGTTGATTCGGGCTGCACCTGATGCTTGATCAACCTCCCCATGGTACATAAGCTGTGCATTAGGGCAAGACTGCTGCCTCTACCCATGAGGTTCGAGCAGGCCGATGGATCTCTCATAGGAGGAGCCCCGGCCACTCATTTAACTGAGCTAGTGCACCTAGAGATAGGGGAGCATTGGGAGCTAATCTGTTTTGTGGTGATCCCAAAAATGACAGAAGCAGTGATTCTGGGGCTAGCTTGGCTTGACAAATGGCGCCCTATGATCTGGTGGGAGAACGGAGTGAGGACTCTAAGACTAGCAACTGTACCTTCACTTCCTACTCTTATCAGTAGCCCATGTGAGAGCCAAGGGAAGCACCTGGAGACCTTGAAATCTGCTGTGAGTTCACCGCTGGGAGAGCCACTCATCCCAAGTGAATATAGAGACCTAGCAGAAGCATTCAGCAAGGCGGAATGCGATGTTCTGCCCCGCCCCCCGCCCCAGAACCACTGACTGCGCTGTTGAGATTTTAGCATGAGCCAAGTTACCCAAGCCAAAAATGTATTCAATGACACACACACACACACGTGAACTGAAGGAACCGAGGGCATACATTGATAAGAACTTAGCCAGAGGATTCATCCAGCCAGCAAAATTCTGAGTAGCCGCTCCTGTGCTTTTCAAGGAAAAAAAAGATGGGTTGATGAGGCTGTGCGCTGACAGTGTCAACGTGGAGATTATGTACCCCCTCCCTTTGATGAAATACATGTTAGCCCATTTGGCAAAAGGAAAAGTTTTTACCAAATTAGACCTAAGAGAGGCGTATTACTGAGTAAGGATCAAGGAAGCTAGACGAGTGGAAAACCACTTTTAACAGCCCCTTGGGGAGCTTCCAGTTTAATGTTATGCCTTTCTGCCTGCAGGGCCCCGCTGCTGTGTTATGCAACTGATAAATCAAGTACTGCATAATCACCTCTATAAGGGGGTTACAGTCTACCTTGACGACATCCTCATCTACACAGAGACCATGGCGGAACATGTCAAATTAGTACCTGAATTGCTCAGAAAACTGCTGAGTGCTAAACCTTATGCAAAGCTCTCAAAATGTGAGTTCCATCAAACATGCCTGGATTACCTAGGACAGGGGTAGGCAACCTTGGCTCTTTTATGACTCATGGACTTCAACTCCCAGAATTCCTGAGCCAGCATGGCTGGCTCAGGATTTCTGGGAGTTGAAGTCCATGAGTCATAAAAGAGCCAAGGTTGCCTACCCCTGACCTAGGATATAGGATTTCCAGTGAAGGCGTTGAAATGGATCCAGCTAAAGTGAAAGCTGTACTGGAATGGCAACCCGCACAGACCTGTAAGCAATTCCAGTTTTGGGGGATTTGCAAACTTCTACCGGCAATTCATCCCCTCCTTTGCTGAGATTGCTTTGCCAATTACTGAACTGTTAAAAATGGGGAAAAATGGAGGGAAGCTATGACCCTGCCAACCACTGCCTTGGTCCATAGAATGCCAAACTGCTTTTGAGAACTTAAAGAGACTGTTTGCAGCAGAACCCATTCTCAAACATCCCAATCCTGAGAAACAATTCATCATCCAAGCTGATGCCAGTGATGTGGCTGTGGGGGCTGTTCTTTTGCAAAGGAATGAGAAGGGGGATTTGCAGCCCTGCACCAACACCTCCAAAAAGTTAACAGACACTGAACAAAGTTGGGCAGACTAGGAGAAAGAGGCTTTCGTGGTCCGGTGGGCTCTGCTCACCTGGTGTCATTTCCTTGAAGGGGATGACTTGCCTTTTGAAGTATGGACTGATCACAAAAATCTAGAGGCACTGAAAAAACCCCATAAGTTATATGCTAAACAAGTCCAATGGGTGCAGTATTTTAACCATTTCAATTTCACACTAAAATACATCCCGGGAGGAAAAAAATTCCTAGATGACACCCTATCCAGGCTGCCCCAGTACAAAAGCCGTCAAGAGGAGATTGTGAACTCCATCATTCTGCAACCACATTCAATCTCTCAAGTAACTACAGGTGGGCAACCACGGGCAAAACCACCCGAACCTGATAGCCCATTAACGAAAAGGCGGAAGGAGGAATTGAAAACTGATTCCTGGCTCCTGGAAAACCAAACCATACTGACTTGTCAGGACGGGTTGGCTTGGAAGTTGTCGAAACTGTACCTACCAGAAACCCTTAGAGTTCAGGCCCTCCAATGCAGCCATGATAGCAAACAAGCAGGTCACTTTGGATACCTGAAAACTTTACATTTAATTTGATGACAATTTTGGTGGCCAGGGCTAAAGAAGGATGTTGAGAATTATGTGAAAAGCTGTGCAACTTGTGCAACAATGAAAAAACATCCAGGTAAGCCCCCTGGATTATTGCATTAAGTCACAGATCCTTCCCAACCCTGGGAGGAGATTGCCATGGAGTTTATTGTGGAGTAGGGGGAATACGGTAATATGGACTGTGATTGACCTTTTTTTCAAAGCAAGCTCACTTCATTGCCTGCTCCGGCCTTCCCTCCACAAAGAAACTAGCAAGAATGTTTCTCAAACATATCTACCAACTCCGTGGAGCTCCAAAACGGATTATTTCGGATAGAGGAGTATAATTTACTGGGAGATTTTGGAGGGACTTTCTTAAACTAATTGGGTCCACGCAGAGACTATCGTCGGCTTTTCAGCCGTCTACAAATGGAGACGCTGAAAAAGCTAATGCAATGGTGGGGCAATACATTAAATGTTATGTTGATTACCAGCAAACAACATAGGCTGACCTCCTCCCCTTTGCTGAGGTGGCTTATAATAACACGGTGCATAGCAGCATTGGACTCACTCCTTTTAAAATAGCTACTGGTAGGGAAATCATTCCCATGCCTGAACTCCCTCAGGACCCTCCTGTTTCTCAAACTTTATATCAGTGGGTGACTTCTTGGAAAGCTGTTTGGGACAATGCAAAAGCGGCTATAATAAAAGCCTCAAAAATTTACAAAGAGCAGGCAGACAAGAGAAGGGCTCCCCGGAGGCCATTTCGTGTGGGTGAAAAGGTTTATCTCTCTACAAAGACTCAAGTTGCCTAGTAAAAAATTGGGACCAAAATTCCTTGGACCTTTTCCCATAGCGCGGATTATAAACCCTGTCACCATGGAGTTAAAGCTCCCTCTCCTTTTAGGGAAAGTTCACCCCGTGTTCCACTGCAGCCTATTGAAGCCATACAGAAAGTCCTCATTGAGACCTCCTCCAAGACAGGCACCTGGTCCCCTTGTCATGGAGGGAGAGACTCATTATGAAGTAAAATGAATCCTTGATTCAAGGTTATACAAGGGAAAGTTACAGTATCTGGTGCAGTGGAAAGGATACCATCAGAGGCTACCTGGGTAAAAAGTACTGATGCAAAAGCTGATAGATTAGTATGTAAATTTTATGATAAACATCTGAATAAGCCTAGAGGTGATTCATGACTCTAACTCCTTTTCTGCCTACAGGATTTCTCTCTTCTCAAGGGGATCCAACTGTCAACCTTCAACCGAATTTGGCTGCAGCCATCTTTTCTTCATTTTCGGTTGCCACAGTAATGGGAGGGGAAAGATGTATTCTTTTAGTTTAGACATAACAATAAATTGTTCTGTGGGAACCAAGGTCAAATTGCCTATGTTTTTGTGGGCTGAAGCTACCATTAGAAAGTCCGCCAAAGTAGTTAACTGGGGATTGTGATTTATGACACACTGCAGGGATGGGGAGTTCAACTTGTTACTTTGTAACATTGGGGGGGGGAACTTTCAGTCTCGGTTTCACCTTTGTTCGTGCCAATACTATGTAGCCATTAAATGTGTTCTTTGAGAAAAGCAATTGTCTTGGAGTTCTTATTTCTACTGGTCTCATCTATCGGAACCATGATAATATCTCTTCTCTGTTCCCAGAGCAAAATGCCTTGTCAACCTGGACACATTAACAACACTATATTTTTTTTCTGCATTGAGCCTCTCTTGTCTGAGTGAGACCTTTCTGGGTTGAGGTCAAAAGTCTACAATACTTTTTATGTACCTCTTTGGAATGATATAAAAAAGGATTTACAAAGATGGCACAAAAATGGAAGGATGCCTTGATTCCTACCATGGACGAATGATTACAAAAGCTGATGGGATTAGCAGAGATGGCCAAATTGATTGTGCTGATAAAAGAAAAGAACATAAGTACTTTTTTTTCCACTTGGAAACCGCTTCTGGACTTTGTGCAATTAGACTGATTTGCCAATACAGAAATGGCTAGTACATACTACTATAGAAATGTAAAAAGTTGAGATGTTAATGTCTGATTTTACTGCAATAGAGAGAGTTGGAAGTCAATGCCTTTTGTTTCTTCCCCTCCCCTTCTTCACACCTTTTTTGTTTTCCCTTTTTCTACTATTGTCCCCTACTATTTGCTTTTGTATTTTCACATTTTATGTTATAAATAAATAAAACTAATTTAAAAAGTCTACAGTACTTTTCAGCTATTAGCTAAGATTTGCCTCCTCCATATCTCCCTGTCTGGGCAGCTCTTCTTCATGGCTTACCTTTTTACTCTCTTCCATCTCATGTTCAAACATTGCACTGAAAACTGGAGAACGTGCTGCACAATAGCGTAAGGAAAAAGGGAAAAAATACAATTTTAAAAATGTGAAAATACAGTCTTCCTTTCCAGAGAGGAACTGACATAATACCATCAGTGCTTACAAATTCAAGTAATGTATAAAAGAGACAAGTAAAAAATAAATTGAATGTTTGCAAGAGAATCAAATAAAAATTTCTACCCAAGGGAATAAGCATATGCTTTCCCAGTCATAAATGCATGGCACAATAGTAGAACAAACCCATCAGGACAAGATTCAGCAGTCTGTCTGCATTTAAAAGACAAAATACACGCTTTTGAAGACAGCAAAGTCCACATTTTGGACAGAGAGGAGGTTTGAAAGAGGAGTCAAAGAGGCAATCTATGTCAAAATTGAATGGTCCTCCCTCAACAGAGGGGGAGGGATACGACATCATCTATCTCCAGTCTACAACACAGTCCTTTCAGCAGTTCCAAGAAGGCTCCACACACATTTGCACTACTCAGGTGACCCTGAGGACACAGATAAACCTCCAAGTGCCCTCAATGACTCTCTAAAAGAATGCAAATGACCAGCTGTCTGCAAGGAATATAAATCCTTCCATTCCCCACCACCTGAAGAGCTGAAGAAGCTTCTTGGATGAGAAGTGAAACGTCTTCAAAGAAAAACAAGAAAGTCCAGTTGTTTCTTTAAAAAGCACCTTTGGGGTTTCCCAGGCATTATTAAGCCATGCTGCTTAATAATGGGCTCCAGCATGAGCCTGAAAGCTTGGAAGACTAAACCTCTGGTCCTGGTGACTGACCCAGATTGAATCCTGCATTTATAAGCCATTTATAAGCTGTTTCCCACCTATACAATTAAATAAGAGAAGCTCTGGAATGCAGCTAATTCAGTTTTCAGATTTCTTAAGAAGTCTTAAAGTTGCTAAGGTTGGAGACCCCTGTATGTACCAGACTGAGATGGATTCTGCATTCTACATAAAATATGCAAACTGCAGCTCCTGATCTTGCAAAATCCATTCTGATTTTGCAGCAATAGGGACAAAACACCATACAGTACCTTGTAAACTTCTCCCAATAACTACAAATCTTTAAGCCTTTGTTTTCTGGAATTTCAGAAGAAGTTAAAATACATGTAGTCCTCAGGTTATGACCGTTTGTTCAGTGACCATTTAAAGTTACAGCAGCTCTGAACAAATGGCACTTATGGCTAGTTCTGAAAGTTACAACCATTGTAGCACCTCTGTGGTAATGTGATCAAAAAATGGGTGTTTGGCAGCCTGTCCACACTTATGACCACAGGGGTACTTCAACTCCCCCCACCCATCTCCCCCATCTGTGTTTTTTTGGCCCTCAGCACTCCATGCCCCCTGCAGCCCTACACTCTGCTGCCCCTAGCTGAACTTTGCCATCTACTTGATCCCACTGCTGTCCAAGCATGCCTGGCCCGGCGTTTCATGAGGCAACTACTGGCCACATATGGCTTTCCTCCTGTGGTCACACATGGTGTGTCATTTTTTTTTCTTCCATTCAATCATGTCTGATTCTCAGAGACTGCCTAGAGAAGTCCCTGCAGTTTTCTTGGTAAAATATTTTAGAAGTGGTTTGCCATAGCCTCCTTCCTAGAGCTGAGAGAAAGTGACTAGCCCAAGGTCCCCCAGCTGGCTTTGTGTTCAAGACGTGAGTAGAACTCACAGTCTCCTGGTTTCTAGTCTGATGCCTTAACCACTACACCAAACAGTGTCAATACCAACCTGCTAATATGGCTTTGTGAGCTTGGAACTCCTGGCCTGCTACACACAGGCAGCAGTCTGTGAAGCGAGAGTTTTCCCAAAGGCCTCCCAACTCATCAGCCAAGCGGCATTCAGGTACCTTCACCATGTTCATGGAATTCTGGCCGGAGATATTGACAGAGTCCTGTACCACACTCACCTGCAAGGAAGCACAGAAGGCCATGCTCTTATATAAAAGTAGTAATAGTAGCAACAGAGAATCTAGAAGGGACTGGGACTGCCTCACTGGGACTGCCTCAGCCCCTGGACTCTTCGCTCGTTTGGGGGGAACAGTGCCATCCCCGTTGGACAATCCTGGTTCCAACTCCTTCTCCTCCTCTGAACCGGGATCCAACAAAGCCATGACAGGTAAGTGAGAAGGGTGTGGGGTCTGGTGGGGTGGGAAGTAGGCCTAAGGCCTGTAGGAACCCTGTCAGGGAGGGAAAGGCCTGTGGGGACCCAGAGGGCAGGAAGCAGAGCACAGGGTGACTCAGGTATGCGGGAGGCCTTGGGAGGCCCAGGGCAGGTGGGCCTGAGCCTGTGCTAGGCCTCCCAGGGCCTCCCCCACCCCTGAGGCACCCCATGCTCTGCTTAACAACCTGCATATTTGTTTAACTGCTGTATCAGGGAGAGCAGGTGGTGGGGTTCGTTAAGAGAGGCGATCTCACTTAAGAGCCATCACCACTTGCAAATGTAATGGGCAGGTTCCATTACAGTCATATCTTGAGGATTACTTGTGTATACTCAAAACTCTATCATCAAAATCCATGGAATTTAAAAGCCTGTGATTTTAGCTGGATTAAATCAGTAGTCTCTGGAGTCATAGGAAGCAGTCCCTCCTACTTATTAAACAAAACAATTTGTGGAGTACAAAAACTCTGACTCCTTCCTTCTTATCCCTCTGCATGCTCATGGGACCCAGAGAGTAAAACAGAAACTGCAAACAAATGCAGTCAAATAGCCTTCTACAATCAGGCATGAGGATGAATCAATGGACAACCTACCATATGTCAACCACAGAAGAACTTAATTAAGGTGACCAAACCTTTTCCCACCAGCAAGAAATAGTTTAAAGGAAGCAGGGGCATCTCTTATGTCACCAAGTACGATTAAGTTTTCATAGCAAGTCAGCACAGCAACAACCAAATCAAAAATATGAGGGGTCCTTGGTGCTCTCTGAGCTTGCTTGTTTTCTTGCAGACCTTTCATTACCCAAACCAGGTGCTAGTAAGGAGTGCAGTTTGCTGTCAGTTTATATTCTAGTCTAGTGGTTTGCCTGTCAGTGTTGGTGGGGGTGGTCTTAAACATTCTTTGATTGGGCTGTTGGCTTCTTTGACAGTTTCTTGATTGGGGTATTGTTTACTTGATTATTGGTCTGATGTTAACTTTGGAGTTAATCTATGCTGATCTGGATGCTGATTGTTGGTGGAGAGGTGCTTGGGTCTTTTTGTTCCTTTTTGGGCTGGTTGTCTCTTTTGCATAGTCTACAGATGTTGTTAATGTCTATCTGTCTATTGATGGCTGATTTGTCAGAGTGGCAGGTTTCTAGAAATTCCCTGGCGTTTTTGGATTTGGCTTGGTCTAGGATGGCCACATTTTCCCAATTGAAACTATGGTTAAATCTGTCTATATGTTGTGAAATTAAAGAATTTTCATCATGTCTTCTGACTGCTGGTTGGTGTTTGTGGATGCATTCTGCCAGTCTTCTGCCTGTTTGTCCTACATAGTAGTTGTTGCAGTCCTTACATTGTATGTTGTAGAAAAAAATCCTGTTTTTCCTTCTGGGGTTGTTGGGTCATTTGGTCTGCTTAAAATGTTTTGAAGGACTTTAGTTGGCTTGTGGGCTATGCTGATTCCACATGGTTGTAGTAGTCTGTTGGTGGTTTCTGAGATATTTTTGATGTATGGCAGTGTAATTCTTTTTAGGGTTTGTGTTGGTTGTGCTATATTGGGTTGAGTGGTCAGGGACTAAGTTGTGTGGATATCCATTTTGTTGGAATATGTTGTATAGATACTCTATTTCCCTTTTCTGCTGTTGTGAGTTGCTGCAGTGTGTTTGGGCTCATCTAAATAAAGTCCTTACACAGCTTCTCTTGTGGGAGGTTGGGTTGTTGGTTTGGTAGTGGAGCACCTGGTTAGTATGGGTGGTTTTTCTGTAGACTTGCATTTCTAGTTTGCCATTGTAGTCTCTGCTGATCAGCCTGGCACTGTCAAATCAGCCATCAATAGACACATAGACATTAACAACATCTATGTTGTTGTTGTTGTTAGCTGCGAAGTCGTGTCCGACCCATCGCGACCCTATGGACAACGTTCCTCCAGGCGTCCCTGTCCTCTACCATCTTCTGGAGTCCATTTAAGCTCACGCCTACTGCTTCAGTGACTCCATCCAGCCACCTCATTCTCTGTTGTCCCCTTCTTCTATTGCCCTCAATCTTTCCCAGCATTAGGCTCTTCTCCAGTGAGTCCTTCCTTCTCATTAGGTGGCCAAAGTATTTGAGTTTTAGCTTCAGGATCTGGCCTTCTAAAGAGCAGTCAGGTTTGATCTCCTCTAGGACTGACCGGTTGGATCGCCTCGCAGTCCAAGGGACTCGCAGGAGTCTTCTCCAGCACCATAGTTCAAAGGCCTCAATTCTTTGGCGCTCAGCCTTTCTTATGGTCCAACTTTCACTGCCATACATTGCAACTGGGAAGACCATAGCCTTGACTATACGCACTTTTGTTGACAGGGTGATATCTCTGCTTTTTAGTGTGCTGTCTAGATTTGCCATGGCTTTACTCCCCAGGAGCAAGCGTCTTTTAATTTCTTGGCTACAGTCCCCATCTGCAGTGATCTTGGAGCCCAGGAAAATAAAATCTGCCACTACCTCCATTTCTTCCCCATCTAATTGCCAGGAATTGAGAGGGCCGGATGCCATGATCTTGGTTTTCTTAATGTTAAGTTTCAACCCAACTTTTGCACTCTCCTTCTTCACCCGCAACAAGAGGCTCTTTAGTTCTTCTTCACTTTCTGCCACTAGAGTGGTATCATCTGCATATCTTAGGTTGTTGATATTTCTTCCGGCAATCTTAATTCCAACTTTTGATTCATCTAGCCCTGCCTTTCTCATGATGTGCTCTGCATATAAGTTAAATAGGCAGGGCGACAGTATACAGCCTTGCCGGACTCCTTTCCCAATTTTGAACCAATCAGTGGTTCTGTGTCCAGTTCTCACTGTTGCTTCTTGGCCCGCATATAGGTTTCTCAAGAGACAAATAAGATGATCTTGTACTCCCATCTCTTTAAGAACTTGCCACAGTTTGTTATGATCCACACAATCAAAGGCTTTAGCATAGTCAATGAAGCAGAAGTAGATGTTTTTCTGGAACTCCCTAGCTTTCTCCATGATCCAGCGTATGTTGGCAATTTGATCTCTAGTTCCTCTGCCTCTTCGAAATCCTGCCTGTACTTCTGGTAGTTCTCGATCCACATACTGCTGAAGTCTAGCTTGTAGGATTTTAAGCATGACTTTACTAGCATGAGAAATGAGTGCAATGGTGCGATAGTTTGAACATTCTTTGGCACTGCCTTTCTTTGGAATTGGAATGTAAACTGATCTTTTCCAATCCTGTGGCCACTGTTGAGTTTTCCAAATTTGCTGACAAATTGAGTGTAGCACTTTTACTGCATCGTCTTTTAAGATTTTGAATAGCTCAGCTGGAATACTGTCACCTCCACTAGCTTTGTTGTTGCTTAGCTTTTCTAAGGCCCACTTCACTTCACATTCTAGGATGTCTGGCTCGAGGTCAGTGACCACCTCATCGTGGTGATCAGGGAGGTTAAGCTCATTCTTGTATAGTTTCTCTGTGTAATTTTGCCACCTCTTCTTAATCTCTTCTGCCTCTGTTAGGTCCCTGCCATTTTGGTCCTTTATCATGCCCATTTTTGCATTAAACGTTCTCTTCATCTTTCCAATTTTCTTGAAAAGATCTCTGGTCCTCCCTATTTTATTGTTTTCTTCTATTTCTTTGCACTGTTCATTTAAGAAGGCATTCTTATCTCTTCTAGCTATTCTCTGGAATTCTGCATTCAATTGGGCGTATCTTTCTTTTTCTCCCTTGCCTTTCGCTTCCCTCCTTTCTTCAGCTATTTGCAAAGCTTCCTTAGACAGCCATTTTGCTTTCTTGCATTTCTTTTTCTTTGGGATGGTTTTGGTTGCTACCTCTTGTACAATGTTGCGAACCTCTGTCCATAGTTCTTCAGGCACTCTGTCTATCAGATCTAATTCCTTAAATCTATTTGTCACTTCTACTGTATATTCAACAGGGATATAATTTAATTCATACCTGAGTGGCCTAGCGCTTTCCCCTATTTTCTTCAGTTTAAGCCTAAACTTTGCAATGAGAAGCTCATGGTCTGAGCCACAGTCAGCTCCTGGTCTTGTTTTTACTGACTGTATAGAGCTTCTCCATCTTTGGCTGCATCTAACAACATCTATAGACTATGCAAAAGGGATGATCACCCAGCCCACAAAGGAACAAAAAGACCCAAGCACCTCTCCACCAGCAATCAGCACCCAGATCAGCATAGATTAACTCCAAGGTTAACATCAGACCAACAATTAAGTAAACTATACCACAATCAAGAAACTGCCAAAGAAGGCTTCTGGTTTTCGATTGCAGTGCTGGCAGACGGGTGGGGAGATGCTCCCCCCCACTGCCTGGTTTTCTCCCACCAGGGGACCCTGAAAAGGGTTGAAAGTTGCCCTGGAGGGGCAACGAGCATGAAGAAGACCCCTGAGTAATCATGGAAGGGCGGCATCCCTCCCATTTGATCCCAGGCAGCTCTTCAAACTGACAGGGAAAAGATCAGCCATTTATGGCCCATCATTAATCTGCAGACAGCCGAGGCCAAACTTACTAACAAGCACTTGAAAGCAATGTGAAGAAATTGGGTGAGATTTTATCTTCTCTGCATCCCAAGTATTTTTCCTGTTAAAAGCTTCATGAAAATTTATTCCCTGCCGAGGAGAGAGGGAAGGGAATTTTTTCTTTCCCCACCCTCTAAAATGGCAGCGTATGATTACTTAGAGGAAACAAAGCTTTGAAAAAATCAACTTAATACAACTGGACATTTATTTTCTGTCTGGAACTTGGCGACCCAAAAAATTCCTATTCTTATTGGAATCTGTCACTTTGTTTAATTTGCAAAAAAGAATTTAAAGTGGGTAAGATTTTAGTTTGGGATTTGAAAAAGACTCTAAATGCTATCGGGGATATTTTTTGGCGAGCTTGGCACAATACTTTTATTACTTTATTACTTTGACGAAGAGATTTGTTTACACAAACCTAGCTTTGAGAGAACAGCTGGGCAGTGAGACTGACTTTTAGGAATGGTGTAGCTGAACATTTACTTTCTTAATAGCTAGCCTCCACCAGAAAGATCATTTTGAACTACATCAGAAACGGAGGACGACTTCCAGATTCGGGATATGTTTAAACCTATACTTGAAGCTATTCTTCTAAATATTGACAAACTTAAAGCTAATTTGAAAGATAAAGGTGCCAGCTTACCTCCAGAAGGCGAAATCCTGACTGCAGCTAGAAAACTGCTAACCCAAAAAACAACAGAAGTGGAAAAACTGAACACCAATGCAGAGGGCTCTACACAGAACAACAAACACAGTCTACTGAAAATCCAGATAATGACACAATAATTTCAAAACTGGAAATAACCTTCGACGAAAACAAGAAGAAGAAACCTGAGAAAGAAAAAGACCAGATCAAATTTAAGACAACTATACCAGAACAAACATGGGGATCTGGGAGATCAAGGCGAATTAATGATTATAAATGGGCCAGACTTCTTAGAAAATTAGCAACTAGATGGTCTCCTTTAATCCACATAATATACATGTCAGGGAAATAAATTAATACTTCCCTATCAGAGGGCAATGAACCGTGGTTCATTCGACGCATGGTAAACATCAGGTAAAAATAAACAAATACCAAGGCATATTCTACTGTATATAAAACTTTAATTGGAAAGCAAAAGAAAACTCCTAAACTGACTACATCCTCTCATCAGACAGAATACACAAAGAGAAGAAAAAAAAGTAAAGTGAGAAAACTTTTGTAGACATGCACACTTAACAGCAGTGCTAGGCATGAAACCATAACATGGCTGGACATGTGACAATCACCTTGGTTACATTGATAAGATTACTATGCAGCTGGCAGAGAAACAAAGTGAGACGTGCGGAGCTGACAAACACTAAAAAAAACGCAGTGACATCCCTTTCTTTTGTCAGTAACGCACATCTCAGATAAGACACATCTTGTTGCACAGATACTCGTGCTAAGCTGTAGGAAGTGGTTTGTTCAGCATATCAGCAATCTGATCATGTGTAGGCACATACTGCAATTTAACAAAACCTTGTTTGACTACTTGTCTTATGTTTTGATACCGGATGTCAATGTGTCTAGACCTTGAACCTGTAAAGCGATTCTCAGATATATAAACCACGGATTCGTTGTCTTCCATCACAGTGATCGGTCGAACCAGATGTGTCCATATATCTGTGACTAAAGCATCAAACCACGTTAGAGAATTACATGCATCTGAAACACAAGCTGACTTTGTAATAATGCCGCTTGGGGGTGTGTGTGAAAGCCCTAATAAGCAGGCATATACATAGAATGAAGGCTACTGCTAAGCTTGTAAGCCGCCCTGAGTCTTTGGAGAAGGGCGGGATATAAATGGAATTAAAATAAATAAATAAATAAATATTCAGCTTCAGTAGAACAAGAAACAAAATTCTGTTTATGCACATGCCAGTAAACAGGACATCCATTTAAAAACATCATACTATATAACCTGAAGTACTTTTACGTGATTTCTTCTCACTCGCCCAATCAGAATCTGCACAAAAACATAACTCTGCATAGTCAGTATGTGTGGGTTCTAACAATAACTTCATGTATCTCAATAATTTTTTAACACATGTCCAGTGAAACTGTTTTGCCTTGCCTACGTGTCGTGATAGGAGATTAACATAGGAGCATTTGGAAACTATTGTGACAGAGATTTTGGCTGGAGTGCTTGAGGTGAACCCACAAGAGATGTTGAGGGATATAGATGACGTATTTCAGGTTTACACTAGTTATGCACGTCGAAACAAACTCCCAAGAGAGATACATGTCCGACTGAATAAAACATCAGTGCGGGAGCAGGTCCTAAGGAAAGCAAGAGAGAAGACTATATCCTTTAAAGGAAGATCAGTAATTATTCTTAAGCAGCTACCAAGAAGAGTGAGAGATCAGAGGAAAAAATATGATTTCCTAACAAGTCAGTTTAGGAAATTTGACATTCGGTACTGATGGCTGATTCCAGAAGGATTGGCTTTTATGTGGCAGGACAAGAGATATCGTATTGATAACTTACAGGATGCCCATGTATTTTTTGAATCCCAGTTCAATCAGGAGAGTGAGGAGGAGTTAGAAGGCAAAAGCCAGGAAGAAGTTCAATTGGATTCCAAGGGGAGAAGCGGAGGATTAAAAGAAAAGAAGAGTATAGATAAGGAAGATGCTGGGGAATTGGGAGGCTCGGGCCCTCAAATGGAGACACAGTTAGCAAAAAAAATAAAGAATACAGCGAAGCAGTGACATTCAGGAAGAGGTTTGCCTTTTCTCTGTTAATATTAACGGTCTTAATGCTCCTACTAAGAGGGAAAAAACTTGGTCCAAACTTTGTAAATTAAAATATGATATAATTTGTATCCAGGAAGTCCATATCATTAAAAGTCAACAGAATGTACTAGAGTGTCCAAAATTGGGGGAAGTTTTTGTGTCCCTGGCAGAACAAAAGAAAAGGGGAGTAGTGATTTACGTCCGGCAAAATATTGAGGCCCACTGGGTGTATTCAGATACAGAAGGTAGAGTAGTGATGGTAGAACTTCGATTGGCTCAGAAGAAGATCTTATTGGTAAATGTGTATGCACCAAATTGTAATCAGTGTGCCTTTTTTCAAGGTTTATATAAAGTAATAGCAGGGTTAGAATACGAGCATATATGCATCATAGGAGACTTCAATGCAATAGTAGATGTTGTTTACTTAAAGGGGTAAAAAGAACATTGCCTAAGGTGTGGGATCAAGTGAGGGAGGAATTAGGTATATGTGATATATGGCGAGATTTCCACAGGGAAGAGAGGCAATATACTTATTTCTCTCCCAAGCATCATACATGGACCCGAATTGATATGATATGGGCATCCCATGAATTGAAAGAGATGGTTAGGGAAATAGAGATTACGACTAATGACTGGGCAGATCACAGCCCGTTAGTTTTGGTTTGGAAAGGAGAAAAGAAGAGGTATAGATGGACAATGAGAACAGCTCTTTTAAAAGAAGAACAATTCAAAAACTTGTTGAACCAGGAAATGGGATACTTTTTTGAGGAGAACAGAAGGGAAGATACACCAATTCAAATTATATGGGACACTGCGAAAGCAGTGATTCGAGGGATAGCAATTAAGTATTCGGCATATAAGTGGAAGAAAGAGAGGGTTAAGAGATTGGAGTTGATGGGAGTGTTGACAGAGGCCGAGGAGGCTCTTCAGAAAGACCCATCCTCAGTAATAGCGAGGGAGAGAAAAGATATTACGCGACACGAGATTTCCCTCCTGGATCAACATGAATTAGCAGAGAAAATTCAAAGGAATAAACAATTTTTTTTTGAACACGCCAACAAGGCTGGAAAATGGTTGTCCTATAGGCTTAGGAAGCGAGCAATCGCGAGAAAAATAGAATGGTTACAGGATGGGATGGGAAATATGGTGGGATCAAATGATCAAAAGAAAAAGGTGATTCAGGAATTTTTTACTGCATTGTATAAGAAAGACCCAATTTTAGAAGAAAGGATTGCAAGTTACTTAGAAAGGGTGGATTTACAGGAGGTTCCTGAGAATGTAAAACAAATTTTGAATTCAGAGATCTCAGAAGGGGAAATAAAGGAGGCAATTAGGAAACAATCGAATGGGAAAACCCCGGGAACGGATGGACTCCCGGCGGAATTATATAAAGAAATGTTGGAAATGTTTAGTGGCTATTTAAAAGATTTATTTAATGAGGTTTTGAGTGAAGGGAAAATACCCCAGTCATGGACAGAGGCTTATATATCTTTGATCCCAAAGGAAGATTCAGATCGTACCTTGGTTAAAAATTATAGACCCATTTCGCTATTTAATGCAGATTATAAAAAATTTTCCTCAATTCTGGCGGGCAGGCTTAAAGTTTTCTTAAGAGAATTTATACATCCAGATCAGAATGGTTTTCTTCCAAATCGGCAAATAAGAGATAATTTGAGAATAGTGATGAATACGTTGGAATATTATGAGATGCACCCTAGCAAACAGTTGGCAATGATGTTTCTTGACGCTCAGAAAGCATTTGACATGGTTAGTTTGGAATTTTTAATATGTCAGATGATTAAAATGGGATTTGGACCAAATTTTGTAAGAGCTATACAAACAATTTACACTACGCAATCTGCCCGAGTATTATTCAATGGTGAAATGACTGGGAAAATTGATATACAAAAAGGTACGAGACAGGGATGCCCCCTTTCACCTCTACTGTTTATTTTGACTTTAGAACCACTATTGATTATAATTAGGCAAAATAATAATATTAAAGGATTAAAAATAAATGATCAGCAATATAAGCTTCAAACTTTTGCTGATGACTTAGTTTTTATTTTGGAAGACCCATTGGAATCAGGCCCTAAATTATTGGAGGAAATTAGTGCCTTTGGAGAAGTAGCAGGTTTAAAGATTAATCGAGATAAAACTAAATTTTTGGTAAAGAATATTGGAACTGAATCCAAGGTACAATTACAAGAGGTGATGGGGATCCAAATAGTTAAAAAAGTTAAATATTTAGGTATTTGGCTATCTTCAAGGTGTCCATCTATAAAGGAATTAAATTATCAAAAATTGATGACTGAGATGGAGAAGAATTTAGACAGCTGGAAAAATATTCAACTCTCAATCCTAGGACGAATTGCAGTGATTAAGACCCATATTTTGCCAAAGTGGTTATACCTATTTCAAACTGCTCCTAGATAAGAAATTTTTTAAAAAACTAGAACAGATATTTGGTAGATTCATATGGAATAATCGAAAGCCGCGTATTAAAAGAAGAACGCTGCAGGAGCACAAAACAAGGGGAGGACTGGGGCTCCCACATTGGGAGCTGTATACCATGCCTCTGCCTTGGCTTGGATTAGGGACTGGGTTGTGTTATCTAGAAGGAGGGTGTTAACTATTGAAGGATATAACTTAACGCAGGGATGGCATGCCTATCTCTGGCCAAGGAAGGATAGTCAATATAAAGTTTTCTCTAATCATTATATTAGGGATGTATTGATAAACTCTTGGCGTATGGTGAGAGGGTGGATCTATACAAAAATACCTGGCTGGTTTACTCCTTTGGAAGCTGTAACTTATTCAACGTTACACAATCCAGACAGAAACTATAGGTATAAAGATCTCATAGATCTGAGAGGCAATCTTAAATCCAGGGAGGAGTTACATTCTGGGGGTATAGAGTTGGATTGGTGGTCGTATTCTCAAATGAGCTCAAGGTTTAATAGGGATAAGCAGGAATTTGGAATCAATATAATCCCACAAGAATTAGACAAGATTTTATGGGGAAGTGATGCTAAATTTTTATCTAAGACCTATAATCTACTTTTGTTCCATGGGATGGAAGGGGGAACAATAAATGACGTAATGATTGCCTGGGGGAGAAATATTAGAATTAGAAGAGTGGGAACAAATTTGGAAGAAAAATATAAAATTAACGTTAGCAACAGCATTTAAAGAAAATATGTACAAAATGTTGTATAGATGGTACTTAGCTCCCGCACGAATTTCAAAAATGTTTCCCAATGCAAATGACAAATGTTGGAAATGTGATTCTGCCAGGGGCACTTTCTACCATCAATGGTGGACTTGTCCAAAGGTTAGGCGTTACTGGACCAATATAAAAAATTGGTTATTTCAAATAACAGGATATGATCTTCAATTGGACCCAGCTATTTTCCTCTTGGGGATGAAGCCACAAGAAATACCAAAAAATGTTTGGTATCTAGTAATACATATTACAACAGCGGCGCGTATGATTTATGCGCAATATTGGAAGACGATGGAAATCCCAACGGACTATCAAGTAATAGAGAAAGTATTACTATGCGCAGAGTCAGATCGAATGACATATATTCTCAAAGGGAAAAGTGAATCACTTTTCAATAAAAGTTGGGACTCCTGGTATTCATGGTTACAAAATAGAATATTTAATCTCAACGGGGGAAATACCAGATGATTGTGTATTATTATTTGAGGTATAGAATCTGGAGATATACACAATTATAGATTTCTAATATTTGGTAATTAAAGGTTACTTAGCCTGGGATGCACGAGAAAAAGAAATTAGGGGTAGTATTACACTCCTCGGTCCTGTCTAATGTTGTTGTTTTTGTTTTTTTGGTGTCTAGGATGTTTTGGTGTTTTTCTATTTGATGCACTTTTCAGTATGTTGTAATAATGTTCTTGTTTTTATTTATTTAAAATTTGTTTAATAAAATTTAAATAAAATAAAAAAGATAGGAGATTAACACTAAGTGCAATGTCGGGTCTAGTCCAACTACTAATATACAGCAGCGACCCAATGACTGAGCGATAAAGTGTTTGGTCTTCGAAACTCAGGACTTGGTTCATGTGTCAAGTTGTGAAAATCGGTTTGCATGGGTATACTCACTGGTTTAGTATCCTTCATGTTGCAGTGATGCAATAGTTGTTCAATCTTATCTTCTTGTGTAAGACTAAACCCCTTCTGAGTTTGGACAACTTGAACACCTAAATAAGTGTTAATATATCCTAAAGATTTCAATGTGAAAAACTGTTGTAAAGCTTTAGCAAAATTCTCATTCATCTGCTTAGTTGGACCAATATAAACAATATCATCAACATAAACAAGAATTATCTCATACCTATTATCAGATCTTTTAGTAAACACGCATTCATCTGTTTCAGACTTAATAAAGCCCATTGAATTTAGTTTGTCAGAAAGACATAAGTACCACATTAAACCAGACTGTTTCAGACCATAAAGACTTTTGTGTAGAAACCAGGTATCCCCTTCTTGCTGTCGGAAACCTGGAGGACCTTTCACATAAATTTCTTCATCAAGATCAGCGTGTAGATAAGCCGTTTCAACATGAAACTGGAAAGCCTCTAAACCAAGGATAGTCGCAGTGGCTAAGGCGATTTTCACACTCTCAGTCCGCACTGTGAGTGAGTAAGTATTTGTATAGTCCTCAGGATAACATTGAGCGAAACCCTGGGCTACAAGTCTGGCCTTATATAACGACTCACCATTTGGCTTCTTTTTAATTCTGTAGACCCATCGAGTGCCAATAACTTTCTTGTTTGCTGGAGGGCTTGCAGTTGAAGTTTCTTTAGACTGTCCATTTCAGCCTGCATTGCCTCATACCATTTATCTTGCTCTGATTCAGGAAGATGTTTGATTTGTGTGAACTTATCAGGAGGAAGTGTAACATTACAAATCAAAGGTAAAGGTGCTTTTGTTACTTGCCATGAATACCGTTTTGGGGGGATCCCCTTTGTGGTCCTCTTGGAACATCTCGGAACAACTGTCCATTCTTCTTCCGTTTCATCCTCGTGTTCATCATCGTCGCCAGCGACAGCATCGTCGGCTTGCGAAGAAAGAACAGTAGGTTGAGAAGAACTCGTGGAAGGAACATTCGCCTGTGCATCTTGATCATCAGGCTGCGTGGCATTAGCAGCATCATCTCTAGGAAAATAAACTCCAGGATCGTTAGAATGAATCCTGGATCAGTCAGCATCTTCCTCAAAAGTAGCGGATTGGGAAATCACAATCACATGGGAAGAGTCGATGTATTTGCTCCATTTTGAATTATCATCAATACCCATAAATCTCATTCTTTTTGCTGCAGGACCCCCTTTCCTTCTTTGCGCTAGAGGAATATTCACCATAGCGTATGAACCAAAAATATGGAGATGCGAGAGGTCAGGTTTGTGTCCATATAACATGAAATAAGGGGTCTGATTTATTACACTACTCTAAGTACGATTGATGATATGATTAGCATATTTAATAGCCTCACCCCAGTATGGGAGACTGAGGTTGGCATCTTCAAGAAGGCAACGCATCATTGTTTGCAGAACCCCGTTTCTGCATTCTGCCACTCCATTTTCGGCCGGAGTGTAAGGAGCTGAGGTCTGGTGTAGTATGCCATTTCTACGCATCCAGTCCTGAAAACGCTGAGACATGAATTCAGCACCGCGATCACTCTGAATTCTGGCGATGCTGACTTCATGCTGGGTATAGACAAGAGCGGCAAAGTCTTTAAAGATCTGAAAGGTCTCAGATTTTTCTCTCATAGGAAATACATATCCATATCTAGAGTAATTATAAACAATTGTCAAAAAATATCTTTTACCACCAATTGTTGGTGTAAAAGGACCCACTATGTCAGTGTGTACAAAATCAAAAATGCGTGTTGACAGGCGTGTAGCGCATTTTGGAATTGCTGCTGCTTTGGATTTGGATTTTTTGCAGACAGCACAATCCAAGAACACCTTACACCCCTTTAGATCCAAACCTCTTGCGAACTCTGGCATCTTCTTCAGAACATGGAAACTGGCATGACCCAATCTTCTATGCCGCTTATGTATACACCTGTAATCCAAAGGATTACCAGTTAGTGAATTCTCAACATTAGCATGTTTATTAGGAACCTCAGGCTTGCCGTGAGCAACCTGTGTCTTATTTGTCTTCTTGTTGGCTTTAGGAGCCTTTGACATAGCAACAGGATCTCTCTCTGGGACATCTCTCACTGGGCCTGCGCTTTCCCTTTTTGGAGCTTGTATACTTGCCTGCTCTTGCTGCTTAGACTTTGGCTTTAAGTAATAAAACCACCAATCAACATGGTTTCAGCAACAATATCTCCGTCTTTAAATACATAACTTGCTTTTTCAAGATGATGTACCTGGAATTTTGATGCCCTAGACAAGTGACTCTGGCTAAGCAAATTGCTATTAGCTGATGGTACATAATAAACACCAGGAATGCATGCATCGAGCTCTTCAATGTAAACAGTTCCTTTTCCCATGACCTGAACAGGATGATTAGAAAAAGAGTAAAGCTCACGAAGTTCAGGTTCAGGCTCGTGCATCTCTGTATAAAGTTCTTTTCTGTAGGTAACATGCAAAGCTGCTCCACTGTCCAAAGTCCAAAAAGGTTGTCTGTTGTACTCTGGTTGAGGATGTGGATCGTTGGTTAAAGCCAATGTAGCAAGCGGAGCTTGCGGATCACACCTGGGACCACGGCCACGACCTTGTCATCTGCCTCTACCTCTGCCTCCTCTGGAATCTGTTCCTCTGGGCTGGTACGTGGCGGGCGCTGGAAATCATTGGGGACAATCCCGGGTGGCATGTCCCACATGATTGCAGATGTAACATCTTGGCATCCTTGGAACATAGGCTCTTCCACGGAAGGGACGCCTTGCTGGAGCTCTTGATGCAGGTGGTCCTGTTAAATGTGGCGCAGCTTGCATAAGTGCCTCTTCTTCGGTTAAAATTCTGCATACATGATCCACTGTGTGTTGAGCAATGGACACTTGATTAATCTTGGTAATAGCATCTTTCCATTCATAGTTCAATGAGTTAATAATAATTCTGATCATTTGAAAGTCATCAATAGGATAGCCTTTTTCACCCACTTCTTTTCTTATTCCTTTCATTTTAGTTAAGTGTTCTCCAATATGTTCACCAGGTTTTAATCTAGAGCCATGGAACTCGGACAAAAGCAAACATGTAGACTCAATTGACATAGGCCGATAACATGCTTCTAATTGAGTCCAAATTTGTTGGGCAGTTGCATCTTGTGAAAACGTGAGCTGCAATTCAGTGTCCATTGACATCAACAATGTTGTGCATGCTTTATTATTTAAGTCCCATATGTCAGGAGTCCATGGCTGGTCAGGAGGATTAAAGACCATGCGATGGGTACCTTCTCTGCAGAGCAAAAGTCCAACTTCACTGACCCATGCCCTGTAATTTTGTCCTGACCGCTTCAATTTTGAATCACCAGCCAGTGGTACAATAGGAGATGCCTGTTGAGGAACATAAATTTGAGGTGCTGGCTGTGCAGGTTGTGCAATTCGGACTTGGCCTGCAGGAGGCGCCTGTTCCTGTGCCTGGACTTGCGGCAGTTGAATTGGAGCTGCCATGGGTACTGGTGCTGGGTGTGGTTGTACTGGAGCTGCAATTCCACCCTGGCCAGCAGGAGGCGCTGGCACTTGAGCTGCTACATTAAGTTGGCCTGCAGTTAGCACTGGGCTTTGTATTTGAGGAACCAGTGGAGGCTGCACTTGGGCTGGAGGCTGCTGTGCTCCGTCTGGGACAGGAACCTGGATAGTAGCAGTATTAATAGGGGTTCTAGCTGGAGCACCTGAAGCTTGGAGCAATAATTCATTAATAGACATCTGCGAAAAAGAGCTGCAATCTTTGCATTTTCTCACGCAAGCCACATAGTAATTCATTTCTATCTTGTAAAACAGATTCACCAGCAGATGGTGCTATAACATTAGATTCAGGCATCATTGTAGCTCGGTGTGTCATTTGAGACGGCACATAATCATGGGACTGTGACATAGGAAGTTCCTGTACCCATTCGTCTGACACAACACTCAATTCTGGGAGTGGCTTTGGCTTTGAAGAAGAAGGTAATATGGCTAACTCCTATAGGAGTGTCTTTGGCTTTGAAGAAGGCAATATGGCTGACTCTGGAATGCGAATACCAGCAGAACCTCTCCCCTGCTGCTTAATCATGGATGCATATGCCTTTGCCTGCTGCAGCTCTTTGTCAAAAGCTTCAATTTGTTGAAAATAACTTTGCAACGCCTTCTCATGGACAGTTTGTTCAGGCCCAGGAGGATAATGAATCACTCCCTTTCCTAATGAACCTTTTGGTCTAGCACCGAGCCCCTCAAAAATAGCCTGGGCCCCATGAGTATAAATTATTTCTGGAGGGCTTATAATATCAGAAAATGGTGAGACTGACCTTGACTCAGAGGCTGCATCTTCTTCTCCAAGATGTGTAGCAGATGCGAGCGGAGTCTGTAAACCTGAAGGGAGATATCTCTGTGAAACGACTGTCTCCTCTTCAGCAGACTGATAACGGGCCTTCTTCTTCTTTTTCTTTGGCATATTGCAGCAATTTAATCACAGCGTTCCTCAGTCGCCGGACTAACGGGCTGGCTAATTGCCTATACGCTTATCAGGGGCAATAAATCTTGAAAATAAAAACAAACCATCCTCTGCTACCAATGTCAGGGAAATAAATTAATACTTCCCTATCAGAGGGCGATGAACCGTGGTTCATTCGACGCATGGTAAACATCAGGTAAAAATAAACAAATACCGAGGCATATAAAAATATAATAAATAAATAAATAAATAAATATTCTACTGTATATAAAACTTTAATTGGAAAGCAAAAGAAAACTCCTAAACTGACTACATCCTCTCATCAGACAGAATACACAAAGAGAAGAAAAAAAGTAAAGTGAGAAAACTTTTGTAGACATGCGCACTTAACAGCAGTGCTAGGCATGAAACCATAACATGGCTGGACATGTGACAATCACCTTGGTTACATTGATAAGATTACTATGCAGCTGGCAGAGAAACAAAGTGAGACATGCGGAGCTGACAAACACTAAAAAAACCGCAGTGACAATACACAAGAATGAAGAGAGACCTATCTGATGAATTAAAAGCATTGATATGCAAACCTGGCTGGCAAAAGAAGAAAGCTAGAATTACGTTGAACAACTGGGAGCCCCTGTTTTATTAGAGAGGATCCTAAACTGTCAGTTAGTGGGCTAAAGGGAGATTTTGAAATAAAAGGAAATTTGAGTACTAGATTTAAAATAGTCAGAAAATAGTAAAAAACGGTTGGTTAATTGGTTGAATATTGAAGGTTCAGATTAACAAGGAAAATTTAAATTAACTATAAGAAAATAGGTTTGAATTATTGATTAGCCCAGTGTATATAGATGATGGATCTGAACTAATAAGATACTCTATTATTAAGGCGGTGATCTATTAGGATGGGAAGTAGAAAATGTTTATGGAATAGAATAAGAACATATTTAAGTTTTAATAGGTGTATTTTAGATATTATAATTTTTATGAAATGAGATAAAGGAGATTTGGGTTACCCGAAAGTTAAATACTATGGATATTAAAGGTTAAATTGGAATACTGTAACTAAAAATTAAAATTGGTAAAATTTTATAACAGGACATTGTCTATTGAGATCTATTAAGATATGTATAAGCAAAAACAAAAAATGTATTTATAAATGAGATACTGAAATTTTTACTGAATTTTGATATAATTAGAAATTTATTAGCATAAATATGAAATAGCAAATGTCAAAGGAAACTGAGAAGAAATATTTGATGGTGTAACCTGAGATACTCCCTAATTATTGTATTACTGACCTATTGATGAACCCAATTACCACATTGCCTTCTAAAATGTTATTCTTAACCCTATAAAATCTAATAAAATCTTTAAAAAAAAGAAACTACCAAAGAAGCCAACAGTAAGAAGCCCAACAAAAGAACCTCTAAGACCACCCCCACAAACACTGACAGGCAAGCCACTACAATATAAACTGACAGCAAACCACTCCTTACTAGCACTGATGATGTTACCTGGTTTGGGTAATGAAATGTCTGCAAAAGAAAAGAACCAAGCTCAAAGAGCACCAAAGACCCCTCATGTCAAGCCTGAGCTACAAATATTCTCCTTTAACAAAACAAAAATATATTTCCCCTAAAGTGAAAAAGTTGGGGGTACCTACAATTTGAGAGAATTAGCTGAGCATATGGTATTAACACTGAAGTATGGAACCCAAAACATCCTTAGCAGCAACAATGACATTTTTCCTGTCTGTGAGTTAAATCTGGTTTTCTAAACTCACAGACTTGTCACAAAAAGCTTAAAACAAGGGTTTTGTTTTGTTGCCTCTGAACACTACCTGGAAGCTGTAGCTGATACAAAACACAGCAACACTCCTGCTAGTGGGTGAGAGCCACAAGTGCCATATGATAGCACTTTTCTAGGGATGACATGGCTACCAACAGGCTTCAAAATGCTGACTGTAACCTGTAAACCCCATAATGGCTTGGACCCTAGGTATTTCAAGAACCAACTCCTCCAGAAAGAAGTGATCCATCCAGTACATTCAGCCACAACGGAGATACTCAAAAGTTCCATCCCCAAAGCCCAACTGTACGATGAACAAATTGGATTCATAGCAGGAGTTGAGACAAAAAAAACTATTTATGAAAACCTTCCCAAAGGAAACCATGATGTTCCACCACATCTTTCCTTACCTCACAGAAGAGAGTGAGCTTGTCATCTGGAAGGAGCCCATTCGCCTCATCCAGAAGAAAATCTCTTCTAATAAACTTCTTGAATCCCCAGTCTTTGCCTTGCACAAACCGATAGGCTCTCTGGCTCTCTGGAAACATACAAAGAGGTTGGCATTTAAAAAAATATAGAACAAAGAAAAACAGAAGACTTTATTTTCTGCTCTATTTGCATATACAGCAAGGGGTAAAATATAAGTGCCCAGCTACTAGCTATGCATACCCATTGCTTTTGTTTCTTCTCCTTTTGCATTCAGAATGGAGAACTTGAATTTGGCTCGGACTTCACTCTTTGGACAGCTGACCAGTAACAGATAAAGTGAAAGATAATCTTTACTTTCTTCATCCAGGCCCTTTGGGTTCACACGCAAACACCTGCAAAAGCAGAAAGACTATGTTCATTTTCTCTATATAAATCATTCAACTATACCCGACTATACTCTGTGAAACAACTTTCTATACACAGATTGTTTTCTTTTGAAAAATCATACCCTGGTTGATAGTTGTACTACACTAGTTATGTTTTAGTCCGCATTTACTATAGACTATTAAACAATGACATTTTGATTTCTTGCAGCTGATCACAGGAAGTTGGTGAGCCACACTTACAAATGGATAACTAAGATTCAACAGATGAATGTAGCACTTTTTCCTTAACTTTATGGAACCGGTCTTTTACTATGACATTTTACAGGTGACAGTTCTGAAACAGAACGTTAGCAACTTCACCAATGGCTCTAAATGAATATGAGGCTAAGGTATAACTGCAAACCCAGCTCTGAGAACCACATATCAATGAATGTACCTTCTGCTGTTCCTTATCTGGCATTTTGGTGGTCCTTACCATTTTAATTTATCATTAGCTCCTGATGAAAATGTTGAACTTTTGATGACCTCGCCCATTTCCTCCCGACAAAAGCTGAAGTTATTGATGGTCCACATGTAGGAAAATTTGACCACTTTAATCTTTAAAAAGAATGGTGAAGAGGGAAAATATTGGCTAGCAATTTACATACATTGTTATAAAGAACAAGATCACCAAAAAAACACCACAGCCCAAATCCCCACTGATGTTAGAAAATGAAGGAAAAGTACATTTAGACCTCCATTCTCTTGAAATATCATAAATACCTCTCCAAGAAACTGTGATCCATTCTTATCAAAGGGTTTCTACAGCACTGCTACCCTTGTCCCTCTCCATAAGAAGTCAGGAGGAAAATTATTTGACCTATAATTAATTTGTAGGGCTATTAAGCTGGTGTGTGTGGCCCATACCAATTTATGTAGAAGAGGCAGTATGTCTGCTTTCAGAAAAGATTTGCTGCTGCTGAATTCTTTCATAGTAGTCCTTATTTAATGATCACTCATTCAGTGACTGTTCCAAGATTATGATGGCGCTGAATGAAGGGAAGTTATGACCACTCCTTGTAGTTGTGGCCATCACAGCATGCCTGCATTCACAATTGTGTTTCAAATACTTGGCAACAGGCTTGCAATTTACAACAGTCACAGCATCCCACAGTCACATGATCACCATTTGCAACCTTCACTGACAGCTTCCAACAAGCCATGAGAAGGTCACAGTGATCACATGACTATCGGACACTGCCGTCATTCAGGTTTCATGTAACAACAGCAATTGGGACTGCAATATTAAGTCAGTGTGGTCATATGTCATTATGCTTTATAACTGCATCACTTAAGAGTTCCCAGTCCCAATTACCATCATTAAGTGAGGACTACCTGTACTTGCAATCATGAGCAGAATCTAGTGTCCTTCAGGTACCTTATATTCCAGAATGGAAGCACAAATGCTCAGGAAAAGCTTCCACCCTGCCTGTCCCTCCAGTCTTTTGTTTAACACTGTGGCAAGCTTAAGAGCACTTTTTCTGATTACAATGTATTATTAATACATGCACAAAGAATTGCAGCATAATGAGTGCTAACATGATAACTGGTATGTATGTATCTTTTAATGGCTAGGGATAGTAAATACAGGGAAATGTCAATACAGGTAGCCCTTGACTTTCAACAATTGAGCTCAAAATTTCTGTTGCTAAGTGAAACAGTTGTTAAGTGAGTTTTGACCCATTTTACAACCTTTTTTGCCATAGTTAAATGAATCACTGCAGCTGTTAAGTTAGTAACACAGTTAAGTGAATCTGGCTTCCCCATTGAATTTGCTGGTCAGAAGGTCACAAAAGGTGACTTCCAGTTCGCCATCGCGGCCGCTGCGACTGCTGGAAGGCGAACTCCATCTTCCGCGTTCAGTTTCAGTCCGCTGGAGAACACTGGAAAGGGTCAAAAGTCTCCCTGTAGGGGCGACGAGCAAGGAGGGGACACCCGCTTCATTGCAGGAGGGCAGCAGCCCTCCTGCTCGATCCGGGGCAGCCCTCCAAACTGGCAGAGGAAAGACCGGCCATAGTATTATGGCCTGTCACTAGGCTGCAAACAGCCGAAGTCAAACTTACCACCAAGCACTTCGAAAGCAATGCGGATGAAACTGGGTGAGATCTGATCTTCCCTTTACCCTAAGTACTTTATTTTCCTGTAAAAGCTGCCTGAATTATCTTTCCCCCTGTGAGGAGAGAGGGAAGGGAATTTCTATCTAACCCTCTAAGAATAGCAGCGACTGACTACCCAGGGGAATTAAAGCATTAAAAGAACAAATTTAATTTAATTGCATTTATATCTTCCTGAAACTTGGGGACCAAAATTTTTCCTATTTTTATTGCAGACTTTTGCTTTTATCTACAAAAAAGAAATAAAATTGGAAAATGGATTATAAAAATTTTGGACTTAAAAAACCTTAAACGGCATCAATGACATCTTGTGGCGAAGTTTGTTATTACAACTTGTTATTTCCTAACAGAGAGTTGGCTCAAAGCCCAGACCTTAGATAAGACTCTTCTGATCTTGGCACCACCTGTGAGAGACATAGCTGTAAGAGAACAGCTGGGCGGCATAACTGGCCTACTTGAACTGTGAATGTAAACCCTTACTGACTTTCAGAGTTATATGTGGGGAATTGCCTTCCTATCTCTTTATTTGAGGAATATTGGTTACTATATGAGATGATGAAATACCTTGGACTATAAAATCTAGCTTGACAAACGACTTCTACTATAAAGACTATTTATAAACATGTGAAAGAGATGGATGAAGACCAGGAAAAGATCCTTTCCATGCTGAAAGCAATACATGAAACCATTATTTTAGCTTGTGATAAAATAAGATGCAACATAAAAGAACAAGACACCAGCTTAGATATACAAACCCAAACTTTGACTACAACCGAAGAACTAACAACACAGAAGATAACAGAAGAAGTGGAACAATCAAATATTAAGACAGAAGACTCAATTGACCAACAAATACGGTTAATGGAAAATCCAGAAAAGGGAGTGACAACATTGAAAATGGAAAAGACTTTCTATATAAATCAGAAGGAATTTGAGAAAGAAGAACAGATTGAATGGAAGATAAACATATCAGGGCAATTATGGGGAATTGAAATAATAGAGAGACAACTTTATGAATACAAATGTGTCCTTCCAAAAAATGGCAATTAAATGGTCTCCTTTATTTCAAATAACATATATAATAATAGAGGGAGACCTATTTGATGATCTAAAAGCACTGATATGGGATCCTAGTTGGCAAAGGAAGAAAGCCAGAATAAGGCTGAAGAAAATTGGGGTTTTAATTTATTACAGGGGAATTTCATATTATTAATTAGAGGGTTAAAGGGAGAAGTTGAGATAAAGGGAATTCTGGTCATTAGATTTAAAATATTTGGAAATTAGTTGAAAATAAGGATTTTATCTGTTTAATATTTAAAAATTAGACCTAAAAGAAAAAAAGTAATTATTACAAATATGTTTGATTTATTAACCCAGGTAATATATATAATGGTTTTGATTTATTAAAGGGGATATTGTATTATTAAGTAGATGATTTAATATGGTGGGAAATAGATAACCTTTAGGAAATAGAACAAGATTATATTCAAATAGATAAAATGTGTATTTTGGATATTAAATTCTCTTATGAATTGAGATAAGGGAAATCTTGGTTACCTAAAACCTGAAAATTATAAATATCAAAGATTAAATTGGAATATTGATGGGAAACTAAAAATTGGGGGGAAAAACAGGATATGGATTGTTTATGAAGATTGAATGTAAAAAAAAATACGTATAAGCTAAAATTTATTGATAAATGTAATAATGATGTTTTTACTTAGTTGATATAATAAGAACTGTATTAGCTTAGATATGAGACAGTAAATGTTAAGGGAAAAAGAGAGGAAATATTTGATGTTGTAACTTGAGATTTGTACTAAAGATTTTGTTATCGAAGTATTGATTAACCCAGCCACCACGTTGCTTTTTAAATACTTAAATGTAAAACTGGAAAATTAACAAAATATTTTAAAAAGGTCACAAAAGGTGATCACACAACCCTGGGATGCTGCAGCTGTCATGTGAAAAGCAGTCATGTCACTTTTTCCAGTGCCATTTTCACTCTGAATGGCCACTAAACAAACTGTTGTACGTCAAGGACTACCTGTATTAAGAGGAAATATAAAATGCAAACCTATCAGATCGAATACTTCGTGTTTCAATGGGAAAGTATATTCGTGTAATTTATCTGTTCTAGTTATGAGGTCCTCAAAAGCCGCTATCCAAGACAGAGATGTGCACAAAATATTATTAATCTGATTCCCATTTGATTTTGTTAGGTTGATGTGTTAGCTATGCTAACGCTAATATTGTTGGAAAAGCAACAACAAAAACTTGCTCTGCAAGTCTATTTTATGATTTTCCAGCAATCTTCATCACTTTATATATGCCAAAGATTCTTTGGATCAGGACCATCAGGGAACAAAGCAAAACTTAGCAGAACATCTAGAAGACAACAAGGTTACCATCTATCCCTAAGCCTATCAAGAGCAACATATGAATTTGGGAATTCACCAGTTTCCCACATAATATTTATTACTATTACAATTGACATGATTATCAAGTTCAGTTATTTTGAAAGTATGTCACTGTGCAAAACACTTGTTTGAGTCCAATTCAAAGGGAGGATAATAAATGCCAGCTGATATAGTAATTAGTTGATATTCCAAACTGCAGGCCTTACTTGAGTGTAACACCAGCTCTCTGCAACAGGTCCACTTGACATCTCTGCTGGAGGAGGAGGACTTGGTACCCTTGACATCGCCAGTTTGGAGGTCAGACAGGATTTCACAGGTTAAAGAAGTATGTGTATGTAATCTTCACCAATTGCACAGGACTTGGGGGGAGGGGAGAAAGAGTTAAAATATGCAGCAATTCTGTTCGTTTGCACAGCAAATTACTGAAGTTAGTTTATAGCATGGGTGTCAAACTTGCTGTGTCACAAAGTATCGTGACTTTTTTCACATTGCCAGAGCTGGGGTGGGCACAGCATCTGTATGATGCAACCAGCCTGTGGGCCGGCAGTTTGACACCCCTGGTTTATAGAGTTTCGATTGTGTAATACTGCTAAGCTTGTAAGCCGCCCTGAGTCTTCGGAGAAGGGCGGGATATAAATGGAATTAAAATAAAATAAATAAATAAATAATACCTCCTTCTTGCTGTGTTTTTGTATGAAATGTACACTTCATTCTATATGTGTTATGATTATTGCTCTTAATGAAATACTATCAAAATCCGGTTGGCTGCTCCCCAGGCCTGGGAAAGTTAAGAAAGAACACAGTTTTCCTCCAAATAATACCCTTTGAACTGGGGGCCAGGAGGTCAACTTCTAATCACAAAATTGAGACAGAGACTATTTAAAGGAAAAGTTGCCATCACCTGAGACAGATGGCTCTAGCAAAATGAATGTGTTGTTCATGGATGGAACGCTTCCTCCATCCTTGGCTACCACCCATATTTTTCTCAATTCCCCACTCTTACTCAGGTAGGATCAGTGATAGCGACTTTTCTCCCCTTCCATTATCAAAGAGCCTTGGTGGAGCAGTGGGCTAATGCCTCCTTAAGTAACACCAGCTGCCTGCAATTAGTGCAGGTTCGCATCCCACCAGGCTCAAGGTTGACTCAGCCTTCCATCCTTCCGAGGTAGGTAAAATGAGGACCCAGATTGTTGGGGGCAATTAAGCTGACTTTGTAATAATGCCGCTTGGGGTGTGTGTGAAAGCCCTAATAAGCAGGCATATACATAGAATGAAGGCTACTGCTAAGCTTGTAAGCCGCCCTGAGTCTTCGGAGAAGGGTGGGATATAAACGGAATTAAAAAAAAAATTCCCTACTAGTCCTTTATGAAATTCCCAACTTTTATACCCTGTCAAAAAAATCCCCTTAGCACGCACTTTGGCTAAACTATTCATGCAGCACCTCTATCGGCTGCATGGTGCTCCAGAAAGAATAATCTCAAATCGAAAAGTTGAATTTACTTCACAGCTTGGGCGGGAGTTCCTAAAACTTTTGGGGACCACTCACGGGCTCAGCTCCTTGCATTATCCAGCTACTAACGGGGTGTGTGAACAGGTCTATGGCGTCCTGGAGCAGTACCTCAGATGCTATATTACCAACAGGACAATTGGACAGACCTCCTTCCTTTCACGGAGTTCGCCTACAATAACTCAGTGCACAATAGCACCAGGTTCACTCCATTTAAAGTGGCCACAGGACAAGACTTTGTGTCTATCCCTGAACTACAGTACCTCAGACCACCCCATTAATGGCATCGCTGAAAGATTGGGTTACCCAGTTACAAAGCACCTGGCCAGTGGTGAGAAAAGCTTTGAATGAAGCTAGGGAAACATACAAAAAACAGGCTGCTAAACAGCGCATCAAGCCAAAGGACTTTAAAGTTGGAGACAAGGTCTATCTCTCTACCAAATTCCTACAATCTAGACAACCATCAAAAAAATTGGGGCTGAAATACGTTGGACCTTTCCCCATCAAAAGGAGTAACCCAGTAACTGTAGAACTTGAGCTGCCAAAAAAGCTCAGACGTGTACACCCGGTATTTCATTGTAGCCCGCTGAAACCATAAATCACATCTTCCTTGCGTCCCGAATCACAACCAGCTCCTGACCCCATTATGATCAAGGGAAAGCATCACTTTGAAGTCAAAGACATTTTGGACTCTCGCATACATTGGGGAAAAACCCAGTATTTGGCAGCTTGGAAAAACTTTCCCACCTCAGAAACTGAATGGGTCGACTCCCAACATATTAAAGCCCCCAAACTGCTTTAAAAATTCTATGACTGATACCCACATAAGCTGCATTGAACTGTTTGCTAATTGAGAAATTTTGTGTATCTCTCCCTCCTCTCTTTTTTCTTTTGCAGGACTAATGTCTTTGTCAAGGGGAGGCAGAATGTCAGCTCTGCCTGACTTGGGGCCTGACAGGCATCCTGCCATCAAAAGAAGGGGCAGAAGGATGAAAGGGGGAAGGACGACAGGGCAATAAAGCTTTGTGTCTAAGTGATAGGAAATCAGGAGGGTGGAATGACAGGTGAGAAGGACCAGGGCAGCTGGATCCTGTTTGTACCAGCATCCCACGGCCAGGTACCCTAAGAAATATGCGGATTACCTCCAAACATCTCAGAGTTCTCAAAACATCTTGGTGAGCTCCGGTTGGCTGGAAACGGACTGGTCACGGGGGGAGGGATAGGCTGGGGACAAATCTACCCCTTATTTTTTTATCTGGTGAGCACGGTAAATTTCAGAGCTGGCTTGTCTTTACTACAACCAGCATCCTTAGTAAAAGAACCTTTGCTATAACCAAATGGAGTCGAAGGCTTTTCTTTCCTAAGAGATTGGATTGGGGCAGGTCTGACAAAAAAGCTCTCTATCCTATTCTGCAATCATTCTTCGACACTTTCCAACCCTGCAAGATACATTTCTATATTTTATTAGTTTTTTACAATAACAATCTTTAGTACTGTTCTGTACCAGCCTGCTACCGGCCCTGCAGAAAACGCAGGGACAACCCCTTTACAAGAAGGCAAGAGGCTGGAACTAAGCCTGCCAAATTTATTAACATAAAACAGAGCAAACAGAGCAAACACAAACCATGAAACAGGAGCTATTCAAACGGTTGCCTTCAGCAAACCAGCCCTCCCACGCATTCCCCTTTTAAACAGTTCAGGGCATGGCTTCTCTCTGCCTCCTTCCGAGGTGCCCCATTGCCTTCCTCTGTTTACTCTTGATTGACTGCCTCCTGCGTCGGGCGTCCTTGAACAGGGCCAGCTGTGGGTCATCTTCATCCACGCTGTCAGGCTCACACAGCTGGGTCTGCGTCGTAACCAGATGGGAGGAGCCTGGCTGAGGGCTCTGCGGAGCCTCATCAGCAAGCTCTCCAACACCCTCAGCAAGCTCTCCAACACCCCCCTCCTCCTCCTCTGAATCGTCCGACCCAACTGCCGAACCCACAGGCTGACCCTGAATCACAACACTATCCCGCACCGCAGGGCTTTTCCCCCGGGTCTGCCGATCCGGATGCGGTCGGGATGGAAATTGTTCATGAAAAGCGGTCACCAAAGCAGGGGCATGAACGGTGGTCGCGTCCTCCCAGGTGAAGTCCTCTGGTCCGTAGCCTTTCCATTCAATCAGGTACTGGAAATGACCTTTCAGCCAACGGAAATCCCTGATGCTGGCGACCTCGTACTCGGGGGTGCTGTCTCCATCACGAGGTCCTGATGGGGGAGGTTCCGCTCGGCGGAGTAGACAGGCCAGTTGCTCGGGGACCAACAGAGACCGATGAAAAACTGGGTGCACGCTCAGGGAACGTGGCAGAGTTAAGCGATAAGCAAACGGATTGATGACAGCCTCGATTGGGAATGGTCCTAAATATCGGTGATCTAACTTTCTCACCGGCCGTGTTGACGGTAGGTTCCTGGTGGACAACGAGACCCGATCTCCCACTGATAGTGGAGGCGTATCCCGCCTTGACCGATCAGCAAACCTTTTGTAATCGGCCTTGGCCTTCTCTATCTGACGTCGCACCAATCGATGGATCGCCTGTAACTCTGCCATGAAGTCGTTTGCTGCCGGCTCTGGTGAGTCCACAGGAGAAAGGGGGAAAAACCGGGGGTGATATCCCACATTGGCCAAGAACGGTGTCATCTGTGTGGAGGTGTGCTGCAAATTGTTAAATGCAAACTCAGCTATGGCCAGATAGTCCACCCAATTGTTTTGCTGCAGATTGACGTAGCAGCGCAGATATTGTTCCAGGATACCGATGACCTTCTCGGTTCCCCCGTCAGTTTGAGGATGATGCGCGGATGAGAGGCAAATCTTGATATCCAACGCATGCATCAACTCCTGCCAGAAGCGGGCTGTAAACTGGGCCCCCCTATCAGAGACGACTCTATCAGGGAGGCTGTGCAGCCGAAACACCTGCTGAATGAACATACGACTAGTGGCGCGGGCTGACGGTAAGCCGCGACAGGGGATGAAGTGCGCCATCTTGGTCAGCATGTCCACCACCACATACACTGTTGTAAAACCAGAGGATGGGGGTAAATCCGTCAAGAAGTCCATGGACACAGCCCCCCAGGGTCTTTTGGGTGTCGGCAAGTGCTGCAGTAATCCAGGCGGGGCCCCTGTCGCTGACTTGGCCTGCCTGCATGGGATGCAGGAGGTGACATAGAACTAGACGTTGTGTCGGACTCGGGGCCACCAGAAGGTACGGGAGACCAGGTTCAGGGTCTTGAACAGGCCAAAATGCCCCGCCGCCGGGTTATCGTGACACTGGCTGAGGATGAGTCCCCTGAGTGTCCCTCCCGGAACGTAGAGCCGGTCACGATAATACAAGAGTCCATCTGTGACCGTCCAAGGAGAATCTACCACCACCTCCTCCTTCCGCTGAGCCACCCACACCTCCTGCTGCTGTGCCTCCCGGATCCGAGCCCGTATATCAACTGGCTCCCGCACCGCAGCAAAAGACTCGACGGGGATCACTGTCCTCAGCAGAAGCTTGTCTTCCACTCGGGAATATTCGGGCTTCCTGGACAGAGCATCCGCTCTTTGATTGTGCCCGCTAGGTATGTACCGAACTCAGAAGTCGAACCTCGCAAAGAAAAGAGACCACCGGATCTGGCATTGGTTCAAATTCCGAGCGGTCTGCAGGCTTTCCAAATTCTTATGGTCCGTCCGGACCTCGATTTGATGCCGCGCTCTCTCCAGATCATGCCTCCAGGCCTCAAATGCCACTTTGATGGCCAGCAGCTCCTTCTCCCAAATTGTATAATTGCGCTCCGAAGGGTTCAGTTTTCGTGAATGGTACGCACAAGGGAAGAGGGTACCGCGGGGCGTCGCCTGGAGTAACACCGCCCCAATGGCAATGTCGGAGGCGTCTGCCTCCACGACAAATGGCCGTTGCGGGTCAGGATGCTTCAAGATGGGCTCCTTCATGAAGGCTTCCTTCAAAGTCTGGAAAGCCCGTTGTTCTGCAACGTTCCACTGAAACCGAGTCTTCTTCTGCAGGAGCCGGGTGAGGGGGGCTGTCAAGGAAGCAAACCCAGGGATGAAAGCTCAGTAATAGTTGGCGAACCCAAGAAGTCGCTGAACATCCTTCACACGACGCGGGGGTTGCCAACTCTGCAAAGACTCAACCTTACTCGGCTCCACGGCGATGCCCTCAGGAGAAATGCGGTGACCCAGGAAATCGATGGTCACCCGGTAGAACTGGCACTTCTCCAACTTGGCAAACAGCCGATGTTCTCGGAGTCGCTGCAGGACCTGATAGAGATGTTGATGGTGCACTTCACGTGACGGGGAGTAGATCAGGATGTCGTCCAAGTAGATCACGACAAACTGATCCAACAAATCCCGGAAAATATCGTTCATGAAATGCTGAAACACGGCGGGGGCATTGGTCAAACCAAACGGCATCACTGTGTACTCAAAATGTCCATAACAAGTACCAAACGCCGTCTTCCACTCATCACCCGGCCGAACCCTGACGAGGTTGTAAGCTCCACGCAGGTCCAGTTTCGTGAAGATCTTAGCCTCCCAGAGTCGGTCCAAGAGTTCGGGGATGAGGGGCAGTGGGTAACGATTGCGCACCGTGATGGCGTTGAGTTTCCTATAATCGCAGCAAAGCTGCAATTCGCCAGACTTCTTTTTAACGAAGAGCACGGGTGCAGACACTGGCGAGGACGAGGGCCGGATGAAACCGCGAGCCAAATTCTTCCCCAGAAAGTCCCACAATGCAGCCAACTCAGGGTCCGACATGGAGTACAAACGCCCCACTGGGAGAGGCGCATCAGGAACTAAGTCAATGGGGCAGTCATAGGGCCTGTGCGGGGGTAATTGATCCGCTTCTGTCTCGCTGAACACATCAGAAAAGTTGGACAGTTTGGGAGGCAAGGAAATCCCTGGGGAACCCTCCACCTGGCCGGCACAGATATGGCGGGAGTGGTCCACGCACTGCAAGCTTGGGAAGGTGACCAAGTTCTGTGACCAATAGATCTGTGGGTCATGCGCCCGAAGCCACGCCAGTCCCAAGACCACGGGGAAATGCAGATCTGAGGTGATATAGAACTGGATGGCCTCCACATGGGAACTGATGGCCATACATAATGGTTGCGTGGCGGCCGTAATTGGCCCAGACAGGAGCACTCGACCATCAATAGTCTCCACTAACATGGGCGGTTCCACCGGGCACTGGGGAACAGCCCATTTGGCCACAAATGCTGAGTCCATAAAATTTGTGGTGGCCCCAGAGTCAATTAAGGCATGGACTGGAATCCCCTCTGGCTTGCCAGGATCAGACGTGCCTCCAAAATCAGATGCCATGGAGGTCCACAGGCAGCATAGGAAAGACGTCGCTCAGTGTTGTTGTGGGACGCCCGATCTATCACACCATCTAGATCGGGCTCGGGGCATTTCCCTACAGAAAAGTAGGGGACTTTCTCGGGGCAGACTCGGTCACTGATGCCCGCTGTCGCTTCTTTGGGCAAAAAGCAGCCAAATGCCCAGGGTCCCCGCAGTAAAAACACAAGCCCCCCGATCGTCGTCTGTTCATTTCAGTCACCGATAGACGAGACCTGGCAGCACCCAGCTCCATTGGCTCCTCCCTTTGAACTGGGGTCTCATGCACAACAGGGGCTGCAGGGGTCTGTGGGGTGGCATGGCGACTCCTTCGCTGCTGCAACCGAGCATCGATCCGCAGGCAGAGATGGATCAAGCCCATTCAGGTCTGAGGGAATATCCACACAGGCCAGCTCATCCAACATCTCCTCCGACAATCCATCCTGGAAGGCATCCACAAGCGCAGCCTCATTCCAGGCGGAATCCTGGCTAAGCAGCCAAAAATTGCTGATATAGCCCTGTAGGGAGCGTTGACCCTGCCTCAGAGCTTTCAGGCGTCGAGTAGCAGTCTGCGTCTTTATAGGGTCCTCATACATCAGACGCATATGATCACAAAACCCCACAAAGTTGTCCAACAATGGGCTAGGTTGAGCCAGCAGAGGCATGCCCCAACGAGCTGCATCACCCAAAAGAAGGCTTAACACAAACCCCACCTTATCCTGGTCAGTGGGGAAATCAGCTGCTCTCACGCTGATAAAGAGCTGGCATTGTCCCAGGAAAGCAGGAAACAGTTCTGGATTGCCAGTAAATTTATCCGGCATCACAACTTGGCATTTTCTCCTGGGTGGGGGTGATGGAGGGGGTGCAGCATGGACCTGAGCTTGCAATTGAGCCACCTGAGCTGCCAACAAAGTGAGTTGCTGGGTGAGCTGGGCATTCTCAGCACATAGCTGCTCCATAATAATAGTAAGGGGTGGGAGGCTGAAGTCAAACTGTTCTGTACCAGCCTGCTACCGGCCCTGCAGAAAAGGCAGGGACAACCTCTTTACAAGAAGGCTAGAGGCTGCGGCCCAAAATTTAAGAGAGAACTTTTATAAAATGTTTTATAGGTGGCACTTACATCCTAAAAAATTAACAAGTATGTATCCGAACTGCCAGCCCAAATGTTGGAGGTGTGGTTGTGAAGACGCAACATATTTTCATATATGGTGGACGTGTAAAAAGGTTAAAGCTTTTTGGATTAAAAT
Organism: Vipera ursinii; assembly: GCF_947247035.1. Lineage (NCBI taxonomy): Eukaryota > Metazoa > Chordata > Lepidosauria > Squamata > Viperidae > Vipera > Vipera ursinii. The sequence goes on from NC_139522.1 coordinate 17,689,634, forward strand.
TTGGTGGAATATGCAAAAAATATTCAAGAAAAGGATAAAGTTTTGTCCGCAATTGTTTTTGCTGGGCATTATTACAAATACTACTGTTGTGGACACTAAGTTGATGTTGAATTTAATTATGGCAGCGAGACTTTTAGTAGCGCAATATTGGAAGAAGGAAGAACTGCCGACTATAGAAGAATGGACTTTAAAAGTTTCTAATTTGGCGGAAATGGCAAAGATCTCAGCGTACTTGAAAGACCAGTCGCAACAGAGATATATTGTGGAGTGGAGAAGATGGATTGATTACATCCAGAATAAATATGGGACTAAAAAGTTTCACCTAGCATTTGAATAAGTATTGATGTGATATATAAATTACTTGTAGTTATTTTAATAAGAGTTAAAGTGCGATAGAACTTAATATTTTATTGTTGTTTGTATATGGTAGACTATGATTGTTTGTATTTTTATACCCTGTATTTAGCTCTGGGAAGTCGGGGAGAGGGGAGGGGGAGGGGAGAGTTGGGGAGGTTTGGGAGAGGGGAGGTGGTAGTTATGCGACCCCCGAGCTTGGGAGGGGTTTTGTCTTTTAAAAAATGTACTGTAAAACTTTTCAAAAACAAAAAAAAGAAGGCAAGAGGCTGGAACTAAGCCTGCCAAATTTATTAACATAAAAGAGAGCAAAGAGACCAAACACGAACCATGAAACAGGAGCTATTCAAACGGTTGCCTTCAGCAAACCAGCCCTCCCACGCATTCCCCTTTTAAACAGTTCAGGGCATGGCTTCTCTCTGCCTCCTTCCGAGGTGCCCCATTGCCTTCCTCTGTTTACTCCTGATTGACTGCCTCCTGCATCGGGCGTCCTTGAACAGGGCCAGCTGTGGGTCATCTTCATCCACGCTGTCAGGCTCACACAGCTGGGTCTGCGTCGTAACCAGGTGGGAGGGGCCTGACTGAGGGCTCTCATCAGCAAGCTCTCCAACACCCTCAGCAACATCTCCAACACCCCCCTCCTCCTCCTCTGAATTGTCCGACCCAACTGCCGAACCCACAGGCTGACCCTGAATCACAACAAGTATTTAGTAAGCAACACATTGACTGGGTTTACATATTTAACATTAATAGTACAGTTTCCATTCCTACCCTTTATTCCGTTTTTTTAACCATTTATAAAATTTTTCCCATGTTTGGAAATATTCCGAGTCTTGTTTCCCTTTCATTTTCAATGTAAGCATATCCATTTCTGCACAGTCCAAGATTTTCTTAATTACATCTTCTTCAGATGGTATTTCTTCATTTTTCCAATATTGAGCAAATGTAATTCTTGCTGCTGTTAATACATGTAATATTAAGTGTAAACATTCTTATCATAATTTTCTGAAATTATACCTAAAAGAAATAGTTCTGGTTTATAGTTTACATCAGGGGTGTCAAAGTCAATTTCATTGAGGGCCGCATCAGCATTGTGGTTGCCATTGGGGGGCCGGGTGGGTGTGGCCAGCATGAGCGTGGCTTACTGAGTGGGGCATGGCCAGCTTGACATCACCTGTGCAGGCCTGGGGTAGATCCAAGGGTCTCCAGCGGAAGGTGGGGTGGGACCAGGGTGAGCACCGAGGCATGGTCCATTGGAGGAGCTCACTGAGCCTCAGGCTGTGCACGGGGCCCCTGGACGGTGGCACAGACTGTCTGGAGCCCCGGGCAGCGGAGGTGAAGAGCCCAGCTCGGCCCTAGCCTAGTCGCACTTCCCCAAGGGGGCACCCACCTGCGCTTAACTCCTCCTCAAGGCTGCTGTGCTCCCTCTCCTTGGGCAGGTTGCTCATGGTGGGTACAGGAGGACAAAGTGCATGGGTCAAAGGGAGGCCCACTCCCTCTCCATGCAAGGAGACCTGGCTTTGTAACCAAAGCATCCTCAGCAATAGGATGGGAGACCACCAGGGGATGGTGAAAGGGCAACAGGGCTGCTGGTGGCCAAGTGCTAAAGCAGGAATTCCCTCAGACCCTCCCTCCCTCTTATTCCAATCTCCTTCCTTCCTTCCTTTCCCTTCCTTCCTTCTTTCCTCCCTCCCCTCATTCCCTGCCTCCCTCCTTTTCATTCCCATCTCCTTCCTTCCCTTTCTTTCTTCCTGTTTCCCTCCCCTTCCTTCCTTCCCTCCCTCCTTCTGAAGGCAAGCCTTTTCACTGCTTAGTTGTTTTCACAAGTCCTTAGTTCTAGGCTGCTTTTCTTCTTGATTAGTTTCAATTTATTATTGCTTTCTGATGCTTTGGAAAATACGTTGACCCCTTCTTCTCTGTGGCAGCCCATCAAATATTGGAACACTGCTATCATGTCACCACCCCTAGTCCTTTACACTCAGCTAGACATACCCAATTCCCACAAACATTTGTCATATGTTTTAGCCTCCAGCTCCCTAATCATCTTTGTTTACCATCCATTTAGACCAGATGGTCCCCCTGGTTTGATTTATAGAACAGTGGCCACAAGCAGAGCCTTCTCAGAGACAGCACCCCAATTATAGAACTTTCTCCCAATGAAAATATGAACAGTACATCCCTCACCTGTTTAGAGGCAACTCCAAACACACTGTTCAGCTAAGCATATGTAGAATAACAACACATTTTATGGTCAAATAGTACTAAGTACATTACTACTAATATTTTTCTTTCTTAAAATACACACTTTTAATATTGTTTTAAGCAGTGCTAGTGATGCTTTGCAATAGTTGTCTTTGAGAGTTTTCTTTTAAACCACCCTGGATTTCTCAGAAACTTTAATTTTAAATTAGATGTAGATTTAATAAATTAGGCAGAAGAAACAAATGTTTACATACATCTAAATCCCACAGACCTACTGCTTCCTAGGCACATACTACAGAGAAAATAAGGCTTTGCATTTCTAGCCAGCATAGCCACAGGATGATGGGAACTGTGGTCCTTGATACCCAAAAGATATTAGTTTGGGCAAGGCTGGATTAAATTATAAAAGAGAAGATGAGGGGAAGTAGAAACACTTTCCAGTCTCTGACAAAATAATTTGGGGGGTGGGGGGAGTTGACCCGGCCTTTTAATTTCAGCTCACACCAATTCCTTTTAACTTCCCATTCAATCCAAAGAGTTCTATTATTGCCTGGATTTTAGGGAAGGAAGGAGGCAGGAATACACCACAAAGCCAATCTGTGAGTTTGCTCTCTCCACTGTCTGCACACCACCTTCCCCACGCAGCACGTGTATGTGTGTGTGTGTGTGTGTGTGTGTGTGTGTGTGTGTGAGAGAGAGAGAGAGAGAGAGATCCCCTCTTTTTGTAAGTTTGCTTACTCTGCAACACTCCCCTTCTCCACACTTTCGCTTCACTGCTGGCTCTCTCTCTCTCTCTCTCTCACACACACACACACACACACACACAGAGAGAGAGAGAGAGAGAGAAACCCTTCCTGAACGGAGCAGGAGGAGATTTAAAAGAGAGAAGGGGGGGGGAAGAAAGGTGGAAGGTCCCCTTTTTTGTAACACGGCTTTCTCCTCCTCCTCCTCCCCCCTCCTGGCTCTCTGCTGTTGCTGTCTCTTTCTCTCTCTCTCACACACACACACAAACATACACACACAGAGAGAGAGAGAAAGAAAGCAACCCTTCCTGCTTTCTCCTTCTTCTCACCCTTTCTCTCCAGCCACCAGAGAGTTCCAGGCTGCGGCTCTGCATGACTGTTGCATTTCCCTCTCTGGCCCTACCACGTGGTGGAGAGGTTGACTGGGAGCTGGCAGCCGCACGCTCACATCTCCGCGCCTTTCATCCCACAGGCTGGGTGTGCCCTGGGGTGCTAGGCAAGTGAGGAAAGACATGGCAAAGCAGACCCGAAGGAGGAAAACCCCCGCAAAACGGGGCCAGGCATGGGGAGGCTGGCCTGGCAAATCAGAGCGACTTGAGAAGCCCGGCAAAGTGGAGCGTGGCTGGGTGTGACAGGGTTAAGCTTCCAGGATTAAAATAAATAATAGTGGGGATAGTGGACACCCTTGTCTTGTACCTTTTTAAATATTTATTTATTTAATTTATTTATTTAATTAGTTTTCTATACCGCCCTATTCCCGAAGGACTCAGGGCGGTTTACAGGGCAATATTTAAAAGACAATATAAATTAAGATAAAAATAGAATTAAAAAGAATTAAATTAATAATAGCCCAACAATAAAACAATGTTAAAATTTAAAACTAAACCCCCCCTCAGTCCAGGCCGGATAAATCGAAAAGCCAGGTTTTCAGGTCCCGGTGAAACTCTCTGTGAAATCTCCACTCACAATTATTTTAGCTGTTTGTCTATGATAAATTGTTTGGATGATATTCATAAAGTTTTCTCCAAAATCCATATAGTTTAGTTGTTGAACCATAAATTCCCAATTGACATTATCAAAAGCTTTCTGTGCATCTAGAAAGATTAATGCCATTTGTTTCCCTGGATGCATTTCATAATATTCCAGTGTGTTTAAAATCATTCTTAAATTATTCTTTATTTGTCTCTTTGGTAAGAATCCATTTTGATCTGAATATATGAATTCAATCAAAAATCTCTTTAATCTTTTTGCTATTATTGAAGCAAAGATTTTATAATTTATTTTATTTATTTATTTTAATTCCATTTATATCCCGCCCTTCTCCGAAGACTCAGGGCGGCTTACAAGCTTAGTAGTAGCCTTCATTCTATGTATATGCCTGCTTATTAGGGCTTTCACACACACACACCCAAGCGGCATTATTACAAAGTCAGCTTAATTGCCCGCAACAATCCATGTTTAGTACAGATATTGGTCTGTAATTCTTTATCTGGGTCAAGTCTGAGTCTTCTTTGGGTATTAGCATATTAGCTTCTATCCATGTAGTTCATAGTTTGGTCTTTAATAATACTTCATTACACACTTCTTGCATTGGTAAGATTAGTGTCTCTTGTAAATATTTGTAAAATTCTGCCGGTAGCCCATTTGGGCCTGGTGTCTTGTCATTTTTGTCTTTTTATAGCTTCTGTCAACTCCATCACTGTTATTTTTTCCATTTAGCATATTCTTGAAGTTCTCTGAGATTTTTGGTAGCTTAGCATTTTCTATATATTGCCTTATTTTTTCCTGAGGAATTTCTTCTATATTATATAGTGTTTCATAAAATTCTTTATTTTTTATTGCATCGTTTTGACATTGTAAATCACCTCTCACATCTTGTAACTTATGTATCAATTTCTTCTTTCTTTTTTTAGTTTATAAGCCAATAATCTCAGTTTATTGGCATTTTCCAAAAAAATGTTTTGCTCTTTTAATTTGTTGGGCCATTTCTTTATTTATTTATTTATTTAGTTAGTTATATTTATATACCGCCCTATTCCCTGAGGACTCAGGGCGGTTTACAGGGAATTAAAAATCCAAAATACAAAAATTAAGAACCGAATTAAAAAATATTAAATTGACCCTGTACTCAATTAAAAAGAACCCCAAATTAAAAATTTCTCCTCAGTCTGGGCCCGAGAGCTCGAAGAGCCAGGTCTTCAGGCCCCGGCGGAATGATCGGAGGTCGGGGGCAGTTCTCAGCTCCACCGGCAGCTGGTTCCAGAGGGCAGGCGCTCCCACCGAGAAGGCCCTATCCCTGGGTGTCACCCGACGGCAATCTCTTACCGGCGGGACCCTGAGCAGACCCTCCCTGTGGGAGCGCACTGGGCGAAGGGCGTTTGATGCCGGCAGCAGGTGTTCCCTCAGATATCCCGGACCCAGGCCATGTAGGGCTTTATAGGTGATAACCAGCACCTTGAATTTCACCCGGAGGGCAACCGGAAGCCAATGCAGCTCACGGAGTAGAGGTGTTACATGGGAGTATCGGGAAACCCCCATTACAACTCGCGCGGCCGCATTCTGCACCAGTTGAAGCCTCCGAGTGGTCTTCAAGGGCAGCCCCATGTAGAGAGCGTTACAGTAGTCCAAACGGGAGGTCACAAGCGCGTGAGTAACTGTGCGTAGGGCGTCTCGGTCCAGATAGGGACGCAACTGGTGCACCAGGCGAACCTGAGCAAAAGCCCCCCTGGTCACGGCTCCTATATGGTCTTCGAAATTGAGCCGTGAATCCAGGAGGACGCCCAAGTTGCGAGCCCTATCGACGGGGGGTAACACCTCACCCCCCATCATTAAGGATGGAATAACTTGGTTAACCCGAGATGCCGATATGCACAGCCACTCAGTCTTGGCGGGATTGAGACGAAGCCTGTTTCTCCCCATCCAGACCCGAACCGCCTCCAGGCACCGGGACATCATGGAGAGGGCATCACTGGGTTGGTTCGGGGTGGAAAGAAAAAGTTGGGTATCATCAGCGTACTGATGATACCCCACCCCAAAACCACGAATGATATCGCCCAGCGGCTTCATATAGATGTTGAACAGGAGAGGCGAGAGAACCGACCCCTGAGGAACTCCACAAATGAGAGACCTCGGGGCGGATCTCTGCCCCCCTGTCAACACCGACTGCGAGCGGCCCTGGAGGTAGGAGGAGAACCATAGTAGAACGGTGCCTCCCACTCCCAGCCCCCTGAGACGCCGCAGTAGGATACCATGGACGATGGTATCGAACGCCGCTGAGAGATCTAATAGGACCAGGACAGAGGAGCAACCCCTGTCCCTAGCCCTCCAGAGATCATTCACCAGCGCGACCAATGCCGTCTCCATGCTGTGTCCAGGCCTGAAGCCCGATTGGTACGGGTCCAGATAATCAGTTTCCTCCAGGAACAGAGGGAGCTGATGCGCCACCACGCTCTCAACAACCTTCGCCAGAAAGCGAAGGTTGGAGACTGGACGGTAGTTGTTTAAAACAGCCGGGTCCAAAGCAGGCTTCTTGAGAAGGGGTCTCACCACCGCCTCCTTCAAGGCGGCAGGAAAGACACCCTCCTTCAAGGAAGCAGTTATTACTGCATGGAACCAGCCTCGTGTTCCTTCCCGAGCCGCATAAGCTAGCCAGGAGGGGCACGGATCCAACAAACAGGTGGTGGTGCTCAGTCTCCCCATGATCCTGTCCACATCATCAGGGGAAACAGGGTCGAACTCATTCCAGATAACGTGCTCAAGACCGCCTGATTCCTCCACATTAGACTCTGCCCAGTCAGAGTCCAAGCCAGTCCGGATCCGAGCAATTTTGTCCGCCAGATGATGACTAAACTCCTCGGCTCGTCCCTGCAAGGGATCCTCTCTCACCTCTCACCTTCTTCAGCTTCTATTAAATTTAATTTGTGTTTTATTATCTCCATTTGTTTTTTAAGAGTTTTCTTTGTGGACTTCTTTGTAATTCTAATTTTGTTAGTTCTTCTTTTAGCTTAGTTTGTTGTTTTTTTTGTCTTTCATCTTTTTCGCCATATAAATTATAGTTAATCCTCAAAAATATGCTTTGGCTGTGTCCCAGACATTTTGGAGTGATGTATCTTCTTTCTTGTTTTCTTTGAAAAAGAATTTGAAGAAAAATTTCATTTCCTTTACAGTTTTTTATATAAATTCTTTCTTTTTCAACAAAGATTGGCTTAATGTCCATCTTATTTTTTTCTTTGTTCCTCTCCATGTCATCTTTATTGGATTATGGTCCGCCCATATTTTAGTTTCTATGTTAATCTCTTGTATGTCCCTTCTTAATTCAGGAGATATCCATATCATGTCAATTCTGGACCATGATTTTTGGCTATTTGAATAAAATGTATATTGAGATTTCTTAGGATTTATTTCTCTCCATATGTCCTGTATACAAATCTCTTCTGCCATTTTAAAAAAGGCCTTAGGCAAAATGTTCCTTCCTTTTCCCCCTATTTTACTACTTCTATAATCTAACTTTCCATCTACAATTGCATTAAAATCTCCTACTAAACAAATATTTTGGTACTCCATTTCTACTATTTTCTTACGTAGTCTTTGATAAAATTATTCGTTTATTATTTGGTGCATAAATTGCTACCATCAATGTCTGCTTTTGTTTTATCATTATTTCTACCATTAATATTCTTCCTTCTTCGTCCAAGTAGATTTGTTTGGAGTTGTTTCTTTGATATATAGAGCTAGTCCTCTTTTCTTTTGTTGTGCTAGTGAGAAATAAAGTTTCCCAATTTTCGGGCATTCCAGAAATTTATAATGTTTATTTATTTAGATTTATTTATTTATTTAGATTTATATACCGCCCTTTCCCGAAGGACTCAGGGCGGTTTACAGGGCATTTAAAAAACAGTCAATACAAACGTTAAAACAAATTAAAAGAGATTAAATAGAACCCTGAGAAAATAAAAAACCCAGTTAATATTAAAATTAAAAATATTCTCAGCCTGGGCCAGAGAGCTCGAAGAGCCAGGTCTTCAGGTCCCGGCGGAATGAACGGAGGTTGGGGGCAGTCCTAAGCTCCGCAGGCAGCTGGTTCCACAGGGCAGGCGCACCCACTGAGAAGGCCCTACCCCTGGGTGTTACCCGCCGGCAGTCTTTAACCGGCGGCACCCTGAGAAGACCCTCCCTGTGGGAGCGCACTGGATGAAGGGAACCTGATGCTGGCAGCAGGTGTTCCCTCAAATATCCCGGACCCTCGCCATTTATGGCTTTATAGGTCATCACCAGCACCTTGAATCTCACCCGAAGGGCAACTGGAAGCCAATGCAGCTCGCGGAGTAGAGGTGTTACATGGGAGTATCGGGAGACCCCCATCACGATGTTGTCAATATGACAATGACAATGTTGTCAATATGATGGAGAGACTATATCCATTTTTAATTTTTGTAATCATGTAGAGGTTTTTTTTCCTTTTTAAGGGGGAGTTCAGTCCATTCATATTCATTGAGAGCATCCCATTCTCTTTTTCCATCTTCTTCAGTTATATTTATATTTTATTCTCCTAGTTGTTCTAGTCTGTCTCTATTCTTTCCCTTTAGCCCCTTCTTTTTGAATTGTAATTTCTCTTTCTTCATCTTCTCTTTGTTTGGCCGCCCCTTCTAGTGCTGTCTCTTCCTGTTTTCTAAATTCCCCTTCTGGTTGAAGTTCTGGGTTTCCTTCTTTGAGAAAAGCTCTATATCTGTCATAAATTCTCTTGCTTTAAAGATGGAATCCAATCTGTATCTTTTTGTGTCCCAATTGATTAGTATTTCTTCTGGCATCAGCCATCTAAAAGTCACTCCTTTCTTAGTTTTTTGGTCAAAAATTGATATTCTCTTTGTGAATCCCTTATCCTCCTAGGTACCTGCTTCAAAATCACAATTTTTTCCCCTTATATTGCAATGGGTTATCTCTCACTCTTCTCAATGTCTCATCTCTTATTGATCTTTTGACAAATCTGACATGAATCTCTCTGGGGACTTTATTTCTTCTTGTGTAACTTGAGTTAACTCTAAATATTTGGTCTATCTCTCCCTCCATTTCCTGCTTCCCCACTTCCAGCACTCCTGCCAACAGTTCTATCATCAAATCAGCAAGATCTTCTTCCTTGTCTTCCATTATGTTCTGAAATCTTAAAAAATAAGATGTCTTTTCCATTTCTAAAACCGCTACTGAATCCTATAATTCTCTATTTGCCTGCATCAATCTTTGGTTTTCATCTTTTATTTCTTCCATCTTTTGATTGCTTTCTACTGATTTGTCTTCAATTGTCTGGATCCTTTGCTCATTCTTTGAAATCTTCTGTTGAAAGTTTTCCAGCTGGGATTTCAAATCATGGATTTCTTCCTTCATTTTATCAGTTATCTTTTGTTTCTTCATGATTTCTCTTTGTGTCTTCTTTATATGAAGTAATTGCCTCCTGAATTAATTGCAATGTGGTTTGCATTTCCTTCTGAAAAGTGTTAGCTTTTTCTTGCTGTAACATTGCATCAATTGATCTCTGATACACAGGACTGGGGGTAGTACAAGATGGATCTGAGGATGGTTTTTTTGCTAGCTTTAGCTAAGTTAGAAACACTCATTTTTGTTCCCACCCTCCAAAGCTTTCTCAGTTCTAATATATACCCATTTCATCAACTTTATGCAAAACCTCCAATCTTACAATCAATATTACCATATAACCTTTAAGTTTGTCTCCAATAAGTCTTGTAGTCTTTGTCTGTAGCCTCTTATAATCCAATAGACTCCCACACACAGGGGGAAGCAGGAAGAAGAAAATCTTCTAGTCCACTTCTGTCTTTCAGTCCCAGCTTCAAACAATTGTCCAAAGGTCCAAAGCTGTCACTCTGCCCAGATTTGTAATCCAAAAGGTCCTGAATATAGGGTTAATAATCCATAAGAGCTCCCCCAAATGTGGTCGCCAAGAGTCAAATTTCCACTGTCTCTGAATAGTTTTTGAACGTAGAAATCTATTATCCAGTACACTCCCCACCACAAAGGGAGGCAATAGCAGAAAAGAATTTATAATCCACTTTTGAGTTTGTCTTTCACCAACTCCACAGAGTTGCTCAAAAGTCCAAGAATCCAAAACAGCTGAGGTTTGTACTCCTCAAGGTCTTGCTATTCCAAATTAGTACTCCACAAGGCCTCTTCCAAAGAAAATAGCCAAGAATCCAATTTCCTCCCTATCTAGGTAATTCTTGACACTGCAGCACAAGTAGTATTTGTAATCCAGGAAAGCCAGATGGCTTTAAAATAGTTTATAGTTATAATCCTTCATGCAGAAAAAACAGCCCAAACAGTTTTTTCTCTGTTTTCCATCTGCAATCTGCAAGGCTGAGAAGTTCAGACACATCAAAGAGTCTAGTATGCTATCTCTGTCTGGGCTTCAAACCAAGGTCATTTCTTCCAGGCCAAATAAAAAACAAAATCTTGGTGCTGTTCCTTTTTTCCACCACTAGATGGCATGAAAGGTCTATCTTCAGCCAGGACTTATTTCTTGAAAGCTCTGTTTGATACTTTTTCCAAAAAAAGGAAAAAGAAAATAACAAAGTTTTCAAAGTCTTTTAGATCACCCAAATTTTTCAATCTTACAACTTTAAATTGTTCCCAAGTTAGTTTTGTGATCTATCTTCTTTTCTCCCAAAGGTTTTGAGCCGCCACTATTCTTTTAGTGGGAGGGGTGCCAGAGAAGAAATCCCCCCCACCTTCTTGCTTCTGGGAGCCTTGCTTTTGGGAATTTTTTTAAAAAAGAAAGGTTTTTACAATTATAGAGCAGGAAGGTTGATCTCACCCAGTTCCAGACATGATGCTTTTTCTGCTTGGTCGTGCTTTTTCCCCCCTAGCTGTCAGTAGCTTCCGACTGGCTGCTTGCTTGTAGCCAGTCTTTCGCCTGTTGGTTCAGAGGGCTTCCTCAGATCAAGCAGTTCAGCCACCTCCTCCCTGTGATCGACAAGGGTCCCCTCCTTTTTTTATAATATTTTATTGGTTTTCCAGTTTTACATTTAAGTATTTAAAAAGCAACGTGGTGGCGGGGTTAAACAATAATTCAATAACAAAATCTTTAGTACAAATCTCAGGTTACATCATCAAATATTTCTTCTCTTTTTCCCTTAACATTTACTATCTCATATTCAAGCTAGTACTTGAATAATTATAATTATATCAACTCAATGAAAACATCATTATTACATTTATCAATACATTTTAGCTTCTAAATATTTTAATTAATCTTCGTAAAACAATCCATGTCCTGTTGTTAATTTTTACTTAATTTTTAATTTCTCATAAATATTCCAATCAACCTTTAATATTCATAATTTTCAAACTTTGGGTAACCAAGGTTTCCCTTATCTCACTTCATAAGAAACTGTACACATTTTACCTTTTTAAATGTAATCTTGTTCTATTTCCTAAAAAAATTCTATTTCCCACCATATTAAATCTTCTACTTAATAATAAAATATCTCCTTTTAATAGATCAAAACCATTATATATATTGCCTGGGTCAGTCAATAAATCAAACATATTCCTGATAGTTAATTTTCATTTCACTTTTAAATCTAATTTTTCAATATTAAACAAATCAAATCCTTATTTTCCACTAATTTCCAACTATTTTGAACCTAATAACCCAAATTCCCCTCGTCTCAACATCTCCTTTTAACTCTCTAATTGACAATATAAAGTCCCCTCTAATAAATCAAAACCCCAATTTTCAACCTTATTCTACCTTTCTTCCTTTGCCAACTAGGCTTCCATATCAACGCTTTTAGGTCATCAAATAAATCTCCCTCCATTTTTATATGTTATTTGAATCAAAGAAGACCATTTAATTGCCAGTTTTCTGGAAGGACTGGCCCATTTGTATTCGTTAAATTGTTGCCCTGTGATTCCAGTTCCCCATATTTGCTCTTGTATATTTGTCTTCAATTCAATCTGTTCTTCTTCTTTCTGAAATTTCTTCTGGTTTGTATAGAAAGTCATTTCCATTTTCAATATTGTCACTTCCTTGTCTGGATTATCCATCAGCTGTACTTATTGGTCATTTGAGTCCTCTGTCTTAATATTTAGCTGTTCCACTTCTTCTGCTGTCTTCTGCATTGTTGATTCTTTAGTTGCAATCAAAATTTGGCTTTGTGCATCTAAGCTGGCATCTTGGTATTTTATTTTAGGTCTCAAATTTTGTCACAAGCTGCAAGGATGGTTTCATGTATTGGTTTTAGCATGGAGAGGATTTTTTGCTGCTCTTCATCCATCTCTTTTGCATATTTGTAAACAGTCTTTCTAGTAGAAGTTGTTTGTTAAACAAGAATCAGTAAGGGTTTACATTCACAGTTTAGGTAGGCCAGTTTCACTGCCCAGCTGTTCTCTTACAGTTGGATAGTGACAAGGTCAAGACAGTCTTATCTAGGTCTCGGCTGTGAGCCAAGTCTTCTTCCATTATAGTATATTAAAATGAAAGCTTGAGTCAAAGAATCCACTAAGTAAGGAGCTGAGTTTCTTGCAGCTGGTGTCTCAAGGTTATTTATTATCTATTTTCAAAGCTGTCAACAAGTCTCTCTTAAACAATAGCAGGTTACAATCTCAATTTTAGCCACCAGATGTCACCCCAGAGTTATTTGGATCTATTCAGTTTTTTCTTCTATTTTAAAAGAAAAAAAAACCCAGTTCTTCATCAAAAATAGTGAGTAAAAATCAGAGAAAAATAAAAAGTAGTTACAAATCTTATAATCCACTAATTTTAGGAAGTAAAGTTCCAATTAGGATCCCAATAGTTTTCCAACGTTTTAAACTCCCCTGGGTAATTAATCGCCTGTTTCTGGAGGGAGGGCTAAAATCCCCCTTCCGTCACCACAGGGGGAAAGTACTTTAGCAGCTTATGAAGGTAAGTAATTAATTAGGGTGTAAGAGAAGTAGATCTCACCCAGTCTCTTGCGCACTGCTTTAAAGTTGCCAGATGGTAGATGTGACTTTGGCTGTTAGCAGACTAGGGACGAGCCATATTTCTATGGCCGATCCTTTCGTCCACCGGTTTGGAGGGAATCGCCGGCTCTAACGGGACAGTTGCTGCTCTCCCGCAATCCAGTAAAAGCCCCTCCTTGCTGGTCACCTCTTCGGGGTGAGTTTCGGCCCTTTTCAGGGCCCCCCAGTGATCTGAAACTGAATGGGGGAGAGCAAGTCTCCCAGCTGTCCATGGCGGCCGCACGACAAACCCTTTCCAACAATAATTTTCATCAACACATATACGTCTTCTAATTCTGACATTTCATCTGTGGTTATCTTGTATCTAACTGCAAACTGCAGTTTCACTGTCACTCACTTACGCCTGCAACTAACCTAGCATTTCAGAGGTCAGTGGGACTGTATTGCCCCCTTTTCCTCATTTCCACACTTCTCTTCACCTAGCCAAAGTGCAGGGCTTACTAGTAACTAGGCTTGCTATGTAATATCTTGTTTCCAATGGCACTGGGAGCAGTGTCTCATACCTATTAAGTTTAATTTCTACATCCATAAACAAAATATAGGAAGAAGCTACAGCAAGGATGAATGACCTGTGTTTATCTAATTATTGCTGAACTCCCAGAAGCCCAGCCAGTATGGCTAATGAGGAATGAGGGTAGGTGTAGTTCAGCAACTTCTAGACTACAAAGAAGATACAAAGGCATAAGTTACATGCCAATTGCACACACTTTAATGTGGGTTGTTCAGTTTTGGTCTCAATGGTTGTCAACTCAACCATTGTGGCTTGTAAACTATGACTTAAGACTTAATGTGCAGCTTGAACCCATCTGATTAAGTCTATTCAATAAACCATAAATAAACCGTGGGTTAGTGTAACATGTAAACTTACTCAGATACACTCTTTATGATACAATCACAGCATTTATACCCTTTTTGAGTCAAAAACCTCAATATAACACTGCTGGATCATGTTTAAATCCAACATTCTTTATCACAGTTGGCCTACTGGATGCAACTGGAAAGATCATAAGCTTGGAGAGTGATAATCCTCTTTCACTGTTGCTTCCCAGCAACCATTATATAAGGCAGCTGCCTAGGATTCAGGTAGTGAAGAAATAAATAGTAGTAGCCACTGATAGCTTGTTGCTCCATAAACCTGTCCAGTCCCTTTTTAAAACTCCAAGTTGGCTGCCTGTCTCCCATAATGCTCCATTAATGTTAAACAACACTCTTTCTTTATATTCCAGTCCCCTAATCATTTTAGTTGCCTATTTTTTGCAACTTTACTAACTCTGTAGCATCCCTAAGGTGTAGTGACCAGAACTGTACAAAGTGCAACCACAGATCTGAGAATTTGGTCTATTTATAACAACAGCATTCTACTTTGACACTTTAATAAACTATCCTGTGACTCAAGACCTTTTCTTGATCAGTTACTGCTACTTGTCAAGTTTATCCAGTTTGCTGATGAACCTCTGGTAACAATACTGTCAGAGGCTTTTAAAAAGTCAAAATATTCTGTATCTGCTAGGTCACCCTTGTCAAAATGCTTGTTGGTGCATCCTAAAATCTACAGTACTGTACAAAAGTTTTAGGCAGTTGTGCAAAAATGCTGTAAATTAAGAATGCTTTCAGAAATAGAAGTGTTAATAGTTTGTTGTTGTTGTTGTTAGCTGCGAAGTCGCGTCCGACCCATCGCGACCCTATGGACAACGTTCCTCCAGGCCTTCCTGTCCTCTACCATCTTCTGGACTCCTTTTAAGCTCACGCCTACTGCTTCATTGACTCCATCCAGCCACCTCATTCTCTGTCGTCCCCTTCTTCTATTGCCCTCAATCTTTCTCAGCATTAGGCTCTTCTCCAGTGAGTCCTTCCTTCTCATTAGGTGGCCAAAGTATTTGAGTTTTAGCTTCAGGATCTGGCCTTCTAAAGAACAGTCAGGGTTGATCTCCTCTAGGACTGACTGGTTTGATCGCCTTGCAGTTCAACGGACTCGCAGGAGTCTTCTCCAGCACCATAGTTCAAAGGCCTCAATTCTTTGGCGTTCAGCCTTTTTCATGGTCCAACTTTCACTGCCATACATTGCAACTGGGAAGACCATAGCCTTGACTATACGCACTTTTGGTTTTTTTTGTTTTTTTATTGAAAAGTTTTACAAAGTTTTAATGAAAAAAAACCCTCCCCACCAACCCTCCCCCTTTCCCTCCCCCCCCGGACTTCCCAAAGCAGAATACAGGGTATTACATATAGCAATCTTAAGCAAACATATGCTAAATATCTAATACGTTAACAAACCTTCCACCCTTTAACTCCCTTATAACAAAACTAAAATAATTATAATAACACTTCTATAATTATTAAAAATTATTCATATGCTATTTGAAACTTTCTAGTCCCATATTTGTTTTGAATATAATCAATCCATCTTTTCCATTCCAAAATATATTTTTCTTGTGACTGGTCTTTCAAATATGCTGAAACTTTTGCCATTTCAGCTACTCCCGTTACTTTAAGTATCCATTGTTCTACTGTAGGTAAATCGTCTTTCTTCCAATATTGCGCCACCAACAATCTGGCTGCCGTTATTAAATGTAACATTAATTTAGTTTCTATAACAGTACAATCCGGAATAATCCCCAATAAAAATAACTGCGGGGTAAATCTTATTTTTTTCTTAAAAACTTTCTGAAAAATCCACCATATTTTTATCCAAAAAGCTTTAACATTTTTACATGTCCACCATATATGATAATAAGTTGCCTCTTCATTACCACATCTCCAACACTTAGGTGGTTGATTTGGATACATACATGCTAACTTTTTAGGATCTAAATGCCATCTATAAAACATCTTATAAAAATTCTCTCTTAGGTTTTGTGCTTGTGTAAACTTTACATTTCTAACCCAAATTTCTTCCCAAGTATCCATCATTATGGGCTCTTGAATATTCTGAGCCCATTTTATCATACAATCTTTAACTAACTCTGATTCTGAATCAATTTCTATAAGAGCATTATATAATCTTTTTATATGCGATTGACTTTGATCTCTAATTTGCTTTATCAAATTTTCATCAACTTTTATTATACCAATTTTCTGATCTTCCTTCCATCTAGCTTGTAATTGTATAAACTGAAACCAAGTCTGTACTATCTTTTCTTCCTTTAAAACATTTAAAGGTTTCAATTTCAAAATATTCCCTTCCATCCTAAGAAGTTCTTTACAAGTAATTACATCTTGTTTCTGCTCCACGTTTATATTTCCTATTGCATGTCTAGGTATTGCTCATATAGGTATTTTATTATTTAATATATATTGGTACTTTTTCCAAACTCGGAACAAAGTGTTCCTTAAAATATGAATCTTAAAAATATTATCCACTTTTTTGTCATAAAATAAATACACATGCCATCCATACAATAAATCATACCCCTCAATATTCAATATTCTTTCATTTGTTAAAATGAACCAATCACTAATTGTTGATAACACAACTGCATCATAATATAATCTCAAATTGGGCATCTTCAAACCCCCTCTCTCACGTGCATCTTGCATTATTTTAAGCTTTACTCTCGGTCTTTTCCCTGCCCAGATAAATTTATTAATACCTTTTTGCCACTCATTTAAATTTACATCTTTCTTAAGTATTGGTATCATTTGAAACAAAAATAAAAATTTTGGTAAAACATTCATCTTCACAGCTGCTATTCTCCCCAACCAGGACAATTGTAATTTTTCCCAACTGTTAATCTCCTTTTGTACTTTTTGCCATAACAATTCATAATTGTTTTTATATAATTTCACATTCGATGCTGTGATATATACCCCCAAGTATTTAACCTTCTTTACTATTTCAAATCCTGTTGATTTTTCTAACGCTTCTCTTTGTTTTATGGTCATATTTTTTGTTAATATTTTAGTTTTTTGCTTATTAACTTTAAATCCAGAGACTTGTCCATATTGTGTTATCACATCCAATAGTTCTAAAACCGATTGAGTAGGTTGACTTAAAGTAACAACCAAGTCATCTGCAAACGCTCTCAATCTGTAATCTTGATGCCTAATTTTAATTCCCTTTATCTTATTTGATTCACGTATTTTAATCAATAATATTTCCAGTGATAGAACAAACAACAATGGTGATAAAGGGCATCCCTGCCTTGTTCCTTTTTCAATTTTACAAATTTCTGTTAGATTACCGTTAACAATTATTTGTGCCGTTTGCTTTTGATATATTGCTTTAATAGCCTGTAAAAAATAATCCCCAAATTCCATCTTTTCTATTACTTTCAATAAAAATTGCCAATTCAATTGATCAAAAGCCTTCTTTGCATCTAAAAATATCAATGCGGCAGAGACTTGGTTGTCTCTTTCTAAATATTCCAATAAGTTAACAATTTGTCTTACATTATACTTCATTTGTCTACCAGTTATAAACCCCGATTGATCATTACGTATCACTTGTTGTATTATATTCATTATTCCATTTGCCAAAACTTTAGCAAATATCTTATAATCAGTGTTTAAAAGAGATATTGGTCTATAATTCTTTGGTTGACTAAGATCTTGATCCTCCTTTCGAATCAATGTTATAAAACCTGTTCTCCATGATGGGGGCACTACTCCTCCAAGTTGAATTGTTCTAAATAGGTCTTTCAAAGGCTCCACCATTTCTGACTGCAAATTTTTATAATAACTAGCTGTCAATCCATCTGTCCCTGGTGATTTACCCAATTTCAACTGTTTAATTGCTAAAACAATCTCTTCAAAACTTATTAACTGATTCATTCCATCCCGCTGTTCTTGAGTAACCTTAGGAATTTTCACCTCTTGTAAATATTTATCTATATCTATACTTTGAATTCCCCTTCATGGATTACTGCCTTGTCGTGGCGAAGGGGCTTGCGTAATTCAATGAAGCTATGAGCTATGCCGTGCAGGGCCACCCAAGACGGAAAGGTCATAGCAGAGAGTTCTGACAAAACGTGATCCACTGGAGAAGGAAATGGCAAACCACTCCAGTATCTTTGCCATGAAAACCCTATGGACAGTACCAAAAGGCAAAACGATATGACGCTGGAAGATGAGCCCCTCAGGTCGGAAGGCGTCCAATATGCTACTGGGGAAGAGCAGAGGGCTAGTACTAGTAGCGCCAGAAAGAATGAAGCGACTGGGCCAAAGCCAAAAGGACGCTCAGCTGTGGATATGTCTGGTGGTGAAAGGAAAGTCCGATGCTGTAAAGATTCTTTCTCCATAGGAACCTGGAATGTAAGATCCATGAATCAAGGAAAGCTGGACGTGGTCAAACAAGAGATGACAAGGCTAAACATCGACATCTTAGGTATCAGCAAACTAAAATGGACAGGAATGGGTGAATTTAATTCAGATGACCATCAGGTATACTACTGCGGGCAAGAATCCCTCAGAAGAAATGGAGTAGCCTTCATAGTCAATAAAAAAGTAGGAAAAGCAATACTGGGATACAATCCTCAAAATGACAGAATGATCTCAGTTCGAATCCAAGGCAAACCATTCAATATCACAGTAGTCTAAGTCTATGTGCCAACCACCAGTGCTGAAGAGGATGAAATTGACCGGTTCTATGAAGCCCTACAGCACCTTATAGAACTAACACCAAAAAATGATGTCCTTATCATCATGGGAGATTGGAATGCTAAAGTAGGAAGCCAAAAGATAACCGGAATAACAGGCAAGTTTGGCCTTGGAGTACAAAATGAAGCAGGGCACAGGTTGATAGAATTTTGTCAAGAGAATATGATGGTCATAGCAAACACTCTTTTCCAACAACCCAAGAGACGGCTTTACACATGGACATCACCAGACGGTCAACACAGAAATCAGATTGACTATATGCTCTGCAGCCAAAGATGGAGAAGCTCTATACAGTCAGTAAAAACAAGACCAGGAGCTGACTGTGGCTCAGACCATGAACTTCTTGTTGCAAAGTTTAGGCTTAAATTAAAGAAAGTAGGGAAAAGCGGTAGGCCAGTCAGGTATGAATTAAATCATATCCCTGTTCAATATACAGTAGAGGTGACAAATAGATTTTAGGAATTAGATTTGATAGAGTGCCTGAAGAACTATGGACAGAGGTTCGCAACATTGTACAACAGGTAGCAACCAAAATCATCCCAAAGAAAAAGAAATGCAAGAAAGCAAAATGGCTGTCTGAGGAAGCTTTGCAAATAGCTGAGGAAAGGAGGGAAGCGAAAGGCAAGGGAGAAAAAGAAAGATATGCCCAATTAAATGCAGAATTCCAAAGAATAGCTAGAAGAGATAAGAATGCCTTCTTAAATGAACAATGCAAAGAAATAGAAGAAAACAATAGAATAGGGAGGACCAGAGATCTTTTCAAGAAAATTGGAGAGATGAAGGGAACGTTTCATGCAAAAATGGGCATGATAAAGGACCAAAATGGCAGGGACCTAACAGAGGCAGAAGAGATTAAGAAGAGGTGGCAAAATTACACAGAAGAACTATACAAGAATGAGCTTAATGTCCCTGATAATCACAATGAGGTGGTCACTGACCTCGAGCCAGACATCCTAGAATGTGAAGTGAAGTGGGCCTTAGAAAAGCTGAGCAACAACAAAGCTAGTGGAGGTAACAGTATTCCAGCTGAGCTATTCAAAATCTTAAAAGATGATGCAGTAAAGGTGCTACACTCAATTTCCCAGCAAATTTGGAAAACTCAACAGTGGCCACAGGATTGGAAAAGATCAGTTTACATTCCAATTCCAAAGAAAGACAGTGCCAAAGAATGTTCAAACTATCGCACCATTGCACTCATTTCTCATGCTAGTAAAGTTATGCTAAAAATCCTACAAGCTAGACTCCAGCAGTATGTGGATCGAGAACTACCAGAAGTACAGGCAGGATTTCGAAGAGGCAGAGGAACTAGAGATCAAATTGCTAACATACGCTGGATCATGGAGAAAGCTAGAGAGTTCCAGAAAAACATCTACTTCTGCTTCATTGACTATGCTAAAGCCTTTGATTGTGTGGATCATAACAAACTGTGGCAAGTTCTTAAAGAGATGGGCATACCAGACCATCTTATTTGTCTCTTGAGAAACCTATATGCAGGCCAAGAAGCAACAGTGAGAACTGGACACGGAACAACTGATCGGTTCAAAATTGGGAAAGGAGTCCGGCAAGGCTGTATACTGTCGCCTTTCCTATTTAACTTATATGCAGAGCACATCAACATCAACTTTAACTTATATGCAGAGCATGACAAGACTGAGTGGCTGTGTGTACCGGCATCACGGGATATTCAGGATATCCCACCCCTCACTATGGGGGGTGAGTCATTACCTCCTGTAGATAGGGCTCGCAACTTGGGAGTCCTCCTAGATTCACAGCTCTCCCTAGAAGACCATATAGTAGCTGTGACTAGGGGGGCCTTCGCCCAGGTTCGCCTGGTGCGCCAGTTGCGGCCCTATCTAGACCGGGATGCCTTACGTACGGTCACTCATGCGCTCGTGACCTCTCGTCTTGATTACTGCAACACCCTCTACATGGGGCTACCCTTGAAGACCACTCGGAGGCTCCAACTGGTACAGAATGCAGCCGCGAGAGTTGTATTGGGAGTTTCCCGATACTCCCATGTCACACCTTTGCTCTGCGAGCTGCATTGGCTACCAGTTGTCTTCCGGGTGAGGTTCAAGGTGTTAGTAATGACCTACAAAGCCCTTCATGGCATGGGTCTGGAATACCTTGGGGAGCACCTGCAGCCGGCGTCAACTTCCCTCCGCCCAGTACGCTCCCACAGAGAGGACCTCCTCAGGGTGCCATCGGTCAAAGAATGCCGACTGGTGGCCCCCAGTGGGAGGGCGTTCTCTGTGGGTGCACCGGATTTATGGAACCATCTTCCGGTCGAGCTCCGGATGGCGCCCGATCTCCGCTCCTTCCGGCGCAATCTTAAAACCCATCTCTTTAAACAAGCTGGCCTGGCCTGATGGGACGGGGTGGGATTTTTATAAATGAACTTCAATTTTAATCTGTATTAATTTATTATGGGCATTGTTTAATCACGTTTTAATAATTTTTAATTTTTGTATCTAGTTTTTATATATTGCCCTGTTCACCGCCCTGAGTCCTCTGGGAGAAGGGCGGTATATAAATTAAATAAATAAATAAATAATCATGAGAAAGGCAGGGCTAGATGAATCAAAAGTTGGAATTAAGATTGCCGGAAGAAACATCAACAACCTAAGATATGCAGATGATACCACTCTAATGGCAGAAAGTGAAGAGGAACTAAAGAGCCTCTTGTTGCGAGTGAAGAAGGAGACTGCAAAACCTGGGTTGAAACTAAACATTAAGAAAACCAAGATCATGGCATCTGGCCCTCTCAATTCCTGGCAAATAGATGGGGAAGAAATGGAGGTAGTGACAGATTTTCTTTTCCTGGGCTCCAAGATCACTGCAGATGGGGACTGTAGCCAAGAAATTAAAAGACGCTTGCTCCTGGGGAGGAAAGCCATGGCAAATCTAGACAGCACACTAAAAAGCAGAGATATCACCCTGTCAACAAAAGTGCATATAGTCAAGGCTATGGTCTTCCCAGTTGCAATGTATGGCAGTGAAAGCTGGACCATAAGAAAGGCTGAGCGCCAAAGAATTGAAGCCTTTGAACTATGGTGCTGGAGAAGACTCCTGCGAGTCCCTTGGACTGCAAGGCGATCAAACCGGTCAGTCCTAGAGGAGATCAATCCTGACTGCTCTTTAGAAGGCCAGATCCTGAAGCTAAAACTCAAATACTTTGGCCACCTAATGAGAAGGAAGGACTCACTGGAGAAGAGCCTAATGCTGGGAAAGATTGAAGGCAATTGAAGAAGGGGACGACAGAGAATGAGGTGGCTGGATGGAGTCACTGAAGCAGTAGGCGTGAGCTTAAATGGACTCCAGAAGATGGTAGAGGACAGGAAGGCCTGGAGGAACATTGTCCATAGGGTCGCGATGGGTCGGACACGACTACGCAACTAACAACAACAAATACTTTGAATTGTGTCACTTGCATATAATTTAGAATAAAATTCTGAAAATACCTTTCTGATAATATCCTGTTGATAAACCTTTTTGCCTTTATATTCTATTTTCTCTATTATCCGAGACTTTTCTTTTTTCCTTAACAAGTAAGCTAACCATCTACCTGCCTTACTAGCGTTATAAAAAGTATTATGTTTAGAGTATCGTATATTAGTTGCCACCTGGTCTGCCATCAACATATTAAACTGCCCTTTCAGTAAGTTAATTGTTTCTTTCACTTTATCAGCTGGGTTCAAGATAAGTAACCTCTCCTTCATCTTTATTTCCTCTTCTAACTCTTTTCGCTTTTGTTCCTTTTTGCGTCTATACTTGTTATTCAAATGTATTAGGACTCCTCTCATATAAGCTTTACTTGCATCCCAGACCATTTCAATCGAGGTGCCCTTATGCATATTCATTACAAAAAAATCTTTCATCTGTTTTCTACATTCATTCACAATTTCATCATATCTAAACAAATTTTCATTTAATCTCCAAGGTCTTCTATCCCTTTTCTCTTGAACCAGTTCCATCCAGACTGGACTGTGATCTGTTAATGTTCTTGGGCATATCTTAATTCTCTTCACCCTGGAAAGAAAATAATTGGTAATTAGTATAAAATCAATCCTTGAAAAAGATTGGTGCCTATCTGAAAAAAATGTAAAATCCCTCTCTTCCAAATTTCGCTCTCTCCAAATGTCTCTCAATTCCAGGTCGTCCATAAGCTCAAAAAAAGATCTAGGTAGTTTCGCACGGTTTGATATTCCATTAGAAGACCTTTTTTTGTCTTTTCCTGTGTCCAAATCTCCATTCCAATCTCCCATTAAAATGCAAGATTTATAATGCCATTGGGTTATTGTCATGTAAAAATCTGTAAAATTTTTCTTGATGTTGATTTGATGCATATATTCCAACCAAAAGTATTATCTTTCCTTCTATTATAAGTTCAATTGCAATAAATCGTCCTTGTGCATCTGCCTCAATTAATTTAGCAATTAAATCTTTGTTTAAACATATAACTACTCCATTCTTCTTATCCGGGGCAGATGCAACAAAATGTGTTCCTAATCTAGAATTTATCAAATACTTTTGGTCTGCTACTCTAATATGTGTCTCTTGCAAACAAATAACATCATTTTTATATTGTTTCAAATAATAAAATATTTTCTTCCTCTTTTGTGGTGAATTTAAGCCATTAACATTCCAGGTTAGAAACTTGGTCGCCATCTTTCGCGACTAGAAGCTTTTGGAACAATTCCTGCAAACTCATATGAACCTGTTGCTTTGGTCTTGCCCCTCCCACTGCTTCTGTTTTAGTATCTTCTTGAGTTTTAATTTGATCTTGCTGTTTCTGCTGTTCTTGCGCTTTTCGTCTGGCTGCTGCTCATGTCACTCATTGACCTCTAGGTTCCTCTATTGATTTTAAAGGCTGGTCCAAATCCACAACTAATTGTAGTTCTTCTTCAACCAACAAATTCGAACCTTCCGCTTGAATCTGCTTCTCTTCCATTTGGGCCTGTTTTTTCTCTCTGTCACTTCTTTTTTTTCCAGGAGATGGTGGCAAATCTGCTTTCAGTACATTAAAATAAAATTCTTTTGCTTTCCCTATAGTATTAAGACGATATCTAGTACCAAAGTAGTTGACCACTATTCCAGCCGGTATATCCCATCTGAACTGATGCTGCCTTTTTTTCAATTCATTTGCCAGAAAAGCAAACTCTTTCCTTTTTCTTAAAATTTTTGGAGGAATTTCTTTCAGTATCAGAACTTCTTGATTTTCCACTTGGAACCTTTTATTATAAAAGGCTTGGATAATTTCATTTCAAATCACCCTCTTCGAGAAATAAATCACCACATCTCTTGGCAAATTCCTCTGCCTCGCAATCCAGGAGTTGACTCTAAAAACTTTTTCAATTTCCTGTATAAAATCCTCAACTTGCAAACCCATTATTGGAGCAAAGGCCTTTGCCAGTATCTCTCTCAAATTTTCCTGTTTGTTCTTCCTCAATACTCTAATCCTTAAAGCAAATTCCATTTCTTTATCTTGTAGCATTACAGTTTCATCTTCTATCTTTTCCATTTTATTTTGAGCCTGTCATCTTATCTTCCAAAACAATGTTAACTTGAGTTAATTCTTCCATGCGATCATCCATATTTTGAATATGTTGTGCCAATCCCTGAAATGCCAATAGAATGTTGTTGTTGTTGTTGTTAGCTGCGAAGTCGTGTCCGACCCATCGCGACCCTATGGACAACATTCCTCCAGGCCTTCCTGTCCTCTACCATCTTCTGGAGTCCATTTAAGCTCACGCCTACTGCTTCAGTGACTCCATCCAGCCACCTCATTCTCTGTCGTCCCCTTCTTCTATTGCCCTCGATCTTCCCCAGCATTAGGCTCTTCTCCAGGGAGTCCTTCCTTCTCATTAGGTGGCCAAAGTACTTGAGTTTTAGCTTCAGGATCTGGCCTTCTAAAGAGCAGTCAGGATTGATCTCCTCTAGGACTGACCGGTTTGATCGCCTTGCAGTCCAAGGGACTCGCAGGAGTCTTCTCCAGCACCACAGTTCAAAGGCCTCAATTCTTTGGCGCTCAGCCTTTCTTATGGTCCAACTTTCACTACCATACATTGCAACTGGAAAGACCATAGCCTTGACTATACGCACTTTTGTTGACAGGGTGATGTCTCTGCTTTTTAGTGTGCTGTCTAGATTTGCCATGGCTTTCCTCCCCAGGAGCAAGCGTCTTTTAATTTCTTGGCTACAGTCCCCGTCTGCAGTGATCTTGGAGCCCAGGAAAAGAAAATCTGTCACTACCTCCATTTCTTCCCCATCTATTTGCCAGGAATTGAGAGGGCCAGATGCCATGATCTTGGTTTTCTTAATGTTAAGTTTCAACCCAAGTTTTGCACTCTCCTTCTTCACCTGCAACAAGAGGCTCTTTAGTTCTTCTTCACTTTCTGCCATTAGAGTGGTATCATCTGCGTATCTTAGGTTGTTGATATTTCTTCCGGCAATCTTAATTCCAACTTTTGATTCATCTAGCCCTGCCTTTCTCATGATGTGCTCTGCATATAAGTTAAATAGGCAGGGCGACAGTATACAGCCTTGCCGGACTCCTTTCCCAATTTTGAACCAATCAGTGGTTCCGTGTCCAGTTCTCACTGTTGCTTCTTGACCCGCATATAGGTTTCTCAAGAGACCAATAAGATGGTCTGGTACTCCCATCTCTTTAAGAACTTGCCACAGTTTGTTATGATCCACACAATCAAAGGCTTTAGCATAGTCAATGAAGCAGAAGTAGATGTTTTTCTGGAACTCCCTAGCTTTCTCCATGATCCAGCGTATGTTGGCAATTTGATCTCTAGTTCCTCTGCCTCTTCGAAATCCTGCCTGTACTTCTGGTAGTTCTCGATCCACATACTGCTGAAGTCTAGCTTGTAGGATTTTAAGCATGACTTTACTAGCATGAGAAATGAGTGCAATGGTGCGATAGTTTGAACATTCTTTGGCACTGCCTTTCTTAGGAATTGGAATGTAAACTGATCTTTTCCAATCCTGTGGCCACTGTTGAGTTTTCCAAATTTGCTGGCAAATTGAGTGTAGCACTTTTACTGCATTGTCTTTTAAGATTTTGAATAGCTCAGCTGGAATACTGTCACCTCCACTAGCTTTGTTGTTGCTCAGCTTTTCTAAGGCCCACTTCACTTCACATTCTAGGATGTCTGGCTCGAGGTCAGTGACCACCTCATAGTGATTATCAGGGACGTTAAGCTCATTCTTGTATAGTTCTTCTGTGTAATTTTGCCACCTCTTCTTAATCTCTTCTGCCTCTGTTAGGTCCCTGCCATTTTGGTCCTTTATCATGCCCATTTTTGCATTAAACGTTCCCTTCATTTCTCCAATTTTCTTGAAAAGATCTCTGGTCCTCCCTATTCTATTGTTTTCTTCTATTTCTTTGCACTGTTCATTTAAGAAGGCATTCTTATCTCTTCTAGCTATTCTCTGGAATTCTGCATTCAATTGGGTGTATCTTTCTTTTTCTCCCTTGCCTTTCGCTTCCCTCCTTTCCTCAGCTATTTGCAAAGCTTCCTCAGACAGCCATTTTGCTTTCTTGCATTTCTTTTTCTTTGGGATGGTTTTGGTTGCTACCTGTTGTACAATGTCACGAACCTCTGTCCATAGTTCTTCAGGCACTCTGTCTATCAGATCTAATTCCTTAAATCTATTTGTCACCTCTACTGTATATTCAACAGGGATATGATTTAATTCATACCTGACTGGCCTAGTGCTTTTCCCTACTTTCTTCAGTTTAAGCCTAAACTTTGCAAGGAGAAGCTCATGGTCTGAGCCACAGTCAGCTCCTGGTCTTGTTTTTACTGACTGTATAGAGCTTCTCCATCTTTGGCTGCAGAGCATATAGTCAATCTGATTTCTGTGTTGACCATCTGGTGATGTCCATGTGTAGAGCCGTCTCTTGGGTTGTTGGAAAAGAGTGTTTGCTATGACCATCGTATTCTCTTAACAGAATTCTATCAGCCTGTGCCCTGCTTCATTTTGCACTCCAAGGCCAAACTTGCCTGTTATTCCAGTTATCTTTTGGCTTCCTACTTTAGCATTCCAATCCCCCATGATGATAAGAACATCATTTTTTGGTGTTAGTTCTATAAGGTGCTGTAGTGCTTCATAGAACTGGTCAATTTCATCCTCTTCAGCACTGGTGGTTGGGGCATAGACTTGGACTACTGTGATATTGAATGGTTTGCCTTGGATTCGAACTGAGATCATTCTGTCATTTTGAGGATTATATCCCAGTATTGCTTTT
Organism: Vipera ursinii; assembly: GCF_947247035.1. Taxonomy (NCBI): domain Eukaryota; kingdom Metazoa; phylum Chordata; class Lepidosauria; order Squamata; family Viperidae; genus Vipera; species Vipera ursinii. The sequence goes on from NC_139522.1 coordinate 17,716,799, forward strand.
CCTACTCTTTTATTGACTATGAAGGCTACTCCATTTCTTCTGAAGGATTCTTGCCCACAGTAGTATACCTGATGGTCATCTGAATTAAATTCACCCATTCCTGTCCATTTTAGTTCGCTGATACCTAAGATGTCAATGTTCAGTCTTGTCATCTCTTGTTTGACCACGTCCAGTTTTCCTTGATTCATGGATCTTACATTCCAGGTTCCTATGGAGAAAAAATCTTTACAGCATCGGACTTTCCTTTCACCACCAGACACATCCACAGCTGAGCGTCCTTTCGGCTTTGGCCCAGTCGCTTCATTCTTTCTGGCGCTACTAGTACTAGCCCTCTGCTCTTCCCCAGTAGCATATTGGACGCCTTCCGACCTGAGGGGCTCATCTTCCAGCATCATATCGTTTTGCCTTTTGGTACTGTCCATAGGGTTTTCATGGCAAAGATACTGGAGTGGGTTGCCATTTCCTTCCCCAGTGGATCACGTTTTGTCAGAACTCTCTGCTATGACCTGTCCGTCTTCGGTGGCCCTGCACGGCATAGCTCATAGCTTCATTGAATTACGCAAGCCCCTTCGCCACGACAAGGCAGTAATCCATGAAGGGGGCCAATAGAATATCTTCCCTTATTTCTTTATTTTTAATCTGCATATTTTCTTTGATTTCTCCAATCTCTTCAGACATTAACTCAAGTTTATCATTCATTTTTTCATCTATTTTTTCCATCTTGTTTTCTATTTTCTCCATCTTATCATTTATTTCTTTAGTTTGAGATTTCAAAGCCTCCTGCAGGTCTTTTAATGTCAAAGTTTGTGGGGGGGCATTAAAGCCTGTAAGTTTGATTGTTGCGCTGGCAAAGTCCCTGCACTTCTGGGGGCCCCAGGTTTTGATGGTTTTAATGACATCTTAAATCAATTTTATTCTCTGTATTCAAAAAGATTGATCAATTCAAAATGTTTATAGTCTTGCTGTTCTCTTCTTAAAGTTCTTTTAGGTTCTTATAATTTTCTTATAGTCTTTACAGTTCTCAATATCCAAACAGCAACTTTCACTTTCAAAGCACTTTCGATTCTTTGTTACAAAGAATCATTCAGGCGCCATCTTCCCTTTCTTTTTTAAAACAACAGAAAGAAAGTTGAGGTTCCAGAGTTAAAGTCTTATACTTGCTGTTTATACTGCTCCCGCATCCGCTCTGCCTGCGTTAATTCTTCAAGATAGCAATCAAATCAAGTCAAGTTCTGCTTTGAAGCAGAGAAATCCTCCGACCCGGAGCGTTTCCAGGCTTCGGGGGGGCTCTCACCCTTCAAGCCCCAAAGTAAACACTCTGAGGCTCTAGGGGAACTCTACCCCTACCTGGAGTCTCCCCTTCCCCTCTTCACCCGAGGGGAAGGGTTTTCAGCCGCGGAACAGCTGATTGTCGGCTGCTCCGCGGCTTTAACGGAGTCAGAGGGCTGGTGGTCGATTTCGACCGTCCACGCCGCTGAAGCGCCACCTGGAAGTCCCCCATGCACTTTTCTTGACAGGGTGATGTCTCTGCTTTTTAGTGTGCTGTCTAGATTTGTCATGGCTTTCCTCCCGAGGAGCAAGCGTCTTTTAATTTCTTGGCTACAGTCTCCATCTGCAGTGATCTTGGAGCCCAGGAAAATAAGATCTGTCACTACCTCCATTTCTTCCCCATCTATTTGCCAGGAATTGAGAGGGCCGGATGCCATGATCTTGGTTTTCTTAATGTTTAGTTTCAACCCAACTTTTGCACTCTCCTTCTTCACCCGCAACAAGAGGCTCTTTAGTTCTTCTTCACTTTCTGCCATTAGAGTGGTATCATCTGCATATCTTAGGTTGTTGATATTTCTTCCGGCAATCTCAATTCCAACTTTTGAGTCATCTAGCCTTGCCTTTCTCGTGATGTGCTCTGCACATAAGTTAAATAGGCAGGGTGACAGTATACAGCCTTGCCGGACTCCTTTCCCAATTTTGAACCAATCAGTGCTTCCGTGTCCAGTTCTCACTGTTGCTTCTTGGCCCACATATAGGCTTCTCAAGAGACAAATAAGATGATCTGGTACGCCCATCTCTTTAAGAACTTGCCACAGTTTGTTATGATCCACACAATCAAAGGCTTTAGCATAATCAATGAAGCAGAAGTACAGTAGATGTTTTTCTGGAACTCTCTAGCTTTCTCCATGATCCAGGGTATGTTGGCAATTTGATCTCTAGTTCCTCTTCCTCTTCGAAATCCTGCCTGTACTTCTGGTAGTTCTCGATCCACATACTGCTGGAGTCTAGCTTGTAGGATTTTTATTTTTATTTTTATTTTATTTTATTTATTTTTATTCATTTTTATTTTAATTCCATTTATATCCCGCCCTTCTCCAAAGACTCAGGGCGGCTTACAAGCTTAGCAAGCTTTAAGCATAACTTTACTAGCATGAGAAATGAGTGCAATGGTGCGATAGTTTGAACATTCTTTGGCACTGCCTTTCTTTGGAATTGGAATGTAAACTGATCTTTTCCAATCCTGTGGCCACTGTTGAGTTTTCCAAATTTGCTGGGAAATTGAGTGCAGCACTTTTACTGCATCATCTTTTAAGATTTTGAATAGCTCAGCTGGAATACTGTCACCTCCACTAGCTTTGTTCTTGCTCTGCTTTTGTAAGGCCCACTTCACTTCACATTCTAGGATGTCTGGCTCGAGGTCAGTGACCACCTCATTGTGATTATCAGGGACATTAAGCTCATTCTTGTATAGTTCTTCTGTGTAATTTTGCCACCTCTTCTTAATCTCTTCTGCCTCTGTTAGGTCCCTGCCATTTTGGTCCTTTATCATGCCCATTTTTGCATGAAACGTTCCCTTTGTCTCTCCAATTTTCTTGAAAAGATGTCTGGTCCTCCCTATTTTATTGTTTTCTTCTATTTCTTTGCACTGTTCATTTAAGAAGGCATTCTTATCTCTTCTAGCTATTCTCTGGAATTCTGCATTCAATTGGGCGTATCTTTCTTTTTCTCCCTTGTCTTTCACTTTCCTCCTTTCCTCAGCTATTTGCAAAGCTTCCTCAGACAGCCATTTTGCTTTCTTGCATTTCTTTTTCTTTGGGATGGTTTTGGATGCTACCTGTTGTACAATGTTGCGAACCTCTGTCCATAGTTCTTCAGGCACTCTATCAGATCTAATTCCTTAAATCTATTTGTCACTTCTACTGTATATTCAACAGGGATATGATTTAATTCATACCTGAGTGGCCTAGTGCTTTTTCCTACTTTCTTCAGTTTAAGCCTAAACTTTGCAATGAGAAGCTCATGGTCTGAGCCACAGTCAGCTCCTGGTCTTGTTTTTACTGACTGTATAGAGCTTCTCCATCTTTGGCTGCAGAGCACATAGTCAATCTGATTTCTGTGTTGACCGTCTGGTGATGTCCATGTGTAGAGCCGTCTCTTGGGTTGTTGGAAAAGAGTGTTTGCTATGACCATCGTATTCTCTTGACAAAATTCTATCAACCTGTGCCCTGCTTCATTTTGTACTCCAAGGCCAAACTTGCCTGTTATTCCGGTTATCTTTTGGCTTCCTATTTTAGCATTCCAATCCCCCATGATGATAAGGACATCATTTTTTGGTGTTAGTTCTATAAGGTGCTGTAGGGCTTCATAGAACCAGTCAATTTCATCCTCTTCAGCACTGGTGGTTGGTGCATAGACCTGGACTACTGTGATACTGAATGGTTTTCCTTGGATTTGAACTGAGATCATTCTGTCATTTTGAGGATTGTATCCCAGTATTGCTTTTCCTACTCTTTTACTGACTATGAAGGCTACTCCATTTCTTCTGAGGGATTCTTGCCCGCAGTAGTATACCTGATGGTCATCTGAATTAAATTCACCCATTCCTGTCCATTTTAGTTCGCTGATACCTAAGATGTCGATGTTCAGTCTCGTCATCTCTTGTTTGACCACGTCCAGCTTTCCTTGATTCATGGATCTTACATTCCAGGTTCCTATGGAAAAAAAATCCTTACAGCATCAGACTTTCCTTTCACCACCAGACACATCCACAGCTGAGTGTCCTTTCGGCTTTGGCCCAGTCGCTTCATTCTTTCTGGCGCTACTAGTACTAGCCCTCTGCTCTTCCCCAGTAGCATATTGGATGCCTTCTGACCTGAGGGGCTCATCTTCCAGCGTCATATCGTTTTGCCTTTTGGTACTGTCCATAGGGTTTTCATGGCAAAGATACTGGAGTGGTTTGCCATTTCCTTCTCCAGTGGATCACGTTTTGTCAGAACTGTCTGCTATGACCTTTCCATCTAGGGAGGCCCTGCACAGCATAGCTCATAGCTTCATTGAATTACGCAAGCCCCTTCGCCACGACAAGGCAGTAATCCATGAAGGGGGTTAATAGTTTATTTTTATCAATTCACAAAATGGAAAGTAAATGAACAGAAGAGAAATCCAAATCAAATTAATATTTGGTGTGACCACCCCTTTGCCTTCAAAACAGCATCAATTCTTACACTTGCACAAAGTCAGGGATTGTGTAGGATTAGTCAGTCACACAGCCCCAAACTTGAAAGGAACTGCCACCATGCTTCACTGTTGCCTGCAGACACTCATTACTTTACTGCTCTCCAGTCCTTCGGTGACCAAACTGCTTCCTGCTACAGGCAAATATTTCAAATTTTGATTCATCAATCCAGAGCACCTGTTGCCATTTTTCTGCACTTCAGTTCCTATGTTTTTGTGCATAGTTGAGTCACTTAGCCTTGTTTCCATGTCAGAAGTATGGCTTTTTGACTGCAATTCTTCCATGAAGACCACTTCTTGCCAGACTTCTCCAAATAGTAGATGGGTGTAGCTGGGTTCCACTGGTTGGTTCTGTGCTGATGGCACTGCTGAACATCTTCCAATGTCAAAAGGAAGTAAGCATGATGTGTCTTTCATCTGCTGCATTAAGTTTCCTTGGTCAACCACTGCAGCTACCATCCTTAACATTGCCCATTTCTTTGTGCTTCTTCAAAAGAGCTTGAACAGCACATCTTGAAACCCGTCTGCTTTGAAATCTTTGCTTGAATCATTGCTGATACAGTATAACTACCTTTTTGTCTTGTTCTTGTGCTCAGTTTTGCCATGATGTATGACCTGTGACATGAAACTATCTTCCACCACCTCACCTTAGTAGCAGAGTCTGGCTGTTCCTCACCCAGTTTTAAGCCTCCTACACAGCTGTTTGTTTTAGTTAGTGACTGTTTCAACCTACATATGAAATTTATGATCATTAGCACCTGCTTGGTATAATTGGTTAATCATACACCTGACTCTAATCCTACACAATCCCTGACTTTGTGCAAGTGTAAGAATTGATGCTGTTTTGAAGGCAAAGGGTGGTCACACCAAATATTGATTTGATTTGGATTTTTCTTCTGTTCATTTACTTTCAATTTTGTGAATTGATAAAACCGTTAACACTTCTGATTCTGAAAGCATTCTTAATTTACAGCATTTTTGCACAACTGCCTAACACTTTTGCACAGTACTGTAGATTAGCAAGACAAGGCTTAACTTTGTGGAAGCCATGTTGCTTCTTTTCCACCAAAGTTCATTCTGTGTTTGAAAATATTAAAAGGAAAATAAGCAACTTTTCCCCCTAACATATATTAATCCTAACTGGCCAATAGTTTCCTGAATCACTCCTTGATCCTTTAAAAATAAAAATCAGGTTTCACATTGGCTGTTTTCTAATCTTCATGAATAGACCTCAAGCTCTTTGGTGGATAACAACTGGATCTGAGGAGTTATTTGTAATTTGCCAATTCGGCTTATAATGTCATATCTCACTGCCTGTATCAGTTCATCTAACCTCCTTCCTGGGGATAGGAAAAAAAATACCAGCTCAGGCACAGGCATCTATTCTACATCCCTCCCAACCCCCAAGGAAGTCAACAGCAAAAATTTATCCAATTTCTTTGCTAGTTCCTTATCTGTCAGGTGCAAGAAACCAGAAGCCAGGATTTAGTTCAAAAGGAGTACAAGCTTAACTCATGCCACCTATAAACAAGAATCTGAACTACTAATAGTCAAGGCCAATTGGCACTAGATAAGATTCAATGGAATTCAAGGGGTTGTATGGACTAGATCATGGGTAGGCAACTTTGGCTCTTTTATGACTCATGGACTTCAACTCCCAGAATTCCTGAGCCAGCATGGCTCAGTTTGGAAACCTCTCCCTTTCCCCTCAACATGGCTGGCTCAGGAATTCTGGGAGTTGAAGTCCACGAGTCATAAAAGAGCCAAGGTTGCCTACCCCTGGACTAGATCTTTTGTGGGCGGGAAGCAAATCCAAACTGATGATGCATTTGATCCCACCCTCAGGCTCAGTCATCTACACCAGGGGTGTCAGACTGATGGCCCACAGGCTGGATGCATCACACAGAAGCTGCACGCACCCCAGCTCCAGCAATGGGAAAAAAGTCACAATATGTCACGTGACACTGCGAGTTTAACACCCCTGTCCTACAATATCCCCCTTTAGCATATACAGTGCATTCAGAAAGTTTTCAGACCCCCCTTCACTTTTGTCAATTTTGTTATGCTGCAAATATCCCTGTACTTTGCTCCATTCAGCTTTCCCTCAACCCTGACCAGTCTCCCAGTCACTGCTGCTGAAAAATACCCCCACAGCATGATGCTGCCACCACCATGCTTCACTGTTGGGATGGTATTTGGCAGGTAATGAGCAGTGCACCTGGTTTCCTCCAGACATAACGTTTAGAATTGAGGCCAAACAGTTCAATCTTGGTTTCATCAGACCAGAGAATCTTGTTCCTCACAGTCTGAAAGTCATTCAGATGCTTTTTTGCAAACTCCAAGCGGACTTTTGTTTCACACTGAGGAGAGGCTTCCATCTAGCCCAGTGGTGGCGAACCTATGGCACGCGTGCCAGAGTCGGCACTCAGAGTGCTCTCTGTTGGCACACGTTCCACCACCGCCAGCAGCAGGTCCATCAGGCTGCCACAGTGGCCCGGAGCCGGAGCCCCGCCCAGCACAAAGGAGATGAAGTGGCCAACTAGCAAGCTCGAGTAGAGGTGGTACAGCAGAGGCCACCAACCATTGTTGATTGGTGGACTGGAAGAAAAGGGAGGGGGAATCATTTTACATGCATGCATGCGCACACGGGGCACAAGCATACACGCACTGCAAATGGGGCAGGGTGAGTGCCTGCATGATACTCACTAGCCCTGCCCCATTCTTGCGTGGTGCAGTGCTTTGTATCTGCACCCCACGGTGTGGTGGCAGCCATTTTTGCATCTTGCAGCATGGTGGCCCATTTTTGCACCCCCAGTTTTTGCATGCCAGAGGCGGCACTCAGAGGTGCCTCCCTCCCCCCCAGGGCACCACAATGCTGATGCAGCCCTGGCACTTTGTGATAAATAAGTGGGCTTTGGGTTGCGGTTTGGGCAGTCTCTAAAAGGTTTGCCATCACTGATCTAGCCACTCTGCCATAAAGCCCAGATCAGTGGAGGGCTGCCGTGATTGTTGCCCTTCTGGAACTCTGTCCCATCTCCCCACAGGATCTTGGAAGAGTTCTGGTTGTGCCAAACGTTTTCCATTTGAGAAGTATGGAGGTCACTGTGCTCTTAGAAACATTCAGTGCAGCAGAAATTTTATTGTAGCCTTTCCCGGATCTGTGCCTTGCAATAATCCTGTCTCCGAGCTGTGCAGGCAGTTCCTTTGACCTTATGGCTTTTGCTCTTGTACAGTATGCATTGTCAGCTGTGAGGCCTTCTATAGAGAGGTGTGTGCCTTTCCAAATCATGTCCAATCAATTTACCACAGGTGGACTCCAATCAAGGTGTAGAAACATGTCAGCAACTATCAAGAGAAATGGGAGGCACCTGAGCTAAATTTCACATGTTGTTGCAAAGGGTCTGAATATTTACGCCAATATGATATTTCCATTTTTTTCTTTTTAATAAATTTACAGACATTGCTAAAATTCTGTTTTCACTTTGTCATTATGAGGTACTGAGTGTAGATTAATGAGAAAAAATGAATTTAAACAACTGTAGAATCAGGCTGCAGCATAGCAAAATTGACACAAGTGTAAGGGAGTCTGAATACTTTCTGAATGCACTGTATTTAATAACCTTGTGTCCAATGTTTGTCTTAAAAGTTCTTTGCCATGAGCTCCTTGAATATTATTTTTTGTAACTCCTTACAGACTGTTTCTGTATTTTCTGGCATATTCTACATTTATGTTGTGCCCCTAATTTGGGTAAAAAGTCTTCCTCTCTCTTCCCTTTCCTCTCAAAGGAACCCTTCTTGCCTTTAATGTCATCTGTTTCTGTTCCGCTCTGATTCTCATCTCAATTCTGATTCCAGAGTCTTCATGGACTTTGTGGCATTTTTCCTGACCTGAGGCACACAAGCTAGTCGAGACTATAAGGGCTCTGAACTAACTCCAAGCTTTATGAAAAAAAACCTGATGCTCTTAACTGTCCCTTTCATCTTTCTTCCTTTTCTTTTTTGGAAGGTTTGTTTTTCTGAAATCAAATGTCACTATGTTCAACTTTCCTAGTAAGCATCCTCTTGCATGGATATTGGTTATAGCATCATGATTACTGTTCCAAAACAATTTGTTTGAATTTTTGGAAAAAATGGCACTACTTATTAAGTCCAGGGTTGCATCTCTATTTGATGGTTCTCTGTTTCAAAGTACCATAATTTATTCCCAATGGTTAAAGCAGGGACAAGATTGTAAACCTACACAAGGCTGGAACAGGCTATAAGACTATCACCAAGCAACTTGGTGAGAAGGTGACAACAGTTGGTGCGATTATTTGCAAATGGAAGAAACACAAAATAATGTCAACCTTCATCACTTTGGGGCTCCATGCAAGATCTCACCTCGTGGAGTTTCAGTAATCATGAAAACAGTGAGGAATCAGCCCAGAACTACACGGGAGGATCTTGTCAATGATCTCAAGGCAGCTAAGATCACAGTCACCAAGAAAACAATTGGTAACACACTATGCCGTGAAGGACTGAAATCCCGCAGCGCCCACAAGGTCCCCCTGATCAAGAAAGCACATGTACAGGCCCGTCTGAAGTTTGCCAGTGAACATCTGAATGATTCTGAGGAGAACTGGGTGAAAGTGTTGTGGTCAGATGAGACCAAAATTGAGCTCTTTAGCATCAACTCAACTCGCCGTGTTTGGAGGAGGAAGAATGCTGCCTATGACCCCAAGAACACCATCCCCACTGTCAAACATGGAGGTGGAAACATTATGCTTTGGGGGTGCTTTTCTGCTAAGGGGACAGGACAACTTCACTGCATCAAAGGGACGATGGACGGGGCCATGTACCATCAAATCTTGGGTGAGAACCTCCTTCCCTCAGCCAGGGCATTGAAAATGGGTCATGGATGGGTATTCCAGCATGACAATGACCCAAAACACATGGCCAAAGCAACAAAGGAATGGCTCAAGAAGAAGAACATTAAGGTCCTGGAGTGGCCTAGCCAGTCAGTCTCCAGACCTTAATCCCATAGAAAATCTGTAGAGGGAGCTGAAGGTTCGAGCTGCCAAATGTCACCCTCAAAAGCTTAATGAGTGGGAGAGGATCTGCAAAGAGTGGGACAAAATCCCTCCTGAGATGTGTGCAAACCTGGTGGCCACCTACAAGAAACGTCTGACCTCTGTGATTGCCAACAAAGGTTTTGCCACCAAGTACTAAGTCATCTTTTGCGAAGAGGTCAAATACTTATTGCACTCATTAAAATGCAAATCAATTTATAACTTTTCTGAAGTGCATTTTTCTGGATTTCTTTGTTGTTATTCTGTCTCTCACTGTTAAAATAAACTACCATTAAAATTATACTGATAATTTGTCAGTGGGCAAATGTACAGAATCAGCAGGGGATCAAATAATTTTTCCCTCACTGTAGACCTGGTCCAAGGGGCTAAAACACTTGCTAAGAGGCAGTATCCCATGTCAGCTAAAGAACTATAAATTTTGAAGCAGTATCTGAACTCTAACCTGCAGAAAGTCTTCATTAGACCTTCAAAATCCCTGGCTTCGGCATCTACCTTTTTGTGCCCAAGAAGCAAGCCCTAGGCCCCACAAACCAAAATGATGAAGTCACCCTGAGGACCATTCATGACTACAAGTCCCTTAATGCTGTGACAGTGAGGGACAATTACCCACTGCCTCTCATATAAGACTTGCTGGATTGGCTGCAAAGCACATGTTTTTTTACCAAGTTGGATCTTTGCAATCTGTACAATCTCATTAAGGTCAAAGGAGGACATGAAATTTTAACCACATTTGACATCAGGTATGGCAAATTCAAATACAGTCATGACCTCCAGATTTGGTAACTGTGGGACAGTGTTTTCAAGATTTATGAACCAGTTTTTTTCTGATGTAACTGACAAGTTTGTGGTACTTTACTTGGTTGATATGCTAATTTACTCTGAAGATGACTTTCAGCATGACCACTGGATATGGAAAGTCTTGAGTAGACTGAGGGAAAATCTCCTTTTTGTTAAATTAGAAAAATGTGGTTTTGATTTGAAACAGCTAGATACAGTATCTTGCATTGCCACATTTCTGTCAGGTGCAAGAAACCAGGAGCTGGGATACAGTTCAAAAGTAGTACAAGTTTACTTCATGCTACCTATATACAAGAATCTGATCTACTAACAGTTAAGGGAAATTGGTGCTAGGTAAGAGTCAATGGAATTCACGGGGGGTGGGGAGGTAGACTTGGGTCTCTTGTGGGAGTGTAGCAACTCCAAACTGATACGTTTGACTCCACCCTCAGGCTCAGCCTGGTCATCTCCTACATCGCTCCCCCCTCCATCTTGTTCCCCCCCTCCATGGGATGTTCAAAGGTGCTTTTCCCCTCCTGCATACTCTCTTCAAAGTCTGAGTTCTCATGTGAACTTGGCAAGGGTGAGAGGGAAGCAGTCTCAAAGGAATCTTCCTCCCTCACTTCTGAAAAGGCTGGTGAGCCAGGTGGCAGTTGCTGAAACACAAAAACAGTGTTAGAAGAACCTTCCACTCCATGCCCAGGAATTGAAGGGCAGAGGTAGAAGACCCATGGGCCCCATGCCCCGCCTCCCCCACGGAGCGATTGAGAGGGGCTGGTTAACTTCAACAGGTTCCTTGAGTGGTACAGGGCAGGGGGCTGGGAGTTTGATCAGTCATGGTTATTCAGGGAAGCATTGGGGAATCTGCCAAACTAAATTAGGGGCATGAACATACCATGTGTTTTCCCAGAGACAGGGTAGCCTTTCCAATGAATCAAGTATTGAATGCCTTTGCCTCAGCGTCTAAAGTCTAGGATTTCTTCTACTTCATATTCTGGTTCTCCCTCCACAATTACAGGTATCATGAGGGTGGGGGTGCTGGGATCACAGAGTATTGGGGTGGGGATCTTTAGACAGTAAGGATTGATGAAAGACTGGATGTACTTTCATAGATGGAGGCAACTGGAGTTGGAAACCAACCGGGTTGATATGTCGGAGGACCTTGAATGGTCCCACAAATGTGGCATCCAGCTTCTTTTAAGGTCTTGAGGATGCCAAGAACTTGGTGGAAAGCCAGACTTTGTTTCCCACTGCTATTAGTGGTTCCTCCTGCCGGTGGGTGTCCATAGCCTTCTTGTAAGACTGCTTTGCTTGTTTAAGTTGCTGCTTAAAAAGGGCTTGGGCAGCAAGTTGTTCCTATAAAACAGACATGTCAAACACAAGGTTTGATGTGGCCTGCGGAGCCATCCTGAAAACAGTGAGGGAACGGCCCACACTGCCTTGGCCCTGCCCCCTGGATGCGTGCTAGGGAGGTGTCACCCTTCTAGAGGAATGAAGAAATGTACCATCACATGGAAGTGGCCAGCAAATGACCCTCACCTACTTCACATATCTGGCTAGGTGGGCTCCAGCGGAGGGGATGCCACAAGCAGCGTGTCGACGTTACCTGCACAATGCTGCCCAGCCCCCTGCCCGGTTTTGGCAGGCAGCGGGTTGCCCTCACAGCGCTAAGAGGCTGAGCCGGGCGGTGTGAAGCTCACAAACTGCACTGCCCAGCCCAGCCTATCAGCGCTGTGAGGAGAGCGCCCTGCTGCCTGCTGAAACCAGACAGGCTTGGGGCTGGGCGGCGTTGCACTTCTTGTCAGCTTCACGCCACCTGGCTCAGCCTCTCGGCACTGTGAGCAGAGTGCTGTGCTGGGCAGGCTGGGGGCTGGGCGGTGTTGCGCAGGTAATGTTGACTCTCACACTGCTTGCGGCATCCCCTCCCCCGGAGCCCACCAAGCTGGATATGTGAAGTAGGCGACGGGCATTTGCTTCCAGGCAATAGTACATTTCTTCATTCGCAACAAAGGGTGACACCTCCTCAGCTTTGTTCCTTGTCTGTTTTTCTCCCTCCCTCATCTCAAATATTTTCCCGCCACTCTGTGGAAGGAAGGAAGGGAAGGAAGGAGATGGGAATGAGAAAGAGGGATGCAGGGAAGGATGCAGGGAGGGAAACATGAAGGAAGGAAGGATGGATGGAAGGAGATTGGAATGAGAGGGAGGGAGGGTCTGAGGGAAGTCCTGCCTTAATCCTGCCCTGCTGCCCTTTCACCATCCCCTTGCCCCCTCCTCCTGGCCTATCCTGAGGGTCTCCCATCCTATTGCTAAGGATGCTTTGGTTACAAAGCCAGGTCTCCTCGCATGGAGAGGGAGTGGGCTACCTCTGACCCACTCACTTTGCCCTCCTGCATCCACCATGAGCAACCTGGCTAAGGAGAGCGAGCACAGCAGCCACAGCCTTGAGAAGGAGGTAAGCGCAGCTGGGCGCCTCCTTGGGGAAGTGGGGCTGGGCTAGGTGCCACAGGAGCTCAAGGGCTGTGTTGTGACTCAGGGCCAGCCTGTGGGTCCGGCAGCCGGCTCAGATGTCTCGGATGACTCAGATGAGGGGGAGGAGGAGTGTGTGGAAGACGAACCGGCTGATGATGGTTTGGAGGCTTCGCAGAGCCCCCAGCCGGGGCCCTCTTCTCAGCTGCGTGAGCCCAATAGTGCGGAGGATGATGACCCACAGCTGGCCCTGTTCAAGGACGCCCTACGCAGGAGGCAGTCGAGCAGGACCAAACAGAGAAAGGCTGTGGGACTCCTCGGGAGGAGGCACAGGGAGACCACGCCCTGAACTCTAAATAAAAGGAGTGTTTGGGGAGGGGCTGGTTGCTGAAAGCAACCCTTCTGTTTGAGGATTCAAGTTCCAGTGTTTTTGTTTCTTGTTCTGTTATTTGAGTAATAAATCTTGGCAGACGCTTTCCAGCCTTAGACGCTCTCCAGTCTCTACTGTTTGAACAGGGGTTTGCCTTATTGCAAGGCCGGTAGCAGGCTGGTTCAGAACAGGCTGGACCGGGCATTTGACCTCTGCTGCCCAGGGCTCCGGGCAGCCCGCACCACAATCCAGCCCCCCACATAGCCTGAGAGGGATGGTGAGGCTCCTCCAATGGACCATGCCATGGAGCTCACCCTGGTCCCAGCTCCCTCTGCCAGAGACCCTTGGATCTGCCCCAGTCCTGCCCAGGCCCCACAGGCACCCCTGACACGAGCAACATCAAGCTGGCCACGCCCACCCAATAGGCCACACCCACCCCAGCCACGCCCACCCAGTAGGCTGCGCCCACCCCAGCCATGCCCACTCAGTAGGCCGTGCCCACCCTGACCACACCCACCCAGCCCAAGGGCAACCACAATGCTGATGCGGCCCTCAATAAAATTGAGTTTGACACCCCTGCTGTAAAAAAATCAACAAATCCTGGGACTGAGGATTTTTCTCTGGGGTTGTCTGCTAATAATCTTGGGTGAGTTCCATAGAGGGGTTGAAAAGGAGTCATTGAAATCGATGTGTGGAGATAATTGTTATAAGAAAACTCTGCCAAGGACAAAAATGATGGCCAGTTGTCTTGGCTGTAGGTACAGTAACACCTTAAGTATTGTTGGAGAAGATGGTTAGTCTTCTCCACCTCGCCATTCATGGCAGGGTGGTGGGCTGAAGAGAGACTGCCTTTGACATGCAAAAGCTGGAACAATGCCTTTTCAAAATTTGGGTTGGAACTGTAAGTCTCTTTCTGAAATGTTGAGACCATGCTGTGGTAGCAAAAGTCTAGGAAAAGCTGGACTGTGTCTCTGGCATTACAGAATATGAAAAGAGCCCTGTAAATGAATCCTCATGTAGATGTTAAAACAGGACAAGGGAAAGCGCTGAGCTCTGAAAAACCCCAACGAGTAAAATCAGTCCATGAGCCCTTGTAGGGTATGAAATGAGCCATCTTGGTGAAAAGATCTACCACCACCAAAATAGACGTAAATAGACTGGGGGTTCCGTGCACCTTTGGCGTCTAGTCATGCCGGCCACATGACCACGGAGACGTCCTCGGACAAGCGCTGGCTCTTCGGCCTTGAAACGGAGATGAGCACCGCCCCTAGAGTCGGAAACGACTAGCACGCATGTGCGAGGGAACCTTTACCTTTACCTTAGACTGGGGGTAAATTGGTAATGAAGCCCAGAAAGACTGTATGCCATGGGTAGAGGTGTGTGTGTATGTGTGTGTGTGTGAGAGAGAGAGAGAGAGAGATTGCAAGAGTCCTGCCAGTTTGTGATGGAGGGACTTGGCCCTCCTGCATGTGTGGCAAGAGGCCACATAGTCCTTGATGTGTGCTGTCATCTTAGGCCACCAAAAGCCCTGCTGGATGGTTGTCATGGCAAAGTTGTAAAATCTGTTCCCTGCAAGGGGGGGAAAACTACTATTCTGCCCTTGTGTTTCAATGCTCCCTCCTCCACCACAAACAAGGATATGGTACCTGCAAGGGGTTCCTTGAGGTCATCCATTTGGGGCTGGGAGAAGTGGTCTAGATTAGAACAGGGGTCCCCAACAAAAACAACAGAATGCTTTTCCAACAAATAATTGGTTCAAAAAGCAAAACAGAGCAGGAGTTAAACAAGAATTTCACTGGTAAAACAAACAGACCATGATTCCCTTGAAGTTCTTTACAAACCATTGCCTTCAGCAACCAGCACCGCCCACACCTTCCCTTTTTATTAAGCAGCCCCAAGGTGTGGCTTCTCAATGCCTTCTCCTCCTCCCTTGGAGTTGCCATATTGTCTCCCTCTGACCTGCTCTAGTTAACTGCGTTTTTTTACGAGCATCTATAATGACATCCATCTGTGAGTCCTCAGAGTCTGACTCATCTTCCCCACACAGCTGAGTCTCATCCTGAACACATTTGTAGGGGCCAGGCTCTTCCTCTGATTGTGAGTCTTGTAATTCATCAGAGCCTCCCTCCTCCTCCTCCGATTCCCCGGACTCCGCTGCCAGGTCCACAGGCTGGCACGGAGTCACAACACAACCCCCGGTCTGCGGCCATTTAGGAACCAGGCTGTGCAGCTGGAGGTGAGCTGAAGGTGCATCTTACACCTCCAGGCATGTGGTGTGGTGAGTCTGCAGGGATCTGGGCAGGGGCAGGAGAGTGGCAGGGCAGAAGCCGTCTTGCTCAGTGCAAAGGTCCTCCGGCGGCTGTGCTTGCAACTGGCTTGCAACATCTGAGCTTCGTGTCCTTCCTCCTCCTCCTTCTTCCGATATCTCTTCTGCTGCCTCCTCCTCCTGGTCCTGCTTCCTCTTCCTCCTGCTACTTCTTCTTTCTCCTCCTCTTCTTCCACACTTTTCTCCTCTCCCCCTCCCGGCACCCCAGCTGGGCTCTTGTTCCCTTTGTGCAACTCTCCAAGTTTGCAAGACAAGCACACGCCAGCCTAGCTTGCAACCCCAAAGCATCGTTGGAGGGGGATTTCCCCCCCAATGTTTGTGTGAAGGTGTCTTTTTCTCGGGGTGCAAATAGGGGCAGGGAGAAACTACCTTTCACCTTCAGCACTGCGTCTCCAAGGGAATCTCTCTCTCGTCTGGACCTTTTCTAAGACCATTGGGCTCTGTTGCACTTCAACTGGAGGTTTTTGCTTTTGTTTTGATGCTTCAGATGCCTCGTGTTTTGGCAACATACTGCCTGCTTTTTGTGGTTTACTTTGGTGTATTTGTGTGTGTGTGTGTGTGTGTGTGTTCCTTTCTTCATGCAGCTCTCCAAACTTGTAAACCAAGTGCACTCCTACCAGGCTTGTAATGGGGGAGGGGGGAGGGGAGGAGCTACATTTCCCCTTAAGCACTGTGTCTCCAAGGGAACCCCAGCTGAGTTTAGGATTGTCCCTTTTCCTTCCCACTTTCTTAGAAGCAGAAAGTCACTGGTCTAATCTAATACAATGTAATAAAAATTGTCTTCCATGAAACTGGTCCCTGGTGCCAAAAAGGTTGGGGGCCTCTGGTCTAGAAGTTGTTCTATCTTGATTGCAGTGAGTAACTATTGGTGTGGTTGAGTTGCTCCCAACTTTCCAGAGGGTGGTGTATGCAGTGTAGGTTAGAAATGAGAAGGCTGCAAAACCTTTGTCATGACTGGGGTGTGTTGAACTTGAGAATACGCTGGTTTACACAACAAGGTATCTGGCAGTAAATTCTTTGAGCCTGGTACATATTGAATGAAGAATTGACATCATCTAAACTGTCTGGGCGAAAGCAGCTTAGTCTTGTTGCAACACGTGCAGGTTCTTATGCTCTGTGTTGACTTCTATAGGGAAATGCGCACCTTCTAGAAAGTGCACCCCTTACATTCTTGGAGAAGGACAGCTCCAATGGCAACATCAGAGGTATCTACGTGAACTACAAACCTCTTTGATGGATCCAGATGCTGAAGGTGGGGTTATCAAGCAAAAAAGTTGCTTTAACTCTTTGAATGCTGTCTGGTATGTAGAAGTCCAAGCAAACTTAACCCCTTTCTTTGTCAATTGGTAAGGGGGGGTTGACTTTGTGAGCAAAACCGGGTATAAATTTTTTGCAGAAAACACAACCACACCAGGACTTAATCACCAGATCAAGGCACAGCAACCTCTAGACCACTTCTTGCAGGCCCAGATGGATGACCTCCAAGGGGCCCCACCAGGTACTAAATCCCTGTTTTCGGTGGAAGGAGGGAGCTTGAAGGCCAAGGACAGAATAGTGATACCTCCACTTTTGAGAGGTTTTGCAGCTTTGCCATGGTAACCAGACAGTGTGGCATGGGGGAGTGTTCTTAACACTACACAGAATGTTAAAAAGACTTGTGGTGGCCTAAAGTGGTGGTGGACATCAGGTGCTATGTAGCATCTTGCCACACCTGTAGAAGGGCTAAATCCCACCATCAGAAACCAGCAGGGTTGTTGCACCCACTCCCGACTCCTTGGCATACAGTCTCTCTGGATTTTATTACAGCCTTACCCCCACAGTCCATGGCTGCGTATCCATGTTAGTCATGGTGGATCTTTTTACCAAAATTACTCACTGCATCCCTTGTAAAGGGTTGCCCACTGCCAACAAGACAGCTCTTTTTTGTTGTTGTTGTTGTTATTATTGTTATTGTTATTATTATATCTTTCACGACAGAGGCATGGTGTCTAGACTAGTGTTTGATAGAGGAAGTCAATTTGCTTCCAGGTTCTGGAGCGCATTGTTCCAACTTTTGAATGTCCAGGTTAGCCCATCAGCTGCTCAGACTTGCCCTGAACTGTGAGATGGACAGCAAATAAATTTGACATACAAAGACCTGCACATAGAAATAGAACAACTGTGGCAAAAGAAAGCAAAGGTAGTACCAATAATAATAGGCACCTTGGGTGCCATCCCAAAACAACTGGAGCACTACTTGAACACCGTTGGCACTGACAAATTCACCATCAGTCAATTGCAAAAGGCAGCTTTACTTGGAACAGCTTACATCCTGCAACAACACCTCTAACACCATTAAGCATCCACATCTGCCTATCCCAGGTCATTGTGAAGGACTTGATAGGTGGATAAAAATGCCAAATACAATCTGAACATCTGACTGACTGTGCGACGAACCATAATAATCATCATCATCTCTGGTCATCTCACGTCTGGATTATTGCAATGTGCTCTACATGGGGATATTATTGAAAGAGCATTCAGAAGCTTCAACTAGTGCAAAGTGCAGCAACACGGGCAGTTCTTGGGGTCCCTAGGATGCCCCATGTTAGACCACTGCTCAGTGAGCTGTACTGGCTGCCGGTCTGCTTCCAGGTGCCATTCAAGGTGTTGGTTATTACCTTTAAAGCCCTGCATGGAACTATCTCCCCCCCCCCAAGACTGGCCCGTCCTACCCGCACTGGCAGAGGAGGCATGCTACGGGCTGCGTCAGTCAAGGAATTCTGTCTGGCGGGGTCCAGAAGGGCCTTCTCTGCCATGACTCCTGCCCTATGGAACATCTTAAGCCCTGAGGTGAGATTAACTCCCACCCTTCTTTCCTTGCACAGGACCCTGAAGACCTGGCTCTGGGGCTCTAAACAGGGAAACATCACATTGGAGGTGGTTGTTGAATTAAGAGGCAATCTCACCACCCTCACACACACATTGTGCTGCCCCACTCTCACACACACATAACTGTGGTCTAGTGAGTTTATTAATATTCTCAGGCAATTCCCTTCACCAAAAACCTTGAACTGTCCTAATCAAGTCCAGCCATGAGCAAACAAAGGTTAGTTCACAGAGCAATGGCCCAATAGTCCACAAGGCAGTTGCTTAAACAAAATAACTTCACCAAACTTAAATCCACCAGGCAAAACACAAGAGAGCTCATGGGGCCGGAAAAGTTCAGAGTCTCCAAGGCACAATTCAATTCCAAATACGGTGTCAGTCTAGAGTGAAGCAGAAATCACGACAACCAAACACTCAGCTAGAAAACAAACACATTCCTTCCGGGTGGCAAGTCTCCGTCGATGGCGGTCATTTCTGACCGTCAGCCCCGCTGTTCCGTTTAAACTGCAAAAACAGCGATGATCAGCTGTTTCACAGTTTGGGAATCCCCCCTTTGGGAGAAGAGGGAGGGTGAGTATTCAGGCAAGAGGTACAGCTCCCCTAGACCCCCAGAACTTAATCTGGGGGTTGAAGGGTGAGAGCTCCCTCAGAGCCTGAATTAACTCCGGACTCGGGACTCTTCTGTTTCAAGGCTTTGGAACAGAACAGGACGCTGCAACCATCCCTGCTTTCAACATTGTATTTTGGATTATTTGGATGCAGGCAATGATCTTTAACTCCGGTTTAACTTAAAAGAAGGGGAGGAAGATGGCGCCGGAATAACTTCTGAGCGAAAGCGTGAAGTACAAAAGAACAAGGAAAATAAAATAAAAGCAAGGGGGAAGACAGAAAGTGGATTTTTAAAAGTTGTAAAAGACTTTGTTTAAAACATTTGAAGTTGGTTCAAAGATGATTTAAGAGACTTGGCTATTTGACAGTGAAGTAACAAAGTTGCAATTAGTGCAGAAAAGTGAAAGTGAGAAAGCTAATTGGGTGTTAAAATGACTTCCAAACCACCTAGATTCCCTGCTTCTAAAAGTGCAGGGGCTTCACCAGTTCAACAATCTGGTCTTCAATCACTGATGCCACCCCCTGCAGCATCTGCACCCACATTAACATTGAAAGATTTACAAGATGCTTTAAAACTCCAATCTGAGAAAATATCTGAGCAAGTGGCAGTGCTTATTAATGAGAAAAATAAAGAAATACGAGAGGATATTTTGCTGGCACTTCAAGGACTGACAGTCTGTATTGAGAATCTGGATGATCGTGTGGAAGACGTTAATCAAAATAATTTGATATTGGAAGCCAAAGTTAGTGACGCTGAGAATAAAACGGAAAAAATTGATGATGAGATGGTGATGATACAATATAGAGACATGGAGTTTGCTTTGAGGATCAGAGGTTTGAAAGAAAATCCACAAGAAAATTTGGAGGAAATAATGGCAAAAGCTGTGGCGCCTATTTTGGGTTGGCGAGTTGAAGATGTTATATTGGAAATAGATAAAATATTTCACGTCAACTCTTGGATTGCTAGGCAAAGAAAATTGCCAAGGAATGTGGTTGTTTATTTTACAAAGAGAACAATCAGAAATGCGATTATTCAAGCTTTTTATAACAACAGATTTAAAGTGGCTGATCAAGAGGTTTTAATTCTGAAAGAAATCCCACCAAAAATTTTAAGAAGAAGGAAAGAATTTGTTTTTCTGGCAGATGAATTAAAAAAACGACAGATTCAGTTTAGATGGGAGATACCAACCGGGATGGTGGTGAATTATGTTGGCACAAGGTATCGTCTTAATACAGTTTTTAAGGCCCAAGACTTTTATTGCAATATACTGAAGGCAGGCTCACCATCCCCAGAAATTAAAAGGAGAGGGGAAAAAGAAGTGCGACAGACACAATTGGAAGGTACACAGCGAGATGAAGAAATCACCTCGCTGATTTCAAAAGAAGAACAGCAAACTTTGGAAATTGCGCAGCCCTTGGTCCCATTAGAAGATCCAAGGGCTCAAAGAGTGACAAGAGCTGTGACTAGACGCAAGGACCAACAACAACAACAGAAACAATATTCTACAATTACAACTCAAGTATCTACTAATACAGAAGCAGTGGGAGGAGCGAGACCAAAGAAGCAGATGTTTGTGAATCTGCAAGATACGCTCCAAAAGCTTCAAGTCGCAAAAGATGGCGACAAAGTTCCTGACATGGAATGTTAATGGTTTAAATTCACCGCAAAAGAGAAAGAAAATATTTCAGTACCTGAAACAATTTAAAAATGATATTATATGCTTGCAGGAAATGCATATTCGTGTAGCTGATCAAAAATATTTGATAAACTCTAGATTGGGTATACAGTTTATTGCATCTGCTCCAGAAAAGAAAAATGGTGTAGTTATTTATGTGAAGAAGAATCTGACAGCCAATCTAATTGAAGCAGATAAACAAGGAAGATATATTATAATTGAACTCTTAATAGAAGGAAAGGAAATACTTTTAATTGGACTATATGCACCTAACCAACAGCAAGGAGAATTTTATAAACTTTTATATAACAAAATAATTCAATGGGATTATAAATCGTGTATTTTAATGGGAGACTGGAATGGAGTGCTGGATACACAAAAAGATAAAAAAGGACCTTTTAAAAGTACACCAAATCACACTAAATTGCCTAAATCCTTCTTTGACATGACAGACGATTTGGAACTGAGAGATGTTTGGAGAGAATGAAACATGGATGAAAGAGATTTTACTTTTTTTTCTGATACACATCAATCCTTTTCTAGGATTGATTTTGTATTAACTACTAATGTTTTTTTTCTAGGGTTAAGAAGATCAAGATATGTCCAAGAACCTTATCAGACCACAGTCCAGTATAGATGGAATTGGACAAGGAGAAGGGAGATAGGAGATCTTGGAGGTTAAATGAAAACTTGTTTAGATATGAAGAAAATTTGGAAGAATGTAAAAAACAAATGAAAGAATTTTTTGTTATAAATATGCATAAGGGTACACACATTGAAATGGTCTGGGATGCAAGTAAAGCTTATATGAGAGGAGTGTTAATATATTTTAATAATAAATATAGACGTAGATTGGAATATAAGCGTAAGTAATTAGAGGAGGAAATAAAGATGAAAGAGAAGGCTTTTATTTTGGATTTATCTAATAAAAGGTTGAAAGAAGCAATTAATTTGCTAAGAGGGCAGTTTGATATGCTGATGGTAGATCAGGTGGCAACCAATTTACGATATGTCAAACATACCGTATTTTCCGGCATATAAGACGATCCGGCGTATAAGACGACCCCCAACTTTTAAGATTTTCAAGGTTTTTCATCTTATACGCCGGAAAATACTTACATGCCAGTTGCCAAGTGTCCGACACAAGCCCGATTCAGCCCCGTCTGATGCAGATGGTGCAAAGCCTCCCTTTTGAAGCCCAAAGGGGCTTTTCCTTCCACTCACCCATTTGAGAGCACATTTCCAGACGGAGCAGCCGCGCGTCTGGAGCCAAGCCCCGCCCAGGAGGCGGTCAGTCAGGTGGGCTTGGAAGACGAGCTGGAGAGGCTTGGGCTTGGGGTGGCCATGCCGAGGCCGGCTGGCGAGGGCCGCTGTGTGGTCTGCGGGCGAGAGGGGCGCCAGGCCCGGCAGAAGTCCCCGGAAGTTCCTGGAACTTAGAATGGCCTGGCGGCAGGCGGGCGCTCCCTCCCCAGGGGGGATGAAGGGGAGGCGTTCTGCGGGGGGGGCGGTGCAATAACCCCACCAGCGCCTGGGTCCAGCTCCACCCCACGGAAGGCGGCTCCCAGGCCCCTGCGGGGAAGAGGGGCTGCTGGGGGGGCTCTTGCCTTCGAGCTCTGGCCGGGAGGACGCCTCTCAGCCCAGGAGGCTCTTCTCAGGGGAGGGCACGGGGGACACGCAAAAGGGGCCGTTTCACCTGAGGGCTCCTAGGCCTTGTGGGGGGCGGCGAGGGGGCAACTTTTGCTAATTGCACCTGCGCATACAAGACCCGCAAAGGCGAGAGCGGAGGGCCGCCCTGCCCTCCCTGTCCGTCGCAGAGAAGGCGAAGGCCCGACTGGCCCCGCCGGCCCTCCCGCTGCTCCCGCGCTTCTGCCGGCCCCCGAGGCGCAGCATTTCCCGGGCGGCAAGCAGCGCCGGAGGGCAGCCGCCACCCCGCCACGGCCGGCGCCCCTCCTGCTCCCCCCCAGGCCTTGAACTTTTCCCATTGGGCGCAGGGCGGGGCAGCTCCGCCCGCCGCCTTTTTACAACTCGTGCCGCTTCCCTCTCACTGTCGGCCGAGACACGCTCGGCCCGGGCTCCCGGTCCCTCTTCCCGGCCGGCTTCCCGCCCTGCCCCTCATGGAGCTGGACTGGGCATGCAGACTCTCGGTGTGGCTGCTTTTCCTGGGCAGCCTGGCGGTGCGGCTCCTGCACTCGGACCTGTTGCTGAGCCGGCGGCTGCTGCTGCGCGTGGGGCTGCTGGCCGTCCTTCAGGCGCTGGGCCAAGCCGTCCTGCCGCTGCCCCTCAGCGCCGCGCTCACGGCGGCTGCCTGCTGGCTCGTCTCGGCCAGCACCGCCCGGCGGAAGCGCATCCCCGCGGGGGGAGAGCAGTGCTGGTGACAGGTGAGTCCGGCGGGCGCGAGGCCCTCCCCTCGGGCCAAGAGCCGACGGGCAGCGCCGCCTTTGCATGGGGAGAGCCGCCCGACGCTCCCGCCCAGCCGTGTCTCGGAGCCGCGCCGGAGATAGCTCGGTTGTGCGGGGCGGCCCGGCTTTGCAAGAACAGGGACGCTCGACTGATTTATGGTTTTTTTCCGGCGTATAAGACGACCCGGCGTATAAGACAACCCCCCAACTTTTGAGAAGATTTTCATGGGTTAAAAAGTCGTCTTATATGCCGGAAAATACGGTAATACTTTTTATAATGCTAATAAGCCAGGTAGATGGTTAGCTTATTTGTTAAGGAAAAAACAAAAATCACGTAACATAGATAAGATAGAATATAAAGGTAAACAGGTGTTTCAGCAAAATCTTATTAAAAAGGCTTTTAGTGAATTTTATTCTAAATTATATGCAAGATATATATCTCAAGGTTTAGATATAGACAGGTATTTACAAGAAGTGAATATCCCTATACTTACACAGGAGCAGAGGGAAGGGATGAACCAACCGATAACTGCTGAAGAAATTATTTTAGCAATTAAACAATTAAAAGTGGGTAAACCACCTGGAACAGACGGTTTGACAGCCATTTATTATAAAAATTTACAATTAGAGTTGGTGGAACCTTTAAAAAAATTATTTAGGACAATTCAATCTGGAGGGGAAGTGCCTCCATCATGGAGAACAGCATTCATATCGTTGATTCCAAAGGAAGATCAAGATCTTACCCAACCAAAAAATTATACACCTATATCGCTCTTAAATACAGACTATAAGATATTTGCAAAGATCTTAGCAAATAGATTAATGAAGGTTATGCAGCAAATGATTTATAGTGATCAAACAGGATTTATAAGTGGTAGACAAATGAAGAGTAATGTGAGACATATAGTAAACCTATTAGAATATTTGGAAAGAAATAATCAAGTCCCTGCAGCGCTTATTTTCTTGGATGCTGAAAAGGCGTTTGATCAATTGAATTGGCAATTTTTATTTAAAGTTTTAGAGAAGATGGAGCTTGGCGATAAGTTTTTACAACCTATTAGGGCACTATATCAGAAGCAAACAGCTCAAATAATAATCAATGGTAGTTTAACAGAAGCTTGTAAAATTGAAAAGGGTACAAGACAGGGATGTCCGTTGTCACCATTGCTGTTTGTTTTAACATTGGAAATATTATTAAGATACGTGACTCAAACAAAATAAACGGAATTAAAATTAAATATCAAGATTATAGATAGAGAGCGTTTGCAGATGACTTGGTTATTACATTAGCTCAACCGACTCATTCGGTTATAGATGTAATGGAAATAATTTCGCAATATGGGCAAGTTTCTGGATTTAAGGTTAATAGACCAAAAACTAAAATTTTGTCTAAAAATATGACTATGGAACAAAAGGTAGCTTTAGAAAAATTAACAGGATTTGAGATAGCTAAAAAGATTAAATATTTGGGGGTATATCTTACAGACTCAAATGTGAAATTATATAAAAATAATTATGAATTGTTATGGTTAAAAATACAAAAAGAATTAGACAGTTGGAGGAAACTACAATTGTCTTTATTGGGAAGAATTGCAGCAGTTAAAATGAATGTTTTAGCAAAAGTTTTATTTTTGTTTCAAATGATACCTATACTTAAAAAAGATTCACATTTGGAAGAATGGCAGAAAGGCATTAACAAATTTATTTGGGCAGGGAAAAGACCAAGAGTAAAACTCAAGATACCGTATTTTCCGGCGTATAAGACGACTGGGCGTATAAGACGACCCCCTATATTTCCTGTTAAATTATAGGGTTTGGGCTATACTCGCCGTATAAGACTACCCCTCTTCCAACGCACACCAAATAAAAATTAAAAAACATCAGATTTGATTTTAATATGGTAATTTTAATTCAAATGCTTATGACATGCAGGTACTTAGTAGGAAAACTGTCACTTATAAACATAAGGCTGTTTGTCATCAAACATGTAAACATAAAACAGTGCAAGTGGATTAAACTTAATAATAATAATAATAATAATAATAATAATAATAATAATAATAAGAAGAAGAAGAAGAAGAAGAAGAAGAAGAAGAAGAAGAAGAAGAAGAAGAAGAAGAAGAAGAAGAAGAAGAAGAAGAAGAAGAAGAAGAAGAAGAAGAAGAAGTTGGAAGGGACCTTGGAGGTCATCTAGTCCAACCCCCTGCTAAGGCAGGAAACCCTATACCATTTCAGACAAATGGCTGTCCAGTCTCTTCTTAAAAACTTCCAGTGTTGGAGCATTCACCACTTCTGGAGGCAGGTTGCTCCACTGGTTAATTGTTCTAACTGTCAGGAAGTTTCTCCTTAGTTCTAGGTTGCTTCTCTCCTTGACTAGTTTCCATCCATTGCTTCTTGTCCTGCTTTCAGGTGCTTTGGAGAATAGCTTGGCTCCCTCTTCTTTGTGGCAGCCCCTGAGATATTGGATCACTGCTATCGTGTCACCCCTCACCCTTCTCTTCATTAAACTACACGTACCCAATTCCAGCAACTCTTTTCCTATTTTCCTAATTCACTTTTTTCACTTCTCCTAATTCACTCTAAAGCTTTCCCTGTGCAGAGCCTTAAGTAACCCCAGCTGCCTGCAATTAGTGCAGGTTCTCATCCCACCAGGCTCAAGGTTGACTCAGCGTTCCATCATTCCGAGGTAGGTAAAATGAGGACTCAGATTGTTGGGAGCAATAAGCTGACTTTGTAATAATGCTGCTTGTGGGGGGGGGGTGAAAGCTCTAATAGGCAGGCATATACATAGAATGAAGGCTATTGCTAAGCACATTGATTTGTGCTTTAAATTGTAAGCCGCCCTGAGTCTTCGGAGAAGGGTGGGATATAAATGGGATTAAAAAAAAGACCAAATGGGAGATCCGCTCCAGGTTTTCCAGCCAGCCCGCCCAGTTCCTGAGTCAAATGTGTCCTTAGAGCTAAGCTGCTGCTCTGGCTATGCATTCCCCACCTGCCTTTCAAGTTGCTCTTGCATTCCCCACCTGCCTACAGCTGCTCTTCAACTTTAGAAGGAAAAAAGCCCAGACCCCAGCCTGTAAAAAATCACAGACTGCAGCTTCTACTCCAATTGGTCCCGCTTTCCCTGCGCAGACTAAATGGAAGATCCGCTCCAGGTTTTCCAGCCAGCCCTGTCCCTAAAGTTTCAGCACCCAGCGTATAAGATGACCCCTGACTTTTGAGAAGAAAAACTGTTTACCCCACAGTTATTCTTATTGGGTATTATTACTGATTGTACTGTTATAGAAATTAAATTGACGTTGAATTTAATAACGGCAGCAAGACTTTTGGTTTCGCAATATTGGAAGAAGGAGGAACTGCCTACTATAGAAGAGTGGACTTTAAAAGTTTCAAACTTGGCAGAAATGGCAAATATTTCAGCATACCTGAAAGAACAATCGCAACAGAGATATATTTCGGAATGGAGAAGATGGATTGAATATATTCAGAATAAACATGGGACTAAAAAATTTCATCTAGCATATGAATGAATATTAGAATTATAAGATGTACTATTATTTACTTATGTATAAGGGGAGTTAAAGTGCGATAGGATTTAAAGTGTATTCACAGTTGGTTAGAATATTTTAGTTTAAGCTTGTTAGAGGCAATACCCTGTTTTCAGCTCTGGGAAGTCGGGGGGGGGGAGGGTGGGGATGTGGGGGGAGGGGGAGGGATGGAGTATACTTAAAATGTACTGTAAAACTTTTCAATAAAAAAAAGAAAACACATTCCCAGCAACACCTCCGTCTGCTGTGATAAATAGCCAGCTTCTGGGGCAGCCCATCAAGACGAGGGGCCCTCTCCTCTCAACTAGTCTGGCTGACCTTCTCTGCTCCTGCCTTTTCTCTGCCCTACATGTTCTCGAATCAGGTGCAGAAGCCAGTTCCTCCTCCTCTTCGCTGGCCATTTACCACTGCAAGCTTTCCCCAGCTGGAACCTCAGCCATCTCCCCTCTGGCCGGCCGTTCAGAGCCATCAATCAACTCAGTTCTTGACGTACCAGGAATTGGCTCATCCTCCCCTGAGCTGACATCTGAGGGAATTGTTCAAGGGAGACATCACAGACATCCTGTTCCCTTCCTCCCCATTTTTTAACTGCATCTTGATTGGGATTTCTACTTTTACTCTTTTTTTATTTTTATTTTAATCCCACTTATATCCCGCCCTTCTCCGAAGACTCAGGGCGGCTTACAATTTAAGCACAAATTTAAGCACAAACCAATGTGCTTAGCAATTTTAAAGGTATTTGTTAGGTTTTAATGGTGGAAGCCACCCAGAGTTGTTTGCTACAAGATAGGTGGAAAATAATAATAAAATAAAATAAATCACCCCTACCAATGTCGAGGCTGAAAAAACTAACCAACTCCTGCAGCAGTACTTAGTCACTACTGAACCTACAGCCAAGACAACTGGCCTTCATTACTCCCATTGGCAGAATTTTCATATAGTAACTATCCACACATCAATTGCTATGACCCCCTTCCAAACCTTTTATGGCACACATCCCAGTTTTGCCAGAGAACCTGATTAAGCACTCCCTCCCAGGAGCTGTGGATTTTTTACAACAGCAGCTTGCTGCCCAAACATTGTTGAAACAGCAGCTAGAACGGGTGAAGCAGCCATCCAAGAAGACTGCAGACGCCCATCAACAGTAAGGGCCAATGTTAGTTGAAGGAGATGAAGTCTGACTCTCTACCAAGTTTTGATCTCAACAAGACCATCTAAGAAACTAGAAACTAGATGCAAAATTTGTGGGACCCTTCAAGCTCATCTGACAAATCAACCCTGTAGCATTTCGTTTGCTATTACCTCCCTCTATGAAAGTGAATAGTGCATCCAGTCTTTCAGCATTCATTGGTAATAAAAGAAAAAGGCCCTAGCACCTTGCACTCCCAGCATCCACCCCTACCACAAGTAATTGTAGGAGGACAAACAGAATACAGACAAGAACCAGTTACTTCCATCAAGACCCTATATTTGTGAGCTTTGAGATCTGAGTTGCTATGGGTAGGAACATAAAGGAAGAGGAAGCAAGGACCTTGTCTGTATCCAAATATATACAGTTTCATACAGTCTGTATCCAAACTGAACACAGTAAGGAACAAACAACTACCAGGAAAAACTAATCTCTAAAGGCAGACCAATGGCAGCATGTAACTCAAATGGACCAAAAAAAACGAGAAAACTGTCCCTGCTGTCCAGTCCAATCTTGCTGTTGCTGAACAATAAATTTTGTATCCTCCCCTTGGAAGAAAACATGCAGAAATCTGGAGAATGGACTTTATCAAGTGTTCCAGTGACAGGAAGAAAAATAGCTCAGACTTCCCAAGGGAAAAAAGGCATGTGTTGGTGATAGGAAACTCACTTCTCAGAGAAATGGAATCAGCAATTTGTACACCAGACAATCTATCAAAGGAAGTATGTTGTCTCCCAAGAACAAAAATCAAACATGTGACAGAGAGGCTGACCAAAACAATAAAGCCCACAGATTGTCATCACTTTCTCCTCTTTCAAGTGGGGATGAACGATACAACAAAGAGCCTGAGAGCAATGTCAAGAGAATATGAGCAGCTAGGTATGAGGGAACGGAGGATTGTTGAAGTAAACCACTGGATAAAGGAATGGTGCCATCAACAGAACTTTGGATTTCTAAGTTTACATTACCTACAGGAAGGGCTTTTGGCAGGGGATAGGCTGCACCTCACAAGGACTGGGAGAAATGTGTTTGGAAAACATCTGGCACGGCTCAACAGAAGGGCTTGAAATTAAAATGGCTTGGGTCCGGGATATCTGAGGGAACACCTGCTGCCAGCATCAAGCTTCCTTCGTCCAGTGCACTCCCACAGGGAGGGTCTTCTCAGGGTGCCGCCGATAAAAGACTTTCAGCGGATAACACCCAGGGGAAGGGCCTTCTCTGTGGGTGCGCCTGCCCTCTGGAACCAGCTGCCCGTGGAGCTTAGGACTGCCCCCGACCTTCGCACATATCACCGGGACCTGAAGACCTGGCTCTTTGAGCTCTCCGGTACAGGCTGAGAATTTTTAACTGGGGTTTTTTAATTTTAGGGATAATTTAATCTTTTTAAATTTGTTTTTAACTTTTGTACTGGTTGTTTTAAATACCCTGTTAACCGCCCTGAGTCCATCGGGAAATGGCGGTATATAAATCTAATAAATAAAATGGGGGGGAGGGGGAAGGAGACCAATTTATAGGCTCAAACCCAAGGGTCTAAGACAGCTCAGCGCTGGTAGCTCGGGGTGCCCAGTTGGGGGTGGCCTCCTTGCCAAGTCCCCCCTGCCAACTCACTGCTGCCATGTCATTGCAGAACATCTCAACACAAGAACTTTGCTGTGATTTGTTTGGCATGACCTGCTTGTAACAAACCCACTGTCATGGTTCCAACAGATGCAATTCTTCAAACAACCTTGAGGCATTGTTTACCTTAAGGAGTCTTTAATCAAAAGAGCATAGCTTCGGCAGGTACACGGTCAAGCTGAAATCTGGATTCCCCTCCCCTAAGCACACAGTATCAAAGCAGTTCCTCCCTCTAATTAACCATCATAAATCACATTCTCCAATTAGTTTGAATTGTAAGCGTTCCCTCCTCTTTAACAACCCGCTAAATTCTTATCTTCTCTTATTTCAAAACAGCCTTGAGACACATTCTTCCTCCTCCCCCAGGCATCAACTAATTCTAACTCTAAAAGTAACACACAAGTTTTAAAGAAGCAAAGCTGCCTCTCCACATGTTGTTAAAGCAAGAACATCTGATGTTAGCAGCGTTGACACCCATGCTGGCTTCTAGTAATCACCTTATTTCTTGGTGCTCACAAATCTGCTTGATTATCTTTTCCAGGTTATTCCTAGGTATTGGTCTCAAGCTGATTGGTCTGTAGTTTCCTGGATCGACTTTTCCCCCTTTTTGAAGATTGGAACCATATCAGCTCTTTTACAGTCCTCTGGCAGTTCCCCATGCTCCAGGAACTCTGAAAGATTTCATTCAGTGGTTCCAAGATCACATCTGCCAGCTCCTTCAGAACCCTGGGATGTAAACCACTTGGTCCTGGCAATCTGAACTCATCTAATGTGGATAGGTATTCTCTGACCAGTTCTATGCCTATTTTGACTTGCATTCCTGTTCTGTATCCCACAGCAGTGGCGTAGCGTGGGTTGTCAGCACCCGGGGCAAGGCAAGTAATTTGCGCCCCCTAACCCGGTGACGTCACGGCACCGCCGAAAAGACGCGCCCCGCAGCGGCGTAGACTTTCCAAGAAGAGTCGCGCGCATGCAGGATGCTTCCGGGTCCCTCTCGAGGGCGGCTGGGCGGGGCTCCGACCTGCAAGAGCCGCTGCATTCAAGCTCGCACGTGAGCCCCGCTAAATAAAGCCACGCATGCGCATGAAGCTAGGCCGGCCGGCCGGCAGGTCCGTCTTCGCTCGGCCAAGCCTGCCGGGGCGCTTGCGGTTGGCCTGAGCCTGGGCGGAGAGTTGGGCGCTTCTATTTATTTTATTCAGTTTATGTGGCCGCCCATCTCACCTGCCGGACTCATTTCGCTTTGCAAGAAAGAGCAGCTCGAGAGCGGAGCCGAGCCGACTCTGTGCAGCCCTTGGGGCTCCCTGAGCAGCTCAGTGCGAGCGCGCCCCCCCAAATGTTGCGCCCGGTGCGGCCGGCCCCCCCTGCACCCCCCACGCTACGCCACTGTCCCACAGTGCTGCTTTTGACAGGTTGGGCTATTTTTGCATAAAGACAGAAGCAAAGAAAAAATTAAGCAGTACTGCTTTCTCCTTGTTGCCTGTCACCTTCTTGCCACCTTTGCCCATTAGTGGACCAATCATGTTCTTGACTTTCTTCTTGTTCCTTAGAAAGTAAAAGAAACCCCTTTTTTGTTATTTTTGGCATTTATTGCAAGTGTTAGTTCATTCTGAGCCTTAGCCTTCCAGATTCCATGCCTGCAGATTCACGCTATTTGCTGGTATTCTGTTCTAGTTATGTGCCCCTCTTTCCATTTTTATACTTGTCCCTCAGTTTGTCAGTGAGCTCTTTATGCAACCATGCTGGTTTTGTCTGGAGTCTTGTTTTTCTTTCCTCTATGGTATTGTTTGCCACCAAAGCTGATTTTGCCATCAAAGCTGATTAACGTTTGGCAACTGACTCATATTTATGATGGTCACAGTGTCCCAGGTTCATCCAATAATAGTATTTTTCATTTTAAGTGCAAATTTTCTCAACTTTTCTTTGCCAGAGAAGCGTGATTAGTACCCGAGAGGAGGGGGGAAACAGGGCAGAGGAAGGGGGGGAATCAAAACAAGAAAAAAAGATGATTACATCCGCATCCAGCTCTTGGGGGTGGTGGAGTGGGGCATTTTTATTTTTTGCCTTGTTTTGCTTTTAAAAAGACCACGCCCCCCCAACACCCCCCCTGCAATGCCAGAAGCCTCACGCCATCATCATTCGCCTGCCACACACCCCACAGCCCCTCTTTCCCTTCCTTTGAAACAAACAACCCCCCCCTCAAATCCTCCCATTCCTCCCTTTTGAATTAAAACAAAAGAAAACCAAGGTTTTTTTTTTCCTTTGTGGTCTTTACATATTTAAACTGCTAGAAGGAAGTGGGGAAGAAAACCTTCACAAGACACTCTTCTGTTTTAACCTTTTTTCTTTGTTTTTTGAATTTTTCATCCTGCTTTCGTGAGAGGGCAGTGTTCGGTGGGGTGAAGCTGCCCCCTTTCCCCCTGCTGAAGCCACCAGCCAAGCAAGACGTCCACCTACCCGGCCATGCACTTCCCCCTGTCCGAGGTGTTTGTTGTCGTGAGCATTTCTGTTGAGGATTGGCAGAGGGGCACTTTTTGGTTTTTATTTCCCCCCACCCCCCGTCTGCTGGGTGGTTGCAGCAGGTTTTGGTCACTTCTCTCGTGCTAGGTTACCCATGAAGCACATTTGTTTTTTGGGGGGGATCCCCACTCCGTTTGCTGAGCTTGCTTAAACCCTCTTCCTCCTCCTCCTCCTCACTGGAGCCCTCCTCTGAATGAACCTGTATTGTCAAAGTACAACCACGTATACATTGAGATTGGCTGAGCCTCCCTTCGTGCCCCCACCCCCAACTTACAGTAACACAAACCCTCCATCTTATTACACCATGTGAGCTAATTGCACAATGCACCGGCCTCGCAAGTCAATCATGCATAAAGTTTATAAAATTATTTCCCATTCAAAAGCCTAACAGCCCATGGATAAAAGCTGTTCTTCAGCCTGTTGGTACAGCTGGCTATACTCCTATATCTCCTACCCGATGGTATGAGAGTAAAGAGATACCGTCCAGGGTGTGAGTCATCCCTGAGAATTTTCCTCACTCTTCCAAGGCAGCGAGCCCTGGCGATGTCATCCAGTGGTGTCAGGGGACAGCCCACAATGTCTTGTGCTGTGCTCACCACCCTCTGTAATGCTTTCCTATCCACGGCTGTCAGACCAGCATACCAAACCACAATACAGTACGAGAGGACACTCTCTATAGTAGACCGGTAAAAGAGGGTCATTAGCCATTGTTCTACCCTGTTCTTCCACAAGACCCTGAGAAAGTGAAGTCTCTGTTAGGCCTTTCTGGCCACCTGGGTTGTATTAACTTTCCAGATAAGATCTTCGCAGAGATAGACTCCCAGAAATTTAAAGGAGGAAACTCTCTCCACACAGTCCTCCCTGATGTAAAGTGGGGCAACGGTGGGGCAGGAAGACCCCTGCCAGGTCGGGGATGATGGGGATCTGCCCTCTGCAGAGTAGGGGCAGGGTTACTATGCTCCCTGTCAATCAGGTTTGATTTACTTTCTTTGCCCCCACCCTCCCATGCTTGTAGCTGCCTCTGAGACCCTCATTCTTGGGAGTTAGCATTGCTGGCACCTCTTTCTCCTGAGCAACTCGTGCTGGGTAACTGTCATCACCCAAGAGCTGTTTTAAAGTTAGGGAATCTTTGGGGGATAACCAACTAGCACCCCGACATGCCCATATCCCCCCTTCAATGCCAGAAGCCATGGCCCCCCAGCCCCTGCAATCGCCTGTCGGCGATTGCATACTTGCCTTGCAGCACCATGGCTTCTGCCTGCCACCTGATTGGCTGGCGGCTATTTGTCCCATGCAGCCAAAGGCCCAGGGCAAAGGGGGTCTCAGCAAATGGGCCAGGCTGAAGGGCGCGGGGCGGAGGGCAAGGGGGGCATTAGCTGTGGAGAATGGCTGGGGGAGGGCCAGCAGAGGAAGACAGCTGGCTGCAAATGGAAGGAGGTGGGAGGCTCAAGGAGAAGGAGGCATGGCCAAAGGTCAGTGCCTAAACATCCCATTCCAGCCTAGGACTGTGTTGGCTTTTTTGGCAGTTGCAGTACACTGCTGACTCATATTTAAGTGATTGTCCACTAAGACTCCAAGATCCCTCTCACAATTACTACTATTGAGCCAGGTACCACCTATACTATACCTGTGCATGTGGTTTTTCTTGCCTAAATGTAGTTTTAGTTTTTTGCACCATTGAATTTAATTTTGTTAGATAATGCCCAATGTTCAAGTCTGCCAAGATCCTTCTGTATCTTAAGCCTATCTTCTGGAGTTGTTGGCTATTCCTGCCAGCTTGGTGTCATCTGCAAATGTGATCAGTTCCCCATCTACTCCCTCATCTAAATAGTACTGGGCCTAAAAAAGAGCCTTGGGGTGCCCCACTGCATACTTTCTTTTTTCTTACATGATCTTGCAATGTTAAATTTCTATCAATAAATTTAGCTACATTCCAAATTTCAATAGTAAGAGAATGGAGAGAAAATTTAACAATTGGCAGCATCATTTTTCTACTATGGAGGTTTGTCAAAGTTCAAGCTACAATACGTTGCCTAGATTTGAGAAAATCAACACAAGGCAAACTCCTCCAATGCAAGTTTCATTTACAAAATACAGTGAGGGGAAAAATTATTTGATCCCCTGCTGATTTTGTATGTTTTCCCAGTGACAAAGAAATGATCAGTCTATAATATTAACGGTAGGTTTATTTTAACAGTGAGAGAAAGACTAACAACAAAGAAAATAGAGAAAAACGCATTTCAAAAAAGTTATAAATTGATTTCCATTTTAATGAGTGAAATAAGTATTTGATCCCCTATCAATCAACAAGATCTCTGGCTCCCAGGTATCTTTTATACAGGTAACGAGCTGAGATTAGGAACACTCTCTTAAATGAAGTGCTCCTAATCTCAGCTCCTTACCTGTATAAAAGACACCTGTCCACAGAAGCAATCCATCAATCAGATTCCAAACTCACCACCATGGCCAAGACCAAAGAGCTGTCCAAGGATGTCAGGGACAAGATTGTAGACCTACATAAGGCTGGAATGGACTACAAGACTATCACGAAGCAGCTTGGTGAGAAGATGACAACAGTTGGTGCAATTATTCGCAAATGGAAAAAACACAAAATAACTGTCAATTTCCCTCAGTCTGGGGCTCCATGCAAGATCTCACCTCGTGGAGTTTCAATGATCATGAAAACAGTGAGGAATCAGCCCACAACTACATGGGAGGATCTTGTCAGTGATCTCTAGGCAGCTGGGACCATAGTCACCAAGAAAACAATTGGTAACACACTACGCCATGAAGGACTGAAATCCTGCAGCATCCACAAGGCCCCTTGCTCAAGAAAGCACATGTACAGGCCCATCTGAAGTTTGCCAATGAACATCTGAATGATTCAGAGGAGAACTGGGTGAAAGTGTTGTGGTCAGGTGAAACCAAAATCAAGCTCTTTGGCATCAACTCAACTCGCCGTGTTTGGAGAAGGAGGAATGCTGCCTATGACCCCAAGTACATCATCCCCACCGTCAAACATGGAGGTGGAAACATTATGCTTTCGGGGTGTTTTTCTGCTCAGGGGACAGGACAACTTCACTGCATTAAAAGGACGATGGACAGGGCCAAGTACCATCAAATCTTGGGTGAGAACCTCCTTCCCTCAGCCAGGGAAGTAAAAATTGGTCGTGGATGGGTATTCCAGCATGGCAATGACACATGGCCAAGTAAACAAAGGAGTGGCTCATGAAGAAGCACATTAAGGTCCTGGAGTGGCCTAGCCAGACTCCACACCTTAATCCCATAAAAAATCTGTGGAGGGAGCTGAAGGTTCGAGCTGCCAAACGTCAGCCTCAAAAGCTTAATGACTGGGAGAGGATCTGCAAAGAAGAGTGGGACAAAATACCTCCTGAGATGTGTGCAAACCTGGTGGCTAACTACAACAAACGTCTGGCCTCTGTGATTGCCAACAAAGGTTTTGCCAGCAAGTACTAAGTCATGTTTTGCGAAGGGGTCACATACTTATTTCACTCATTAAAATGCAAATCAATTTATAACTTTTTTTAAATGCGTTTTTCTGAATTTTTTTTGTTATTGTCTTTCACTGTTAAAATAAACTTACCATTAAAATTATACACTGATGATTTGTCAGTGGGCAAACGTACAAAATCAGCAGGGGATCAAATCCTTTTTTCCCTCACTGTATTTATTTTCAACATGTGCCCAAGTAGTAAGATTTTAGGTGTACTGTATCTTGTCCTGCACAACTATAACTTAGCACATGTCCTGGGACATGATATTTTTTTTACAGTTTATCATTTAAGAATACAGGAAAAAAATGATCCCATACTTTAGGTGACAATTCTAACTTGAGTCACTAAAGTACAAGATGTGTATTTTTTGATGAAGCAAAGGGAAAAAGAAATACTGCACCTGATCAGCTGGGTCCATAGAATATTAGTAGACAGAAATGGAAATGGGTCAGGGAGACACCCACACCAGAGACAGTGATGTCACCTGTAATATGAAACCTTTAATAAAAGAGAATGGTGTTATTTGAAAAGTAGGAAAATTGCAAACAAACTGTAACATACAATATAACCAGTAAAAAATGGCAAGACGCTGGAAAAAATAGGACAAAGACTTTGAAAATCAAACTACAAAAAAGCTGGGGGGGGGGAGGAGAAACCGTTACTTAATGAACAAGAAAGGAAAACAGGTACTAATGCTTTTTTAAAAATTGACACAGCTCTAGTAAATGCTACAGAGCCACTATAAATTAGGGCAGGGGTCAGCAACCTGAAACAGTGAAAGAGCCACTCGGAACCGGTTCCCTCAAAAAAGGAAAAACTGGGAGCCGCAAAAAATGTGTGCACATGCGCGTACATGCGTGCATGCGCAGAACAGGGTTTGACTGAAGAGTGGAGCCAAGGCGAGATATGCACCTACCCTGCATATTTGAATTGATTGGTTGAACTTTTTTAGTCCCACTTTTTTTTTTTTGGACTGCACATGGCAGAGGACTGGGAGCCGCATGGCTGAAAGAGCCGCATGCGGCTCCGGAGCCGTTGGTTGCAGACCTGTGAATTAGGGTAAGATAAAGTACACACATGTGGGTGCTAAAATGACACTGGGGCAATATTCTAGAAGTTCTCTATGAAAAATAACAACCATAAAGTTTAGAAACAATGCTTTTGACTGTTCTGGGTTGAAGATAACTAGATGATGCTCAAATAATATAGCCCTTCCTGGGGGGACATTTAGCTCCAAAATAGAAAGAATCAAACTGGACATCGACAAGGCAGAAACAGTGAACCAACATCATGTATGTGGCTGAACGTTGGAGACAGAGCAACGGCCAGAGATAGAGCAGGAGACTGGTGGATGGAGGCAGTTGGTAGGAAGGCCCAGTGGAGAAAACCCGGCTATTAAACCTGCTCAGCAGAGAAAAAACAACTAGCATACCTGCCCAGCTCAGAAAGACCGGCTATTAGACCAGCTCAGCACAGAAAAAGTAGCTGAACATAGAAGAGACCTCAGAGGAGCAACGGCTGGAGGCAACTGGGGGGAGCTGAGCACAGGATGGCAGTCAAAAAACCAAGGCAGAGAGGAAAGAGATAAATAAGAAGCAAATTAAGAAAAGGAAGGGCACGGATGAATTTTTAGGCAGAGAGCAAAAAGCAAATCCCTTGTTGAAGAGAAAGCAGCCCTTCCCTTCGTTAAATAGCCCTATCCTAAAATATACCGTATTTTTCGGACCATAAGACGCACTTTGCCCCCCCCAAAGTGGTGAAAATGAGGGTGCATCTTATGGTCCGAAGGTGATCCGTATGGCCAGCCCCAACCTCCGCAAGTGGAAAGCAAGGGAGATTGCCAAGAGCACAAATCGGCACGTGCTGAGAAACGCCGATCTCGCGCTCCTGCAATCTCCCTCGCTTGGTTTCAGCTTCCCTTGCTACAAGAGAAAGCAGGCTGAAACGGAGCGAGGGAGATTGCCAGGAATGCGAATCGGCCGATCTCACGCTGCTGCAATCTCCCTCGCTCCGTTTCAGCCTGCTTTCTCTTGTAGCAAGGGAAGCTGAAACGGAGCGAGGGAGATTGCAGGAGCGCGAGATCGGCTGATTCACGTTCCTGGCAATCTCCCTCGCTCCGTTTCAGCTTGCTTTCTGCAAGAGAAAGCCGGACCGCAGGGCCGCCTCCACGGGTACTGCTCTAACACGGAGAGGTAAGGACAAAGAGGCAGGGAAGGAAGAAAGGAAGGAAGGAACAATGGGAGAGGGAGGGAGAGAGAGAAACAGAGAGAGGGAGAGAAA
The DNA here is from genome assembly GCF_947247035.1 of Vipera ursinii. NCBI lineage: Eukaryota > Metazoa > Chordata > Lepidosauria > Squamata > Viperidae > Vipera > Vipera ursinii. Next base: position 17,754,531 of record NC_139522.1, read on the forward strand.
GAGGGAGAGAGAGAAGGAGAAAGAAATAGGGAGAGAAAGAGGGAGAGAGAGAGAAGGAGAAAGAAAGGGAGAGAAATAGAGGGAGAGAGAGAAAGAGGGAGAGGGAAAGAGAGAGGGAGAGAAAGAAAGGGAGAGAGAGAGAAAGAGGGAGAGAGAAGGAGAACGAAAGAGGGAGGGAAATAGAGGGAGAGAGAGGGAGAGGGAGAAACAGAGGGAAAGAGAAAAATAAGGAGAGAAAGAGGGAGAGGGAGAGAAAGGGAGAGAGAGAGAAAGAGGGAGAGAGAGGAGAGAAAAAGAAAGAGGGAGGGGGAGAGAGGGAGAGAAAGAGAAGGAGAGAGATAAATTAAATTAGTAATATGACTGTTAAGTGAATCTGGTTTCCCCACAACTTTGCTTTCAGAAGGTTGCAAAAGGCGATCACATGACCCTGGAACAATGTGACCATCATAAATATAAATCGATTGCCAAGCATCCGAATGTAAATCACATGACCCTGGGGATGCTGCAACAGTCATAAGTGTGAAAAATGGTCATACGTCACTTTTTCAGTGCCGTCGTAACTTTGAACAGTCACTAAGTGAATCGTTGTAAGTCGAGGGCCTGTACTTTATCATTTTTTTTCCTTTTTGGGGGGGGGAAGTTTTTGACACCTTGCTCGGCGACTGGTGGTACTCGGACATTGCCTTGTCCTAAAAGTGGTACAATGGATGAAAAGGTTGAAAAGCCCTGTTTTAGTATACCAGTACTATTTGGTTCAGAATATTTTTTTCTTGTTTTCCTGCTCTAAAAACTGGGTGTGTCTTATGGTCAGGTGCATCTTATGGTCCGAAAAATACGGTAAACTGCAATTTTTTCCATTAAAACCAAAGGGCATATTGCCACATACTTTTATTTATACCTAAATAACAAGGCAAAAAACAGGCAGAAAAAGGATAGAAAAAAGTAGGCATAATTACCTAGAACAGAGAAGCTAGAAACAAGGCTAACAGCAAAGCACATCCACCAGCCAAAAAGAGGGATTTTCAAACAACAAACTCATACTATCGTGGTATGCAATACATGCTCCATGTATGTGCTTATGGCCAAACAACACCCAAATTATACATGCATTAAATGTAAACTATGTGAACTACCAGAGGAAAAAGTAAAGGACTTAGAGGCAACTCTAGCCAAACTCCAACCTACACAAGAAAGCTATACCCAAACCGAACCAAATAATGAACAAATACCTCCCAGAGGATTTGACCCTACTGATAAAACCCTTGGAGAAAGACAAATGGAGGTATGTCACACATAGAAGGAAACACAATAATCAAAGAAAGAATCAGCATACATCTAACAAACCCCTACTGCCCAATCTAACCCAACCACAAGCAGCCCCATTAAAACTAAGCAATCTTCAGGACTTTAAATTCCGAGGACACCAAAATGTTTAAACTATAAGCTATGTCTGGGCATATGGTTTCCAAACAAGGAATAAACAAACAAACAAACAAAGATTTATTAATCCAAACGTTTTCCAAGTTATCCTTCTTTTATGCCTCAGTCATCTTCACAATATTGTTATAAGTCAGTTTTAATTTCCCCAAAGCTTAAACCGCCGCTTATAGTTCAGGAGGGAGGGGCAAGGAAAAAATCCCCCCCTCCCTGGAGCTTGGGGATTTTGCTTTTGAATGCTGTTTCCCAGAAATGGTATTTTCACTTGTAGAGAGATAAGGAAAGTAGTCTCACCCAGATCAGCTATTTTGCCTTCCACTTTAAAATTTGTTGTCTCCAACGATTAGCTGCTTCTGGCAGACCGCATGGGTGCGGTCAGCCTTTCTTCCTGCCAGTCCTGAGGGCTCCTTTGGATTAAGCAGGCCAGCTACCTCTGGCCCTCAATCTGCAAAGTTTCACCCTTTGGCCAGTCGCCTCTACGGGGCGACTTTCGGTCCTATTGGACTCCCCAGCTGGTAAAAATCGGGCTTGGGGAAGGGAGATTCATTCCCCATCGCCCATCTTGCAGCGACGTCACTGGAAACCAAAATACTCTTTTTATTTCAAACGATTCCTGTAAGGCTGGAAAAGCCTTTTCTGATGAACTGAATACAACAATACTGAAATTTATCTGGCAAGGGAAAAAAAGCTAGAATTAGACTGGAAATGCTACAAGAAGTGAAAGAAAGTGGAGGATTTGGACTGCTGGACTGGAGGTTATACTACCAAGCAACTATTTTAACATGGCTTAAAGAATGGGTAATGCTTAGACAAAAGACTATTGTACCTAGAAGGGCATGACCTACAAATTGGTTGGCATGCCTTTCTGTGGTATGGGAAGAATAAAACACATAGATACTTTCAAAACCATTTTATAAGGAATGCACTTCTTTCAGAATGGGAAAAATTAAAGAAAAAACTTATATTAAGATACCTGAATGGCTTTCAACAATGGAAGCTTTTGCTTACCCAAATTTAATTTACTATGGTAAAGTTGTGACTTATAAAGATATTTTGGACAATGAAGGAAAATTGAAAGACAGACAAGATTTACAAGAACAAGGTGTTGATCTAGCATGGTAGCCATATCTACAAATTCAAATGAGATATGAAAAAGATGTTACAATAATGGGATTTTATAAAAAACAGAATTTGATCAGATACTGCTAAAAACAGATGAAAAGTTGATTAAGAAACTATAGATTTATGTTAAACTTAAAGATGGAGGGAGAACAAGTAAAAGAAACAATGATAACATGGGCAAAGAACTTTGGATATAATATAGAATTAAAAGACTGGCAAAAGTTATGGGAAAGAAATATTAAATAAACTAAAGCAGTGGCATATAAAGAAAACTTATATAAATTTTTTTACAGATGGCATATGACACCAGTGAGATTAGCAAAAATGTTTAAAAATACTTCAAACAACTGTTGGAAATGCAAACAAAGACCAGGTACTTATTATCATATCTTGTCAGGGCCCACTTCAAAACCTCATCCTAAGAAAGCAGAACTTGTGAAAGCAGTTTCTTCCAAAAGGAACTTTTATTAGAAGCTGACAGCAGGCATAATAGACAGGATCTGAGGGTTTCCCGCTCAGATCAATAGGTTAAAAGTGTCCCAAGCAAACCCCACCCCATAGTTCATACTGTCAGTTCAAATGGGCCAATCCCCAGGTGTTAAGTCCATTGTGGGAAAGAGTAAATAACGCCAGGCTGTCTCAGGGTTGCAACAATGTTTTGTCAGCTCTTCACACCTTCCCTTCCGAGGAGATAAACGAGTTGCCGGAGGCGCATTCCTTTCTTCTCCCCCACTTTCTAGCTGACATCAAGGAGAGAGGTAGTTCACAGAGGAAGTATGCAGAAACAGCAGTGTGTTACAGTGTAACGATAGAGGAAAACAAAGTAATAACCCACAGTGCTTTCCCCCCCCCTTCTCTCCAGGAGCATGGCAGAACCCAGAAGTATAGAGAGAATAGAGTTTGAGCTAAAGAAAGACAAGAGCCCCCTTAGAATATGGGTTCTGACATCCTGCCTCCCTTAAAATAAGAGAGATCCACCTGTGGAGACAAATATATGCATAGGTTAATCAGGTTTGTTCGGATATTCAGTGTGGAACTTTTTTAGCAATTTAGGAGCTTTAATATGGCGTTTGTTTACCCACTTGTTTTGGGAGGATGGGAGGTGTTTCCTTGCCACTAAATATTGAGTGGAGCCATGGTATTTCCTGGAGTCCAAAATTTCTGTAATTTCGAAATGTTGTTCCCCTTCATCCATAATGGGAGGAGGAGGTGGAGCAACAGCTGGTCTTAATGGTGACTGTTGATCACACTTTTAAAGGTTGCAGTGGAAGATTGGGTGAATTTGCCTGAGGGATTTTGGAAGTTCTAATTCCACTGTTACTGGGTTTATAATTCTAACAATGGGGAATGGTCCTACATATTTGGGTCCGAGTTTTTTAGATGGTTGTAGGGATTTTAGGTACTTAGTGGATAGGTAAACCATTTCTCCTATGGTAAAAGGTTTTGGTTCGACTCTCTTTTTGTCTGCTTGAGTCTTATATGCTTGTCTAGCCTCATCCAATGCTTTCCTAACCACTGGCCAAATGTTCTTTAATTGTGCAATCCACTCCTTTAACAAAAGGATGGCAGGTTCTGCAGGGGGAAGTTCTGGCATTGGGTTAAAACTTTGCCCTGTGGCTACTTGCAATGGAGTGTAGCCCGTGCTGGAATGAATGGTGTTGTTGTAAGCGACCTCAGTGAATGGGAGTAGGTTGGTCCACTTGGTCTGCTGGTAATTAATAAAGCATCTAAGATATTGTTCTAGTACTCAGTTCGACTGTTCAGTCCCACCATTCATTTGTGGATGATGACTCGATGACAGTGCCTGGGTGGTCCCTAACAGAGTCAAAAACTCCTTCCAAAACTCCAATGTGAATTGCACTCCTCTATCTGATATGATGCGCTGTGGGGCTCCATGCAAGTGACAGATGTGCTGAACAGTTTCGCTAGTGTTTTTGTTGTAGGGATTTTTGAGCAGGGTATAAAATGTACTTGTTTGGAAAACAGGTCAGTTACGACCCGTTGCTCTCTGGTAGCTCCACTATAAAGTCCATAGAGATCTCCTTCCAAGGTGCCGAGGGGGTTGCTGCCAGCTGTAGCAACCCAGGTGATTTCCCGTGTAATCTTTTTGCTGATGCGCAAATTGGGCAGCTGGCTATGTAGCTTTCAATGTCCTTTTTTATTGACTGCCACCAAAAATGCCTTTTTACTAGGTGTAATGTTTTCACAAACCCAAAGTGGCCTACTGATTTTGAATCATGGCAAAGTTGCATGAATGCCAGTCTCTACTTTGGGGTGTGTATAGTTTTTCTCCCACCCAGGGTAGACCATCTGTGATAGTGCACATGTGCTTGTGACCTAGGAACCATTGATCGGTTTCTAGTGCTTTTCTGAATACGATTCCTGCCTGACTTGCTAGCAGTTTTTGTAGTTTGGCTTGTGCTCGGGTAGTCACTCGTGCTGGCAGTTGCGTTTCTGGCATGAGTGGTTATACTAGCCCAAGTGCTATTATACTGTGGCATTCTGGATAATGTGTCTGCTGTTGTTTTAGTGCTGGAAGTTTTGAACAGAGATATTAGGCAAGATGAGAGAAATATATATATATATATATATGTATAATATATATAAAGAACCAATATATATATTGGACCGGACGACCCATTAGGGATTGTTTTGGGGGATGTCTGACTTTGTAGCCGCCCGCCCACTCCATCCCACAGTCTGGTTGCTCGCAGCCACAACAGGGCAGGAGGCCGCGAGGCACACCAGTGCCACTGCCACGAGTTGAGGCAAGGCAGATGGGGGGGGGGGGTGGAGAGCCTACCACCGGCCTCCAGAGCTGCCACCACTGAAGCCATAAAATACAGGTGGCGAACGGGCAGCAGGCAGCGTGATGCAGCGGCGTAGGACCCAAGCAACAGGTGGAGGATGAGGAGGCAGCGGCTGCTTCCAGGCAGGTGATCTGCAGTGCAGGGACTGAAGCAAGCCCCTCCAGCAGTGGACACAGCTGATGCACAGCGGCAGCGGAGGCCTTTTGCCATCACTTCCCCTTGGCTCCGAAAAGGTGGAGGGGGACCAGGTAAGGTGATCAAGCCTCCCCCGCCCATCCTCCATAGCATGGCAGTCTGGCTCGGGAGGGGAGTGAAAGAAAAGAGGTGGGCAGGCAGCCGGGTAATTGAACGGGTGTGGGGAGGTTGCCGAGCGGGGAGTGACCTAACTGCGGGAGGTAAGCAGGTGCGGGGCACATGGGGCAGCTGCACCCCACCTGCCTCGCCCAAACTTGTGGCGGCGGTACCGGTGTGACGCACACTTTCTTGCCCCATTGCAGCAGCGAGCAACCAGACGGTGGGACCGAGTGGACGGGCTCTTAACTAGGGTTTATTTTTGGAGTAGGGCTCATATTAGGTGCATGTTAAAAAATCAGGCTAGGGCTTCTTTTCTGGGTGGCTCTTATTTTCGGAGAAACACAGTATCAAGGAAGAAGTTCACACATTGAGGGCATTTACTGATGATTTGGTTATATTTTTGCAAGACCGAAAAAATAAGATAAAAATAATATTTGATGAGGAAATTAAACATGTTTGGGGCTTTAGCGGGTTTTAAAATAAACAGAAAACAAAAAGGTTAAGAATATATTCTCTCAGGATTGTGATATATTGATCAAAAAGTCTGGTTTAAAGGTTGAGAAAGGTTAAATATTTGGGGGTTATGTTGACAAACACAAATGCAAAACCCTCTGAAAGGACGGAGGAAAGGCTGCCAGGTTCGCCCAGGCAGCCCAAGTCGTCACCAGCCAGAAGAAAGCGAGGAGCCACAGCACTCCGCTAAACAGCTGAAAATAGCATGCTGAAATTGGGTGAGCCAGTTCTTTTTTCCTTTTGGAACTACAATTAAAAACATTTACCCCCGATTGGGAAGAGCAAAAAAGAAAGGGAAGACCCCAGAACAGTGGTGGTGAACCTATGGTACGTGTGCTAGAGGCGGCACTCAGAGCCCTCTCTGTTGGCATGCACGCCACTGCCGGCAGCAGCAGGTCCATCAGGCCGCCACCGCCGCCCAGAGCAGGAGCCCCACCCAACATAAAGGAGGCGAAGCGGCTGACTAGCAAGCTCGAATAGAGATGGTAGAGCAGAGGTCACCAACCACTGTCGATTGGTGAACTGGAAGAAAAGGGAGATGGAAGCATTTTACATGCGTGCGTGCGCGCACGGGGCTGCAAGCATGCACACGCTGAAAATTTATTTATTTTTTTATTTTAATTCCATTTATATCCCACCCTTCTCCGAAGACTCAGGGCGGCTTACAAGCTTAGCAGTAGCCTTCATTCTATGTATATGCCTGCTTATTAGGGCTTTCACACACACCCCAAGCGGCATTATTACAAAGTCAGCTTATTGCCCCCAACAATCTGGGTCCTCATTTTACCTACCTCGGAAGGATGGAAGGCTGAGTCAACCTTGAGCCTGGTGGGACTCGAACCTGCACTAATTGCAGGCAGCTGGTGTTACTTAAGGAGGCATTAGCCCACTGCTCCACCAAGGCTATGGGGCGGGGCTAGTGCCTGCGTGATATTCACTAGCCGTGCCCTGTTCTTGTGTAGTGCAGTGCCTTGTATCAGCGCCTTACAGCATGGTGCCCCATTTTTGCGCCCCTGGTTTTTGCATGCCAGACGCGGCACTCAGAGGCACCTCCCTGCCCCTCTCCCCGAGGGCACCATAATGCTGATGCGCCCCTGGCACTTTGCAATAAATAAGTGGGTTTGGGGTTGCGGTTTGGGCACTCGGTCTCTAAAAGGTTCGCCATCACTGCTCCAGAAGGACTAAAGGAGAAAGTTAAAGGCGGCGAGCAACTACAAGAGGGAAGGCTTTTTAAGGAATACAAAAGAGCTTTTAAAACTGAACTCACATTGATTCAAAGAAAGACTATTTAATTTACAAGAGGTGGAAAAAATCTTTTTTAGCTATAATTTTAAGACTAAACAAGTACAAAGAACTTTAAAAGACAAACTTTGTAGTAACTTTTTAAAACCAGATATTGATTAAACAGCCTATGAGGACATCTGGTGGTGAAAGAAGATATTATAGTAATATTAAACAATATTACTTTCCCCGGCGCGTTGTTTGTTTTGGGATATTGAGCCACATTCCAAACAGGTTCAACAACTACTATCGGGCTTTCATCCCCGGGTTGGCTACCATGACAGCCCCCCTCACTCAGCTCCTGCAGAAAAAGACTCGGTTTCAGTGGGACGCTCCAGAACAACAGGCTTTCCAGGCTTTGAAGGAAGCCTTCATGAAGGAGCCCATCTTGAAGCATCCTGACCTGCAATGGCCGTATGTCGTGCAGGCGGATGCCTCCGACATTGCCATTGGGGCCGTGTTACTCCAGGCCACAACACCCGGCGATGCCCTCTTCCCTTGCGCATACTATTCACGGAAACTGAATCCGGTGGAGCGCAACTATACCATCTGTGAGGAGATACTGGCCATCAAAGTGGCGTTCGAGGCCTGGAGGCATTATCTGGAAGGGGCATGGCATCAAATCAAGGTCCAGATGAACCATAAGAATTTGTAAAGTCTGCAGACCGCTCGGAAATTGAACCAATGCCAGATTCGGTGGTCTCTTTTCTTTGCGAGGTTCAATTTCCGAGTCAAGTACGTACCCATCGGTTGCAACCAAAGAGCGGATGCTCTGTCCAGGAAGCCCGAATATTCCCGAGCAGAAGACAAGCTTCTGCCCAGGACAGTGCTCCCTATCGAGTCTTTTGCTGTGGTGCGGGAGCCGATATACGGGCTCGGATTCGAGAGGCCCAGCAGCAGGATGTGTGGGTGGCTCAGCGGAAGGAGGTGGGGCCAGATTCCCCATGGACAGTCACGTATGGACTCTTACACTATCGTGACCAGCTCTATGTTCCAAGAGGGCCACTCAGGGGACTCATCCTTAGCCAGTGTCACGATAATCCAGCGGCGGGGCATTTTGGCCTGTTCAAGACCCTGAACTTGGTCTCCCATACCGTCTGGTGGCCCCGAGTCCGATATAACCTCCAGGCCTACGTCACGTCCTGTATCCTGTGTAGGCAGGCCAAGTAAGTGATGGGGCCCCCGCCCGGATTACTGCACCCATTGCCGACACCCAAAAGACCCTGGTGGGCTGTGTCCATGGACTTTCTGATGGATTTACCATCTTCTGGATTCACGACGGTGTTCGTAGTGGTGGACATGCTGAGCAAGATGGCGCACTTCATCCCTTGCCGTGGCTTACTGTCAGCCCATGCCACCTGTCGTATGTTCATCCAGCAGGTGTTTTGGCTGCACGGCCTCCCTGATACGGTCGTGTCCGATAGATGGGCCCAATTTACAGCCCGTTTCTGGCAGGGGTTGATGCAGGTGTTGCACATCAAGATCTGCCTCTCTGCGCATCATCCCCAAACTGACGGAGGGACTGAGAAGGTCATCGGAATTCTTGAGCAATATTTGCGCTGCTATGTCAATGAGCAGCAAAACAATTGGGTGGACTATCTGGCCATAGCTGAGTTCGCGTTCAACAACTCAAAGCACACATCCACACAGATGACACTGTTCTTGGCCAATGTGGGTTATCACCCCCGGTTTTTCCCTCTTTCCCTGCTAGACTCACCAGTACCAGCAGCGAACGACTACATGGCAGAGTTACACGTGATCCATCGATTGGTGCGACGACAGAGAAGGCGAAGGCCGACTACAAAAGGTTTACTGACTGGATAAGGAGGGATACACCTCCACTATCGGTGGGAGATCGGGTCCGGCTGTCCACCAGGAATCTACCGTCAACCCAGCCAGCCAAGAAGTTAGACCACCGATATTTAGGACCACTCACAATCGAGGCTGTCATCAATCCAGTCACCTATCGCTTAACTCTGCCACATTCCCTGCGGGTACATGCGGTCTTCCACCGGTCTCTGTTGGTCCCTGAGCAACCGGCGTGTCCACTCAACCAAACAGAACCTCCCCCACCAGAACATCGTGACAGAAACAGTGCCCCCGAGTACGAGGTCGCCAGCATTCGGGACTTCCATTTGTCATGGTTCCGATGAATGAGACAATTCAAACAACTTGCAGGTATATTATTTATCTAACTCTTTGTAATGAAACGAAACATCGGCACTCATGGAGGGATGCCAGAATCTGAAATCTCCTCCCCCCCCAAACCCATCGTAACACACACACACAATCCCCGCCCTTATCTACACATCATAAATCACATTATCCAATTAGTTTTACATATGAGGTCTTTCCTCCCATTCTGAAAACAGACTTCTCTAATCTTCTCAAAATAGTCATTAGAAAATTCCCTCCCTTCAAGATTCAAAGTGAAACAGTTTAAACAAAAGGCTGTCTCTTATATTGTCAGTGTAAACACATATCAATGTTTGCAGCATTGACATCCGGCCCCTCTTACAAAAAGAACAGATCCCATAATGTAAACAAACACAAGTTAGGAGCTGACTTTTGGTTTGTTGGGGTGTTTCTCATAAAGCTTTTTGATAAGTCTGTCTGCTTTCACATTGCTAGATTTCACCCAAATGGCTTCAGACAATGGGTATCCCTTCCATTGTACTACAGGTGAAACTCGAAAAATTACAATATAGTGCAAAAGTTCATTTATTTCAGTAATGCAACTTAAAAGGGGAAACTAATATATGAGATAGACTCATTACATGCAAAGCAAGATAGTTCAAGCCGTGAGTTGTCATAATTGTGATGATTATGGCGTACAGCTCATGAAAACCCCAAATGCACAATCTCAGTAAATTAGAATATTGTGAAAAGGTGCAATATTCTAGGCTCAAAGTGTCCCACTCTAATCAGCTAATTAAGCCATAACACCTGCAAAGGGTTCCTGAGCCTTTAAATGGTCTCTCAGTCTGGTTCAGTAGGAATCACAATCATGGGGAAGACTGCTGACCTGACAGTTGTGCAGAAAACCATCATTGACACCCTCCATAAGGAGGGAAAGCCTCAAAAGCTAATGGCAAAAGAAGTTGGATGTTCCCAAAGTGCTGTATCAAAGCACATTAATAGAAAGTTATGTGGAAGGGAAAAGTGTGGAAGAAAAAGGTGCACAAGCAGCAGGGATGACTGCAGCCTGGAGAGGATTGTCAGGAAAAGGCCATTCAAAAGGGTTGGGGACTTTCACAAGGAGTGGACTGAGGCTGGAGTCAGTGCATCAAGAGCCACCACACACAGACGGATCCTGGATATGGGCTTGAAATGTCGTATTCCTCTTGTCAAGCCGCTCCTGAACAACAAACAACGTCAGAAGCATCTTACCTGGGCTAAAGAAAAACAGACCTGGTCTGTTGCTCAGTGGTCCAAAGTCCTCTTTTCTGATGAGAGCAACTTTTGCATCTCATTTGGAAACCAAGAACCCAGAGTCTGGAGGAAGAATGGAGAGGCACACACTGCAAGATGCTTGAAGTCCAGTGTGAAGTTTCCACAGTATGTGTTGATTTGGGGAGCCATGTCATCTTCTGGTGTTAGTTCACTGTGCTTCATTAAGTCCAGGGTCAACACAGCCGTCTACCAGGAGATTTTGGAGCACTTCATACTTCCTTCCGCAGATGAGCTTTATGGGGATGCTGACTTCATTTTCCAGCAGGACTTGGCACCTGCCCACACTGCCAAAAGCACCAAAACCTGGTTCAATGACCGTGGGATTACTGTGCTTGATTGGCCAGCAAACTCGCCTGACCTGAACCCCATAGAGAATCTATGGGGCATTGCCAAGAGAAAGATGAGAGACATGAGACCGAACAATGCAGAAGAGCTGAAGGCCGCTATTGAAGCATCCTGGTCTTCCATAACACCTCAGCAGTGCCACAGGCTGATAGCTTCCATGCCACGCCGCATTGAGGCAGTAATTGCTGCAAAAGGGGCCCAAACCAAGTACTGAGTACATATGCATGCTTATACTTTTCAGAGGTCCGATATTGTTCTATGTACACTCCTTGTTATATTGATTGCATGTAATATTCCAATTTTCTGAGATTGTGGATTTGGGGTTTTCATGAGCTGTACGCCGTAATCATCACAATTATGACAAATCACGGCTTGAACTATCTTGCTTTGCATGTAATGAGTCTATCTCATATATTAGTTTCCCTTTTTAAGTTGCATTACTGAAATAAATGAACTTTTGCACGATATTCTAATTTTTCGAGTTTCACCTGTAGGTACTGCAATTTTCCTTTAAAGATTCTAGAGTCAAGGATACGTTTCACTTCATAATGGGTCTGACCCGCTACTATGAGGGGTCCAGGAACTTTCTTTGGGGGAGGTCCTAAAGTGGAGGCTCGAAAAGGTTTCAGTAAGCTGCAATGGAACACCGGGTGATTTTTTCCCAAAAGTCCCAATTTCTTGATGGGTAATTTGAGACGTAAATATTTAGTTGACAGATAAACCTTTTCCCCCACTTGGAATGTTCTTTGGGGAGCCCTCTTTTTATCAGCTTGTTTTTCAGAAGTCTCAGAAGTCTTTTTTAACGCTGTTTTTGTGTTTCTCCAAACCTCTTCCCACCCCCTCACCCATTGATCAAGTGTCTGGGAAGCAGAGGGCACCTGAGGATAGTCAGGCATCGGGCTGAACTCTTTTCCTGTGGCTACTCTGAAAGGCATGTAGCCAGTGCTGCCGTGAACAGAATTATTGTAGACTACCTCGGCGAAAGGGAGAACGTCTGTCCAGTTTGTCTTTTGGTAAGAAACATAGCATCTGAGGTATTGCTCCACCATTTTGTTAGTGGGTTCTGCAGCCCCATTGGTAGCTGAATGAAAAGCAGATGATCCAATTAATTTAAGGAAATTCCTCCATAATTTCACTGTGAACTGCACTCCTATATCTGAAATTATTCGCTTAGGGGCACCATGCAGTCGGTAGATATGTTTCAGGAACAATTTAGTCAGTCGTTGTGCAGATGGGAGTCTTTTATAGGCGATAAAGTGAGCCTGCTTCGAAAACAGATCTATCACAATCCAGATGACAGTATTTCCTCTACTGTTGGGTAGGTCTACAATAAAGTCCATAGCTATTTCTTCCCATGGTTGAGAAGGGTCTGCTACCGACTGCAGTAGCCCAGGGGTTTTCCCTGGAATTCTTTTCATGGTGGCACATACGGTACAACTCTTGACATAGTATTCCACATCTCGTTTTAGCCCCGGCCACCAAAATTGCCAGCTGATGAGGTGTAGAGTTTTTAAATATCCAAAGTGTCCAGCCTGTTTTACATCATAGCTGTGTCTGAGAGCATTGAGATGGAGGGTTTCAGGTAGATACAATTTTCCCCCCATGTATGCCAAAGCATCCCTGCATGTTAGGGAGGTTTGATTATCTTTGAACCATTTATCGGTAAGGAGCTCATCAGCATTAGGGTTTCTGCGAGGTGTGAGTTGTGCAGCAGGTTGTGAACTGGGGATAATTGCCTCGTAGACCTCTTCACATTCACTTTTCTACTGTGGCAGTCGGGATAGCGCATCAGCTAGGAAGTTTTTTCTTCCCGGTATGTAAAGTTAAAATGGTTAAAGTACTGTGCCCATTGCACTTGCTTTGGGGACAATTTGCGAGGAGTTTTAAGTGCCTCTAAATTTTTGTGATCTGTCCATACTTCAAAAGGCACCTTGCTCCCTTCTAAATAGTGTCGCCAGTTTAATAGCCCCCACCTAATTGTGAAGGCCTCCTTCTCCCAGACTGTCCATCTCCTCTCGCCTTCCGTGAATTTCTTAGAGGTATAGGCACAAAGTTGTAGGACTCCACTTTTATTCTTTTGTAGTAAAACAGCTCCGAGTGCCACGTTGCTAGCATCCGCTTGAATTACAAAGGGCTCCCTGGGGCAGGGGTGCTTTAGGACCGGTTCAGCCACAAATAGTCTTTTTAAATTCTCAAAAGCTTTCTGACAACTCATAGTCCACGCTAGCAGCTGGCCAGGTTGTGGTTTTCCCCCTCCCTTGCCCGTTTCGAGTAGTTCTGTAAGGGGTAAAACAATCTCGGCAAAAGAGGGAATGAATTAACGGTAGAAATTGGCAAACCCTTGGAAGCTTTGGAGCTGTTTGCGAGTCTTTGGGGGCTGCCATTCAATTATTGTTTTAACTTTGGCTGGGTCCATTTCGATGCCCTCATCGGAAACTCTATAGCCGATATAATCTAATCGGGTTTGGTGAAATTCACATTTCGACAATTTGACATAAAGTTTGGCATTCAATAGTTTCTTTAACACTTCTCTGACCAGTCCTATGTGATCAGTCATATTCGTACTGTATATCAGAATGTCAACAAGATACACCAGAACCCCTTTGTATAAATGTTCATGTAGGACCTCATTAATGAACTGCATAAATACAGCTGGGGCCCCCTGAAGTCCAAATGGCATGACTTTGAATTGGTAGCTTCCCAAGGGGCAGTTGAAACGCATTTTCCACTCATCCCCCTCCTTTATTCTTATCTGGTAATATGCTTCTCTCAGGTCTAACTTGGTGAAAACACTACCCTTCGCCAGGTGGGTTAGTAAGTCTTTTACACTCACAGCGTTTATGCCTTTATAGTCCACTCAGAGACGTAGAGACCATCTTTTTTCTCTTTGAACAACACAGGGGCTCCCACAGTAGACTTGGCCCGTTCGATGAATCCCCTCGCTAGGTTTGTATCCATATACCGCTGCATCTCCTCCATTTTAAGGGGGGACATAGCGTACATTCTTGGTTGGGGGAGTTTGGCCCTGGTAACAATTCAATGGAACAGTCATTGTGGCGGTGAGGAGGCAAGGTATCGTATTCTTTCTCACTAAACGCCTCCGCTAGGTCCTGGTACTCGCTGGGGATGAGCGGCTCACCAGGTCGCCGTAAGGCAGCCATGTGCGCTCGTTCATTGGGTGGGCTAAAATCCCCTGTAACATCTGTTGAATCAATGGGGGGATCGGGCCCTATGGGTAATCTCACAGTTCTCATTCCTTTTTCCCACCAGATAAATGGCTTCCATTTGTCTAGCCAGGCTAGTCCTAGGATCACAGTTTCAGACATCTTTGGAGCTACCAGGAAGCGAATAAACTCCCAGTGCTCACCTATATCCAGGCATAAGGGCTCCATTAATTTCATGACTAATGTCCCTCCCATTAGGGAGCCATCGGCTTGCTCAAACCTCACAGGCTTGGAGAGTGGCTTAGCCCGTATGCCCAGTCTCAAGGCACATGACAGGCTAATAATGCATCGGGAGCAGCCAGTATCGACTAGCACTTTTAGGTCTACTTGTGCCCCTGTCTTAGGGATCATGAGTTCAGCAGGCAATAAAAAAGGTAGGATGTGTCGACTCACCATCGGGTCGTTCTCCCCTTCATCATCGCTGTCAAAGCCGGGTAAAGTGGGGGCGGGTCCGGTCAGTGGGCCAGCGTCCTCCTGGGTGGGGGATGTAACCTGGGTAACGGGCTCCTGGGTAGTCCAGTTGGACTTTTCTCTCGGTCGCTGCTCTGCGGTTCTCTTCAGATCCAGTCTGTGTTCTGGCATCCTCCCGTGTGGGGGATGTGACCTGGACAACAGGTTCCTGTGTCATCCAGTTGGATTTCTCTCCCTTTAGCTGCTGTGCAGGTTTCTTTCTCACTGCTGGTCCTAGTCTGTTCTGCTGTTGGGGAAAGGAGACTGGGCATTTCGCTGCTCGATGTCCCTGCTATCCGCATCGGAAACACTTAATTGCCGGGTCTACAGGTAGCTTGGGTCTTTCAGCCCTCACAGTAGTTGGAGATCTTCGTGGTGGTGATTGCCATTCAGGTTGTTCTGACCATGGCTCGGGTTCAGGTAGGAGAGGCTTCTTATAGCGGGTGAGCTGAACCTCTAATTTCACCGCTGCCTGGTACCATTCATGCAGTTGGTCAGGTACAGCTCAGTAGATACATGCCAGAGAAAGGTAGTCATCTAACCCTTTTCTAAAAAGATGATTTATGGATTGCTCAGGCCATCTCTCTATCCGACCAGCCAGCTTTCGAAACTCCTGCACATACTCCAGGGAAGGCCAGCCAGATTGTTTTATCTTATGGATTTGCTCTTCCGCTGTAGAGGGCGACGGATGGGTCCTCAAATCTTTCCCTTAGCTTCAGGAGGAAAAGGTGGGGGTTCTCCAATTCAGGGACCTGCTCGTTATGTAAATTGTTCAACCATTTGGATGCTTCTCCCTCTAGGCTGGACGAAATCACATCAACCATAGCACCTGCGTCTGTGTAGAGATGAGCCCAGCTATTCAAATGAGAGCGTACGTGGTTGAGGAAGAAAATCAGTTTCTCTGGGTTCCCATCGAAGGTTGCTCTGAAGGGTGGGCTCATTATTGGTTGCTGGGCCCCCCACTGCTGTTGTTGTGTCTCCAGTTGCTGCTGGCCACACTCTGGTTGCTGATTTAATGGCTGCCAGGGCTCCCACTGCTGCTGGCCCCACTGATCCTGCTGTAAGTTCAGGGGTTGCACGTTTGGGTCCTGCTGCTGCCACCCTTGCTGTTGTCCTCCCACCAGCTCCTGATCTCCAGGCTTCTGCACCACCCCCAGCTGTTGCAAGGCTTCTATTAGCTGGGGCAATCTCAGAGGTTGTTGGTCTTTCCCTTGTGGGGGCTTCCCAACCTCCCATTGCTGCAGAGGCCCCAGGCTGGGGTCCTCTGCCTCTATGGGTCTGGAGGGCTTGGCAGGGGACTCCTGGGTCTGGCAGGCAATCTGATCTGCAGACAGGATTTTCCACTCACCCACATTCTCAGTGGCTGAAGATCTGACATCTCCTCCCCATTCTGCTTCTGGGGCCTCTTGCTGCACAGTCTGGCCTCCGTATTCTCTACTGGAGTGGTTCCAGCTTGACGACGAGATAAGCTCAGTTATCTGCTGAGGTTTGGAGATCGGCCCAAATTCATCTTCCCACAGAAAACTATTTATTAATTCCTCTTCAGACGTTTCGCCAGCAACCAGGCTTTCATTTTCCATCGTGAGGACTCTTCCCTGAATCTTTGCCAGCTTATCTCTCTTACCGGAGACAGTGGCGGGGGTTCAGGACCCCCCTTTGAAAGAAAATAGGTTCTGGCATGCTGTCATGGTTCCGATGAATGAGACAATTCAAACAAGTTGCCGGCATATTATTTATCTAAAAGTCTTTGTAATGAAACGAAACATCGGCACTCATGGAGGGATGTCAGAATCTGAAATCTCCTCCCACAAAACCCATTGTAACACACACGCAATCCCCGCCCTTATCTACACGTCATAAATCACATTATCCAATTAGTTTTACATATGAGGTCTCTCCTCCCATTCTGTACGCAGGCTTTTCTTATCTTCTCAAAATAGTCGTTAGAAAATTCCCTCCCTTCAAGATTCAAAGTGAAACAGTTTAAACAAAAGGCTGTCTCTTATATTGTCAGTGCAAAACCATGTCAATGTTTGCAGCATTGACACCGTTGGCTGAAAAGTCGCTTTCGGTACCTGATCGAATGGAAAAGCTACGGACCAGAGGAGTTCACCTGGGAGGATGCGGCCACCGTTCATGCTCCTACTTTGGTGTCTGCCTTCCATGAACAATTCCCATCCCAACTGTATCCGGATTGGGAGACCCGGGGGAAGGGTCCTGCGGTGCGGGATAGTGTTGTGATTCCGTGTCAGCCTGTGCTCCCAGCAGATGAGTCCGAGGGATCTGAGGAGGAGGAGGAGGGGTTTGAAGAGCCTTCAGTGTCAGAGGGAGGCTCTGATGCATTACAGGACTCTCAGTCAGAGGAAGAGCCGGGCCCCTCCAGTCGTGTTCGTTATGAGGCTCAGCTGTGTGAGGAGAAGGGTTTAGACTCAAAGGAGTCACAGCTGAATCTGTTTAGAGACGCTAGAAGCAGAAGGCAGTTGAGCAGAGCAGACCAGAGGAAGTCTATGAAACAACTCGGTGAAAGGAGGAGAAGGCACTGAGAAGCCACGCCTTGGGGCTGTTAATAAAAGGGGAAGGTGTGGGCGGTACTGGTTGCTGAAGGCAACTGTTCATAGAAATCCAAAGAAAATCCTGGTCTGTTCTTGCTAATCTTCCTGTTTGACTCTTGCTTGAGGTTTGAATCATTTATTTTTGTTAAGGAAAATATCCTGCTGCTTTTGTGTTTGAAGGACTTTCTTATTTGGAACTGTAAATAAATTTGGGTTGGGTTTTTCCAGCCTATTGATTTTAACAGAAAAAAGGGGTTGTCCTTGAAGCAAACTAGGACGGTCATAGGCTGGAACAGAACAGTGGTACGCATACCCCTGGTTGAAAAGCCCTGTTCTAAACAAAGTGCCTTTGCATGAGTTTTTAAGTGAGAAGACTCTTTATAGCTAGACTTGTTGACTCTGGATATAACTAAAACAGGAATTATTTGAAGACAGCAAATATTTTACATCTGAGGCCCAGCCGGAGGAATTGTATTTGGCCTAAAGAAGTGGATTTGTTTTTTCCTGGTTGGATTTTAAACTAAGACAGCTGGCTTTTTTTTCTCTTTTCTTGTTGCCTGCTTTATTCTGTTTTCTCTCCCTGAGATATTGGAATTAGCCTAAAGAAGTTGGCTCCCTTTTAAATTTTGGATTTTACTCTAAGATAGTTGGCTGGAAGAATGAGTACATCAAACCTTACCAGACTCATGATAAAGACTTCCTCTGCACCCTCTGTTGGAACACCCAGTCCAACAACCCAGGGATCTATTGAAACAATGTTGCAGTGTGAGAAAATAAGCACTGCACAAAATGAGATGTAATCCACATTAAAACTGATTGAAGAATCAATGCAAAAAAATCATGAAGAGACAAAAAGTAAATTTGACAAATTAAGCGAAGAAATTTTGGATGTAAAGACACAATTTGAAGTTCACCATCAAATGATGTTTAAAAATGAACAAAGAATTCGGAAAATGGAAAATAAAACAGAAGGTATCGATAAAAAATGGAAATACTACTGCAAGAAAATGAGAAACTGGAACAAGCAAATCAAAATCTCAAGGGAGCGGTGGCAATTTTAGAAATGGAAAAAGCAGAACATTACCTAAGATTTCAAAATATCCCTGAAGATAGAGAAGAAAATATAGCAGTTGTGATTATTGAGCTCTTGGCAGAGGCCCTGAAAGCAGACAGAGATGCAAATGGAGATAGATGAAATATTTCGAATCAATTGAAGCTATGCAAGAAAACACAAACTACCCAGAGAAGTGCACGTGAGATTCATAAAGAAAACAACACAGGATGAAATACTGAGAAGAGTTCGAGAGGAACCATTACAATATAAGAGTAAAGAAATTGTGGTTTTAAAGCAGATACCTAAAAGAGTAAGAGATACTCGAAGACAATATCATTTTTAACCACAAAGCTGATTGCAAAAGGTATAAACTTTAGATGGTTGATGCTAGAAGGGATTTTAATCAACTGGAATAATACAAGATACTGATTGGATTCAATCTGGAAAGCAGAAGATTTTGACGAGAAATAGAGCATTTCTAGATGAAGGAGCATTGACAAGAGGAGAGAAAAGAACAGAAACAGACGGAAGATGCAGCTGAAGAAGCACCTACACAATTAGAACAGAAAGAGAAATCTGAGCAAGAGAGTGAAGGAATGGCCAGAGAACAGAGGATTATGAGATCTACTAGACCTAAATATAAATAACTGAAATGGAGAAAGAAAATGGGTTTTTTTCAATGAACATAAACGGATTAAACTCCCCATCAAAAAGAAGCAATTTTTTTAGGAAACTATGGAAGATAAATATAGATATAATTTGCTTGCAAGAGACACATATATAAAAACATTATAAGCTGTTGGAATACCCCAAAATTGGAAAACTTTATCATGCATCAGTGCAACAAAAGGAAAGAGGAGTTGCAATATATATTAAAGAGACAATAGACTCTAAAATGATTTATTCAGATGAAGAAGGAAGAATTGTGATGGCAGAAATATATTTACATAAAAACAATTTTTGTTAGTAATAATATATGAACCAAACAACAATCAGGAAGAATTTTATCAAAATCTTCATAGAAAAATAACAGAATTGGAGTACCAAAACATTTGTTTAGTAGGAGACTTTAACGCGATTGTGGATGGGACAATAGTCTATAAAAGCAGTAAAACAGGAAAAACTGGAAGAAGAAAACTACCTAAGGCTTTTTTTAATATGACAGAAGAGATTGGAATACGAGATGTCTGGAGGGAAATTAATCCAGGAAAATTACAATATACATTTTATTCAAATAGTCATAAGTCCTGGTCTAGAATCGATATGATTTGGATGACACCTGAATTGAGGATGAACCTGGGCAGACCACAACCCTTTAAAAGTGGAGAGGAATACAAAAAAAAATAAGATGGACTCTGAACCAATCTATATTAAAAGAAAGAGAATTTATAGAACTAGCAACAAAAGAAATGGAGTTTTTTTAAAAAAGAAAATAAAAAAGAAGATACAACACTACAAAATGTATGGGACACAGCTAAAGCATATTTTAGAGGTATAGCTATAACTTACATGGGAAACAGAAATAAACAGAAAAGACAGCAGTATGTACTATTAAAAGAGAAATTTGGAAAATTAGAATCAGAACTGCAAATGAATCCACGAAAGAAGACTTTGAAAAGAGAAATGGAAATAATAAAACATAAATTTGTTGGACTCAGAAAAACTGGCACAGCAAATAAAAAGAGTAAAACAAAACTTTTTTTGAAAACGCAAATAAACCAGGAAGATGATTAGCTTATAAACTTAAAAAACAGAAGAAAATGATAAACAAATTAGTAGATGAAAAAGGTGTACAATTTAAAAATGAATAAAATATAATTAAAGAATACTACAAAAAACTTTATGATACAGAAGAAATTTCAAGAGAATGATTCAATATTTGGAAGGAAATAACCTTCCCAAAATTCCAGAAACCTATAAGACTATGTTAGAGGAAAAAATAACAATGATGGAAATAACAGGCCATAAGAAGACAAAAAAAATGAAAAAACACCGGGGCCAGGTGGACTACCGGCGGAGTTATATAAAACCCTGCAAGATACACTAAGTGAACCGGTGAAAGATGTTTGTAATGAACTTTTGTTGGAGGCTAAACTTCCAAATACGTGGATAGAAGTAAATATTACTTTAATACCAAAAGAAGATGCAGATTTGACACAGATAAAGAACTACAGACTGATATCATTACTGAATGGGGATTATAAAATCTTTACTTCAGTAATGGCAGAGAGACTGAAACGATACTTAACTGAATTTATACATTCAGATCAAAATGTTTTTTTTACCAAAGTCACAAATTAAAAACAATTTAAGAGTGATAATGGTTGTATTAGAATACTATGAATTGCATCCAGGAAAACAAATGGCGCTAGTATTTCTGGATGCCCAAAAGGCATCCTGGAAATTTATGATTCAACAACTACAAATAATGGACTTTGGACAGAATTTTATAAATATGATAAAAACAATATACAATAAACAAACAGCGAAAGTGATTGTGAATGGATACTATATGGAGAATTTTGAGATAAGGAAAGGCACAAGGCAAGGATGCCCACTATCTCCACTGTTATTTATTTTTACTTTGGAAGTTTTAAATATAAATATTAGACAAGATATAGAAATTAAAGGATTAGAAATAAAAGGTGAAATATACAAACTACAAGCATTTGCTGATGATTTGGTGTTTATTTTAGAAGAACCTTTGGAGATGATTCCTAAACTATGGGGAAAGATAGAACAGTATAGAGAAATGGCAGGACTGAAAATAAACAGAGAAAAAACTAAAGTAAAAGTTAAAAACCTTACACATAAGCAAAAAACAAAAAAAAATATCAGAGAAGACAGAATTGCAGATAGTCAAAAAGGTTAAATATCTGGGGATACAGCTAATGGCAAGATGTTCAACGATAAAAAAGATAACTACACAAAATTATTGACTCAAATAAAATTGGATTTCAAAAAATGGAAAAATTTGCAATTGTCAATATTAAAAAGAATTCCCACAGTGAAAATGAATTTATTACCAAAATTTTATTTCTATTTCAAACAATACATATAAAATTGCAGATTTTTTTTTTGAAGACTTGAACTCACTAATTTTGAAATTTATTTGGCAAGGAAAGAAAGCTAGAATTAAGCGGAAATTGTTACAAGACGCCAAGGAAAATGGAGGGTTTGGCCTACCAGAGTGGGTCTTATACTATCAAGCATCGGTGTTAAAATGGGTAAAAAACGGATAATTCTTAAAAACAAAAGGTTGTTATATCTGGAGGTGCGTGATTTACAATTGGGGTGGCACGCTTTCTTATGGTATGGGAAAAATAGAGTTCATAAATATTTCCAAAATCATTATATAAGAAATGCATTGTTAACATGGGAAAAAAATAAAAAGTAAAATATATTTCAAAATTCCAGGGTGGTCAACAATGGAAGCATTTGTACACCAAAGTTTAGTGGACTTTGAAAAAAAAATCAGGACATGGGACTTCCGGGTGGCAAGGCTCCGTCGATGGCAGTCATACCGACCGTCAGCCCCGTTGATTCCGTTTAAATCGCGAAAACAGCGACAATCAGCTGTTTCGTGGTTTGGGAACTGATATTTCAGGGGTTGGCAGTTTGTATTGAGCGTTTGGATGAACACGTGGAGGAAGTTAACAAAAGCAACTTGATACTGGAAGCTAAAATGTGCAAAGCTGAGAATAAAATGGATAAGATTGATGATGAGATGGTAATGATACAATATAGAGACATGGAGTTTGCCTTGAGGATAAGAGGTCTGAAAGAAAACCCACAAGAAAACCTGGAAGAGATATTAGCAAAGGCTGTGGCGCCTATATTGGGATGGCGAGTTGAAGATTTAATAATGGAAATAGATAAAATATTTCGTGTCAACTCCTGGATTGCTAGGCAAAGAAATCTACCAAGAGATGTGGTTGCTTATTTTACAAAGAGAACGATCAGAAATGTGATTATTCAAGCTTTTTATCATAACAGATTTAAAGTGGCTGATCAAGAGGTCTTAATTTTGAAAGAAATTCCACCAAGAATTTTAAGAAAAAGGAAAGAGTTTGTTTTCTTGGCAGATGAATTAAAAAAACGACAGCTCCAGTTCAGATGGGAGAAACCAACTGGGATAGTGGTGAATTATGCAGGTACAAGATATCGTCTTAATACAGTTCTGAAGGCACGAGATTTTTATTGTAATGTACTGAAAGCAGGTTCATCGCCACCCCCAGAATTTAAAAGGGGAAAAGAAGGAGCAGGCACAAATGGAAGGCATACAGCAAGGTGAAGAAATCACCTCGCTGATTGTAAAAGAAGTACAGCAAACTCTGGAAACTGCGCAACCCCTGGCAACATTAGAAGAACTAGAGTCAAAGAATGACACGGGCTGCAACCAGACGAAAGGAACAACAACAAGAACAACAGAAACAGTATCCTATAATCACAGTTCAAGAATCCATTAACAATGAAGCAGTGGGAGGAGCGAGACCAAAGAGGCAGGTGCTTATGGATCTGCAAGATACGCTCCGAAAGCTTCAAGTCGCAAAAGATGGCGACAAAGTTTCTAACATGGAATGTTAATGGTTTAAACTCTCCGCAAAAGAAAATATTTCAGTATTTAAAACAATTTAAAAATGATGTTATATGTTTGCAGGAAACGCATATTCGTGTAGCAGATCAAAAATATTTGACAAATTCCAGATTGGGTATACAATTTACTGCATCTGCTCCAGACAAGAAAAACAGAGTAGTTATTTATGTGAAGAAGGACTAAACAGCTAATCTAATTGAAGCAGATAAACAAGGAAGATATATTATAATTAAACTTTTAATAGAAGGGAAGAAAACACTTTTAATTGGAATATATGCACCCAATCAACAGCAAGAATTTTACAAACTTCTTCATAATAAAATAATTCAATGGGATTATAAATCATGTATTTTAATGGGAGACTGGAATGGAGTGTTGGACACACAAAAAGATAAAAAGGACCTTTTAAAAGTACTCCAAATCATGCTAGATTGCCTAAATCTTTTTTTGATATGAAAGATGATTTGGAACTGAGAGATGTGTGGAGAGAATGAAACGTGGAAGAAAGGGATTTTACTTTTTTTCTGATAGACATCAATCCTTTTCTAGGATTGATTTTGTATTAACTACTAATGATTTTTTTTTCTAGGGTTAAGAAGATTAAGATATGTCCAAGAACTTTATCAGACCACAGTCCAGTATGGATGGAACTGGACCAGGGGAAGGGAGACAGGAGATCCTGGAGGTTAAATGAAAATTTGTTTAGATATGAGGAAAATGTGGAAGAATGTATAAAACAAATGAAAGAATTTTTTACTATAAATATGCATAAGGGTACTCCAATTGAAATGGTTTGGGATGCAAGTAAAGCTTATATGAGAGTAGTTCTAATAAACATAGACGTAGATTGGAATATAAGCATAAGGAGCTAGAGGAGGAAATAAAGATGAAAGAGAGGGCTTTTATTTTGAACCCATCTAACAAGAGAGTGAAAGAAGCAATTAATTTGTTAAGAGGGCAGTTTAACATGCTGATGGCAGATCAAGTGGCAACTAATTTACGATATGTTAAACATAATACCTTTTACAATGCTAATAAGCCAGGTACGTGGCTACCTTATCTGTTAAAGAAAAAACAAAAATCACATAATATAGACAATATAGTATATAAGGGTAAAGAGGTGTTTCAGCAAAATCTTATTAAAACGGTTTTTGTAGAATTTTATTCAAAATTATATGCTAGGGATACAATTCAAGGTTTAGATATAGATAGATATTTACAAGAAGTGTAAATTTACTTACACAAGAGCAAAGGGAAGGGATGAATCAATTAATAACTGCTGAAGAAATTATTTTAGCAATTAAACAACTAAAAGTGGGTAAGGCACCTGGAACAGATGATTTGACAGCTATTTATTATAAAAACTTACAATTAGAAATGGTGGAACCTTTAAAGGAGTTATTTAGAACAATTCAATCTGGAAGAGAAGTGCCTCCATCCTTGAAAACAGCTTTTATAATGTTGATTCCAAAGGAAGATCAAGATCTTACCCAATCTAAAAATTACAGACCAATATCGCTTTTAAATACTGATTATAAGATATTTGCAAAAATTTTAGCAAACAGATTAATGCAGGATTTGCAACAAATGATTCATAGTGAGCAAACAGGTTTCATAAGTGGTAGACAAATGAAATATAATGTGAGACATATTGTAAATTTATTAGAATATTTGGAAAGAAATAATCAAGTCCCCGCAGTGCTGATTTTTTTGGACGCCGAAAAGGCGTTTGATCAACTGAATTGGCAATTTTTATTAAAAGTATTAGAGAAGATGGAGTTTGGGGATAAGTTTTTACAATCTATTAGGGCAATATATCAGAAACAAACAGCTCAAATAATAATTAATGGTAGTATAACAGAAGCTTGCAAAATTGAAAAAGGTACAAGACAGGGATGTCCGTTGTCACCATTGCTGTTTGTTTTAACACTGGAAATATTATTGACTAAGATACGTGATTCAAATAAAATAAAGGGAATTAAAATAAAACATCAAGATTATAGATTAAGAGCGTTTGCGGACGACTTGGTTATTACATTAAGTCAACCGACTCAATCGGTTATAGATTTAATGGAGATAATTTTGCAATATGGACAAGTTTCTGGATTTAAGATAAATAGGCAAAAAACTAAAATATTGTCTAAAAATATGACTATAGAACAAAAGGAATCCCTAGAAAAACTAACGGGATTTGAAATAGTTAAAAAGATTAAATATTTGGGGGTATATATTACAGCTTCAAATGTGAAATTATATAAAAATAATTATGAATTGTTATGGCTAAAAACACAAAAAGAGTTAGACAGTTGGAGAAAATTACAATTGTCTTTATTGGGAAGAATTGCAGCAGTGAAAATGAATGTTTTGCCAAATTTTTTATTTTTGTTTCAAATGATACCTATACTTAAAAAAGATTCAAATTTGGAGGAATGTCAAAAAGGCATTAATAAATTTATTTGGGCAGGGAAAAGACCGAGAGTAAAACTTAAGATAATGCAAGATATACGTGAAACAGGTGGTCTTAAAATGCCCAATTTTAACTTATATTATGATGCTGCGGCTTTATCGACAATTAGTAATTGGTTCAATTTAACAGAAGGAAGAATATTGAATATTGAGGGATGTGATTTATTATATGGTTGGCATGCATATTTATTGTATGATAAAAAGGTGGATAATGTTTTTAAGACACATATATTAAGGTATGCCCTGTTGCAAGTCTGGAAAAAATATCAATATAAGTTAAATTATAAAATACCAATTTGGGCAATACCTAAACATGTGATAGAAAATATAGGTTTGGGATTGAAACATGATGTGATCACATATAAAGAAATTCTTAGATTGGAAAGGAATTTATGGCAACTAAAGCCGTTCAATATTTTAAAAGAAGAAAAGATAGTACAAACTTGGTTTCAGTATGGGCAGATACAAGCTAGATGGAAAGAAGATCGGAAAATTGGTATTTCAACAACTGATGAAAATTTGGTAAAACAAATTAGAGATCAAAGTCAAGCGCATATAAGAAGGATATATAATGCATTGATAGAAATAGATTCAGAAATGGAACCTGTTAAGGACTGTATGATAAAATGGGCCCAGAATATTCATGAGCCAGTAACGATGGATACTTAGGAAAAAATATGGGTCAGAAATGTAAAATT
This sequence comes from Vipera ursinii, assembly GCF_947247035.1. Classification (NCBI taxonomy): domain Eukaryota; kingdom Metazoa; phylum Chordata; class Lepidosauria; order Squamata; family Viperidae; genus Vipera; species Vipera ursinii. The sequence continues at coordinate 17,780,827 of NC_139522.1, forward strand.
TACACAGGCACAAAACTTAAGAGAGAACTTTTATAAAATGTTTTATAGATGGCATTTAGATCCCAAAAAATTAGCATGTATGTATCCAAATTACCAACGTAAATGTTGGAGGTGCGGTTGTGACGATGCAACGTACTATCATATATGGTGGACTTGCAAAAAAGTTAAAGCCTTTTGGATTAAAATTTGGTGGAATATGCAGAAGATATTTAAGAAAAAGATAAGGTTTTCTCCGCAGTTATTTCTGTTGGGTATTATTACAGATTGTACTATTATAGAAATTAAACTGATGTTGAATTTAATACAGCAGCAAGACTTTTGGTATCGCAATATTGGAAGAAGGAGGATCTGTCTACTATAGAAGAGTGGACTCTAAAAGTTTCGAACCTAGCAGAAATGGCAAAAATTTCAGCTTATTTGAAAGATCACTCGCAACAAAGATACATTTCGGAATGGAGAAGATGGATTGATTACATTCAGAATAAATATGGGACTAAAAAGTTTCATTTAGCATATGAATGAGTATGAGAATTTAACAAGATGTATTATTATTTAGGGACGCGGTGGCTCAGTGGGTTAGGACGCTGAGCTTGTCGATCAGAAGGTCGGCAGTTTGGCGGGTCGAATCCCGGGTGCCGCGTAGCAGAGTGAGCGCCTGTTACTCGTCCCAGCTTCTGCCAACCTAGCAGTTCGAAAGCATGTAAAAATGCAAGTAGAAAAATAGGGACCACTCCGGTGGGAAGGTAACAGCGTTCCGTGCGCCTTTGGCGTCTAGTCATGCCGGCCACATGACCACGGAGACGTCCTCGGACAAGCGCTGGCTCTTCGGCTTTGAAACGGAGATGAGCACCGGCCCCTAGAGTCGGAAACGACTAGCACGCATGTGCGGGGGAACCTTTACCTTTACCTTACTATTATTATTTAGCTATGTTTAATGGGAGTTAAAGTGCGTTAGGATTTAAAGTGTATTCATAGATAGTTAGCATATTTTAGTTCAAGTTTGTTAGAGGCAATACCCTGTATTCAGTTCTGGGAAGTCGGGGGGAGAGGGGGAGGGAAGGGGTTTTTTAAAATGTACTGTAAAACGTTTCAATAAAAAAAAGAAAAAAAAAGAAAAAATCGGGACATATAGAGATGTTCTAAACTCTGAAAGAAATTTAAAATCTAAACAAGAAATGGAAAATCAGGGTATCAACCTAAAATGGTGGACACATTTACAAATGCAAATAGAGAGGTTAAAATGTATGGATTTTATAAGGAACAAACTGAGTTCGATAAGACATGGTTGACCTTGGATGAAAAATTAAGAAAATATATAATTTATTATTAACTTTAGAAATGGAAAGTGAACAAGTCAAAGAAACAATGATGGCAAAATTGATGGGAAAGAAGCTATAAATTGACAATGTCAGCTTCCTATAAAGAAAACTTATACAAAAGGTTTTATAGATGGCACTTGCCACCAGCAAGATTAGGAAAAATGTTTAAAAATATGTCAGATAGATGTTGCAAATGTAAACATAAGTCAGGCATGTATTATCATGTTTGGTGGACATGTGATAAAGAATTATTGGAAAAAGATACATACCTGGCTAGAAAAGATGTTAGGAAAACATGCTGATTTTAAACCTGAACTTTTTTTATTAGTTTTAATGCCAAAAAAGACTAATAAACAAAGCTTATACTTGACTTTGCATGTCATAACAGCGGCAAGAATTATATTTGTGCAACACTGGAAAAATGAAGGAATACCATCAGATGAAGAAATAATTTTAAAAAATACTAGAATGCGCAGAGATGGACAGATTGACTATGTCAGGGCTTTTCAACCTTTTCACCGATTGTACCACTTTTAGAATATGGCAACATTTGAGTACCACTAGTCATCTAGCAAGGTGTTAAAAACTTGATGACCAAAAAACAAATGGGAAAAAGTGATAAAGTACAGGTAGTCCTTGACTTACAACAGTTTGCTTAGTGACTGTTTAAAGTTACAACGGCACTGAAAAAAGTGACTTATGACCATTTTTCAGACTTATGACCGTTGCAGCATCCCCAGGGTCATATGATTTACAATCGGATGCTTGGCAACTGATTCATATTTAGAATGGTCACATTGTTCCAGGGTCATATGATCGCCTTTTGCAACCTTCTGACAAGCAGTTAGTGGGGAAACCAGATTCACTTAACAACCATGTTACTAATTTAATCTCTCTCTCTCCCTCTATTTCTCTCCCTCTATTTCTCTCTCTCTCTCTCTCTATTTCTCTCTCTCCCTCTTTATTTCTCTCTCCTTCTCTCCCTCTTTATCTCTCTCCCTCTCTATTTCTCTCTCCCTATTTTTCTCTATCCTTCCCTCCCTCTCGCTCTCTATTTCTCTCTCTTTCTCTCCTTCTCTTTCCCTCCCTTTCTCTCTCTATTTCTTTCTCCCTCTTTCTCTCTCCCTCTCTATTTCTATTTCTCTCTCCCTCCCTCTTTCTCTCCTCTCTCTCTCTCCCTTATTTTTCTCTCTCCCTCTATTTTTATCTCTCCCTCTTTCTTTCCCTCTTTCTCTCTCCCTCCCATTGTCCCTCCCTTCCTTCTTCTTTCCTTTCTTCTTTCCCTCCCTTTGTCCCTTCCTCCTTCCCTCCCTCCCTCCTTCTCATTGTCATTTCCTTCCTTCCTTCCTCCCTAATCCATCTTTACCAAGAAACCTGATGCCCACTTAACTTTAAGACTGCTATCATAATCCAAGCAACCACACCCCTAAAATCACTTTACAGACATAAATTGAGGAAAATTAATACTCGGTATAGCCCAAACTGTCACAAGAAGACATGCTCCTAATGATAAGAAATATTTTCTGATGGGGGATTTCCGGTTAAGAAATCAACATGAGCTCATCATCACTTCCTAACAATAAGGCCACTTAGGGATGCCCTGAACTATCTTGTGCTCACCTGCCCGCTTACTGGAGCTGTGCGCCAGGATCGAAAGAACCACAACCTGTAACAGGAGGCGGCAGCCATGATGAGACCACTTGGAACCATTTTCGTCTCTCCCGCCATAACCTTCCCTCCTGTCTCTCTCTCTCACCCACACCCATCGTAAAATAACCCTCCCCTCCACAGTGGCCCGCACAGCCTATCGGACAGCAAGAACCACGGCGGAACGTCCTCCCGCTCAGCATGAAAGTTTAACAGCATCACCCAATTACAAGCCACTTGACAAAGGAGTTGACTGAAGTGACAGTGAACAAATCAACGATCAGAGTTGAGGCTCTTGTGAGGTAACGCCTCTCGACATGCGGCAAAATTGATATACAGCAGGGGGTCTTCAAACTTGGCCCTTTTCTCACTTCTGGACTTCAACTCCCAGAATTCCTCAGTCAGGCACACTGTCCTGGGGATCAATTTGGAGGTGCGGAGGGGAGGGGAGCAGCTGATGGCTGCCTGTGTGACCTTGAAGTGGCCACCTTTGGAAGTACCAACACTCGAGCCGGGCAAAGTGGGCGATAGGAGAGGAGCGGGCCAATTGCCTTACTGGTAACTGGGACTCCGACGTGCCTTCCCGGCCATGTGTGCCTTGGACGGGGCCAAGCTTCTCCCAGGGGGCGGGGCGCCCAGGCACAGGGCCAATCAGGAGTCCTGCGAGGGGGCAAGCCTGCATGAAGAGAGAGAGAGAGAGAGAGAGAGAGAGAGAGAGAGAAGGGAAGAGCAAGTGCCCCTCTACCTTTCTCTCTCTCTGTGCAAATGGTGGACTGGGAGCCGTAGTTGAAGGCTGAAACGCCTTCAGCTGTAACTGCTCGCACGTGTTTGTGTGTATGTGAGCAGGGATCAATGCTGCTTTCTAGGTGATAAGTGCTTCTTCGGGGCTCAGCAGATGCGCCAGGATCAATGCCGCTTTCCAGGTGATTGGTGCTTTCAGGGCTCAGCAGAAGCACCAGGATCAGCACTGAGCTCCAGCTGGAGCCTGGCGCTGATCCGGGCGCTTCCGCTGAGCCCTGACAGCCCCGAAGAAGCGACAATCAGCTGAAAAGCAGTGCTGATCCCGGCGCTTCCGCTGAGCCCTGGCAGTCCTAAAGAAGCACCAATCAGCTCTTTTCCAACAACCCAAGAGACGGCTCTACACATGGACATCACCAGACGGCCAACACAGAAATCAGATTGACTATGTGCTCTGCAGTCAAAGATGGAAAAGCTCTATACCAGGGGTGTCAAACTCGCGACGTCACGTGACGTCGCATGACATATCGGAGCTTCTTCCCCATTGCCGGCAATGAGGTGGGCACGGTTTTGTTGTGACGCGTCTGGCCCACGAGCTGGCAGTTTGACACTCCTGCTCTATACAGTCAGTAAAAACAAGACCAGGAGCTGACTGTGGCTCAGATCATGAGCTTCTCGTTGCAAAATTTAGGCTTAAATTGAGGAAAGTAGGGAAAAGCACTAGACCACTCAGATATGAACTAAATCATATCCCTGATGAATACACAGTAAGTGTTGTGACTCAGGGCCAGCCTGTGGGTCCGGCAGCCGGCTCAGATGTCTCGGATGACTCAGATGAGGGGGAGGAGGAGGGTGTGGAAGACGAACTGGCTGATGACGGCTTGGAGGCTTCGCAGAGCCCCCAGCCGGGGCCCTCTTCTCAGCTGCGTGAGCCCGATAGTGCGGAGGATGATGACCCACAGCTGGCCCTGTTCAAGGACGCCCGACGCAGGAGGCAGTCGAGCAGGACCAAGCAGAGAAAGGCTGTGGGACTCCTCGGGAGGAGGCACAGGGAGACCACGCCCTGAACTCTAAATAAAAGGAGTGTTTGGGGAAGGGCTGGTTGCTGAAAGCAACCCTTCCGTTTGAGGATTCAAGTTCCAGTGTTTTTGTTTCTTGTTCTGTTGTTTGAGTAATAAATCTTGGCAGACGCTTTTCAGCCTCAGACGCTCTCCAGTCTCTACTGTTTGAACAGGGGTTTGCCTTATTGCAAGGCCGGTAGCAGGCTGGTTCAGAACAGTAGAGGTGACAAATAGATTTAAGGAATTAGATCTGATAGACAAAAGTGCATGAAGAATTATGGACGGAGGTTTGCAACATTGTACAAGAGGTAGCAACTAAAACCATCCCAAAGAAAAAGAAATGCAAGAAAGCAAAATGGCTGTCTGAGGAAGCTTTGCAAATAGCTGAAGAAAGAAGGGAAGTGAAAGGCAAGGGAGAAAGAGAAAGATACACCCAATTGAATGCAGAATTCCAGAGAACAGCTAGAAGAGATAAGAATGCCTTCTTAAATGAACAGTGCAAAGAAATAGAAGAAAACAATAGAATAGGGAGGACCAGAGATCTCTTCAAGAAAATTGGAGAGATGAAGGGAACGTTTCATGCAAAAATGGGCATGATAAAAAACCAAAATGGCAGGGACCTAACAGAGGCAGAAGAGATTAAAAAGACGTGGCAAAACTACACAGAACTATACAAGAATGAGCTTAACGTTCCAGATAACCACGATTGGGTGGTCACTGACCCCGAGCCAGACATCCTAGAATGTGAAGTGAAATGGGCCTTAGGAAATCTGAGCAACAAAGCTAGTGGAGGTGATAGTATTTCAGCTGAGCTATTCAAAATCTTAAAAGATGATGCAGTAAAAGTGCTACACTCAATTTGCCATCAAATTTGGAAAACTCAACAGTGGCCACAGGATTGGAAAAGGTCAGTTTACATTCCAATTCCAAAGAAAGGCAATGCCAAATGAATGTTCAAACTATCACACCATTGCACTCATTTCACATGCTAGTAAAGTTATGCTTAAAATCCTACAAGCTAGACTCCAGCAGTATGTGGATCGAGAACTACCAGAAGTACAGGCAGGATTTCGAAGAGGCAGAGGAACTGGAGATCAAATTGCCAACACATACTGGATCATGGAGAAAGCTAGGGAGTTCCAGAAAAACATCTACTTCTGCTTCATTGACTATGCTAAAGTCTTTGATTGTGTGGATTACAACAAATTGTGGCATGAGAAAGGCAGAGCTAGATGAATCAAAAGTTTGAATTAAGATTGCTGGGGAAAATATCAACAACCTAAGATATGGAGATGATACCACTCTAATGGCAGAAAGTGAAAAGGAACTAAACAGCCTCTTGTTACGAGTGAAGAAGGAGAGTGCAAAAGTGGGCTTGAAACTCAACATTAAGAAAACCAAGATCATGGCATCCGGCCCTCTCAATTCCTGGCAAATAGATGGGGAAGAAATGGAGGTAGTGACAGATTTTATTTTCCTGGGCTCCAAGATCACTGCAGATGGGGACTGTAGCCAAGAAATTAAAAGACGCTTGCTCCTGGGGAGTAAAGCCATGGCAAATCTAGACAGCACACTAAAAAGCAGAGATATCACCCTGTCAACAAAAGTGCGTATAGTCAAGGCTATGGTCTTCCCAGTTGCAATGTATGGCAGTGAAAGTTGGACCATAAGAAAGGCTGAGCGCCAAAGAATTGAAGCCTTTGAACTATGGTACTGGAGAAAACTCCTGCGAGTCCCTTGGACTGCAAGGCGTTCAAACCGGTCAGTCCTAGAGGAGATCAACCCTGACTGCTCTTTAGAAGGGCAGATCCTGAAGTTGAAACTCAAATACTTTGGCCACCTAATGAGAAGGAAGGACTCACTGGAGAAGAGCCAAATGCTGGGAAAGACTGAGGGCAAGAGAAGAAGGGGATGACAGAGAATGAGGTGGCTGGATGGAATCACTGAAGCAGTAGGCTGTCCTCTAGATGGTAGAGGACAGGAAGGCCTGGAGGAACATTGTCCATGGGGTCGCGATTGGTCGGACACTACTTCGTAACTAAGAACAACAAGAAGTGATGAACATATTGCTAAGGTTTACAAAACGTTATTGAAATTAAATTTGGAAACTGAACATGTAAAACATTGTATAATTCAGTGGGCAAGGAACTTTGGGTACAATGTGATGCTTCAACAATGGGAGAATATGTGGACGAAAGCTTTAAAATTCACACTAAATTATAATATAAAAAAAAACTTTTATAAGATGATGCATTCTTGGTATTAACAACAGATAAGTTATCTAGAATGTATAAAGGTACCTCAAATGAATGTAAATATAAACAAGGGACTTTTTATCATTTATGGTGGATGTGTGATAAAGAAATATTGGAGTAGGATTCATATTTTAATGCAGAAAATTGTTAAAGTGAATATAAGGATAAAACCAGAAAGTTTTCTTCTGGACCTAATGGAAAAAGAATTGGAAAAAGAATTGGAACTCTGATTTTATATGTTGATGGCAGCAAGACTACTTTATGCACAAAAATGGAAGGATGTTTCGGTTCCCACCATGAATGAATGGCTACAAAAGTTGATGGAGTTAGCAGACATGGCTAAATTGACTGCTCTGATAAAAGAAAAGTATATAAATGCTTTTGTTTCTACTTGGAAACCGCTTCTGGATTTTGTGCTTGAGGTGGAAAAAAATGATACTTTGATTTTGGGTTTTACTGATTAGACTGATTTTGTTGTGATTCAGTGTCAGCCTGTGGGTTCAGCAGTTGAATCGGACAATTCTGAGGAGGAGGAGGAGGAGGAGGAGGGGATGGAGAGCCTGCAGAGGACAGTTCTGAGGCATGAACTATCCGAACGGTTGCCTTCAGCAAACCAGCCCTCCCCACACCTTCCCCTTATATAGAGTTCAGGGCGTGGCTTCTCTCTGCCTCCTTCTGAGAAGCCCCATTGCCTTCCTCTGTTTACTCCTAATTGACTGCCTCCTGCGTCGGGCATCCTTGAACAGGGCCAGCTGTGGGTCATCTTCATCCACGCTGTCAGGCTCACACAGCTGGGTCTCCGTGGTGACCAAGTGGGAGGGGCCTGGCTGAGGGCTCTCATCAGCAAGATCTTCAACCCCCTCAGCAAGGTCTTCAACACCCCCCTCATCCTCCTCTGAGTCGTCCGACCCAACTGCCGAACCCACAGGCTGACCCTGAATCACAACACCAGCTGTGTGAGCCTGACAGCTTGGACGAAGACGACCCACAGCTGGCCTTGTTCAAGGATGCCCGAAGCAGGAGGCAGACAAGCAGGAGTAAACAAAGGAAGGCAATGGGGCACCTCGGGAGGAGGCAAAGAGAAGCCACGCCTTGAAACTGTTTAAAAGGGGAATGTGTGGGAGGTGCTGGTTGCTGAAGGCAACCGTTTGAACAGCTTCTGATTTAGTCGTGGTTCGTATTTGTTTTGCTCTGTTTGCTCTGTTTTGGATCTGTTTTGTTTTTAATAAATTTGGCGGGCTTACTTCCAGCCTATTGACTTTTGAAAAGGGGTTGTCCATGACATTTCTGCAGGGCCGGTAGTAGGCTGGTAAAGAACAGATTTGTTGTTACAGAAATGGCTAGTTTATACTACTATAGAAATGTAAAAAGTTGAGGTTCGATGTTAATGCCTTATTTTACTGCAAGCTGGAAGTCAACACTTTTTTTTTCTTTTCCCCCTTTATTCCACACTTCACTTTTTCCATTTCCCTTATCTTTGTTCCCTACTACTTGCTTTTGTATTTTTGTATTTTATATTATAAGCTAATAAAAACACTGTGATAAAAAATATTCATATTAGGAATAGGCTATTATAGGTAGTCCTTGACTTACAACTGTAAAGGAGCTTGATCATTATTGTTTTCAGTTCTGACAGTCGTAAAGCAGGTCACCGCATGATTGGACCCAGGTCGATAAGAGAACCTATTATTCGCTGTGGGATATTTTTGCTGGAAATGCTATTTTTTGGCAAAAACGTTGTAAATTGTGGTCACATGACTGCGAGATGCTGCAAATGGCTGTAAATGCGGGCTGGTTACGGAGCACCTGAAATGTGGTCATTTGACAAGGGCACCTTGGAACTGGGTTGTACCTTTTGAAGGGTCTGTGGTGTTACATCAGCCATAAAGTATTATGCAGTGCATATTGTGCTGCCACCATGTGGTTGTTTTGGAAACTACAACATTTATGTTAATTTGTTCAGCCAACCCCTCCTATTTGTGACGTACTTCCTCCTTCTTCTTAACCCTGAATGTTCTATCACTTCCTGCCACCATCTCATATGCGGTGGTCTCTACATGCAGTCTCTCATGGTAGGACCATTACTGTCTTTTGACCTTGAAATACCATCCATTTCATCATCTACCGCACCTTGTCTGCTGTAATCTTTTCTGCATGCAAATAAAGGTCCTTCTGGATGATTAAAAGGTAATTTCATGAGTTCTGCTATCTGGAAAGGCTTTTAACAGTGATAGTATCTGCTTATATAGGCCAGGCACAGGGGTCTCAGCAAGGGGATAAATCATTAAACAACAGTCAGAGTCAGAATAGTCAAAAGACAGTAGAATTCCTACAGCCTGCAATCCATATGTGTGTGTCATATCTGCAAGCAAGCTCAGTGCTATCTGCCATCTTGTGAAAGCACATGGTTGCACAAGCTTACTGCACATCTCCTGTGTATGCTGAAAACTGTTACTGTACATTGGACTGTGTTATAAGCCCTGTCTAAGCTGCAATTTGCCTTCTTGAAGAGACAGTACCCATTTTTTGCAAAACTTGAAAAATGTCTAGACAAGGCTCTGAACACTCTTTTATCGCTGAATCAACGCAGATGCATCATGCTTCTGACCACACAGATGTACAGGGAGCTGATTCTGCTGAGCAGGGTGTAAAAAAGATTGATGCACTAAACCAAAAAAAGATATCTCCTAGTGCAAGATGCAAAGGATAAGGCAAAACTCCGTATTGCTCAACTGCAGGAGACCAGATCTCATAGATCCACATCAACTAAATCCACAGCACGTTCTTCTAGATCCTCTCGCTCCAGGACTTCAACATTAAGTGACAAGCTGGTAGAGGCCCGTGCACGTCTACAAGCAAAGAAAGTGCAAGTTTCCTTTGCCAGAAAGGAAGCTGAAGTGGAAGCTTAGAGCAAGGCCCGCCAAGCAGAGGCGGAATCCCAAATAAAGATTCTGCGAATTAAAAGGGAAGAAGCAGCTGCCCTAGCAAGGCTAAAGGTCTTTGAACAAGCAGTGAAGGAAAGCACTGATCCAGATTGTTCTATCCCGACCAAAGTGGAAGATCCAGTTGAACGCACCAGTAAATATGTGCTAAAGCATAATATTTGCAACTATACAGAGCCATCTTCTGTACCTCCTATGAACAACACTGTTCTGACTCTCAACATAAAGACCCCAAACCTGCAAGGGCCTGAGCCTCTTCAACTCCACAACACAAGTGCATCAACACTTCAAACTGCATCACCTCTTACCAATGACAAGGTAACTTCCAGCAATAAGAAACAGTTTAATCAACAGCCAGCACAAGCCTTAGAGACTAAACCACAGCTGAATCCTCTTGGAACGTCATTGTATCCTGGTACACCTCACCCTTATTCACCAGAGAACTTTCACACCCAAGGGCTCCCACAAGTTTCTTTGGCACCAAGGAGTGAGAGATCAGACCTCTCTGACTTCTCCAGATACATGATTCGCCGAGAGCTCATCAACACTAGCCTCTCAAGGTTTGATGACTGTCCAGAGAACTACAGATCCTGGAGATCAACCTTTAAAGCTGCTATTGCTGATCTCAACCTTACCACCAAGGAGGAACTTGATCTACTCATAAAGTGGCTGGGGCCAGAATCTGCAGATCGTGTTAAAAGATTGAGAACAGTACATGTTGACTCTCCAGATGCAGGTCTTGCTGCTGCATGGGCAAGACTTGAACAAACCTACGGAAGCTCGGAAGCAATAGAGAATGCTCTATTCAAAAGACTGCAAAACTTTCCAAAGATAGGCAACAAAGATAATCACAAGCTTCAAGAGCTAAGTGATCTCCTCATGGAGATAGAATTGGCAAAAACAGACCCACGTCTACCTGGTCTAAGCTACCTGGACACCTTCCATGGTGTCAATCCAGTGGTGTTAAAACTGCCATACAACCTGCAGGAGAAATGGACACAATAAGGCTCAAAATACAAAAGACGCTAAGATGTATTTTCCCCCCCATTCTCATATTTTTGCAGGTTCATCAGCGAACAAGCCTGGACAATAAATGATCCCAGCTTCAACTTCAGTGAATCCGGTGTGCCTGCTCCGCCATCATCATCAAGGTATGACAACACAGCAGCTAAAACACAGAGACTTACGTGGAGCTGTGTTTACAAAAAAGACGGACATCTCTCCTCCTGAACCATCTCCTGCTCAACGGAGTGGTTCAGGTGATGGAGATAAAGATCCTAATCGTCAGTGCCCTATCCACAAAAAACCTCACCCTCTTAGGAAATGTCGTGAGGTTAGAGCAAAGACTATACAAGAGCGGAAAGAGGTACTCCAAAAACTTGGAATATGCTACAGGTGCTGTGCTTCTTATGATCATTTTGTTAAACACTGTAAAGCCTTTGTCAAGTGCACAGAATGCAGTAGTGACAAGCACGTTACAGCTGTGCATCCTGCTCCACTTCCAGGCAATCCACAGCAACCACCTGCATCCAAGCCTGCTTCAAATCATGGCGGGGAGCAACAAAGTCATGCTCCAGTCACAAATGTCTCATCTTCATGTACTGAAGTGTGTGGGAAAGGCTTCAGTCACAAATTCTGTGCTGTCACAAATGTCTAGTCAAGATATATCCAGAGGGTCAGCCTGAAAAAGCTACCAGGATGTATGCCATAATAGATGAGCAGAGCAACAGATCCCTGGTCAAACCCAAATTCTTTGATATCTTTGGCCTACAGGGACATGCAACACCATATACTCTCAACACCTGCTCTGGTCGTGTAGAGACCTCTGGCAGAAGAGCTGATGGGTTCATGATCTCTCATATGAAAGCAAAGAAGGGCATACCATTGCCATCATTGGTTGAGTGTGACCAAATACCAGACAACAGGGAAGAGATTCCCACTCCAGAAGCTGCATATCACCATCCCCACTTAAGGCACCTGGCTACTGAGATTCCTCCAATGGACATGGACGCTGACATCTTAGTCTTGCTGGGAAGAGACATTCTCAGAGTTCATAAAGTATGCCAGCATTGCAATGGACCTGATGATGCCCCATATGCACAAAGACTTGACCTAGGCTGGGCTTCGACTCAACCCTGATAAGACTGAGTGGCTGTGCGTACCGGCATCTCGGGATATTCAGGATATCCCATCTCTTTCTATGGGGGGTGAGTTATTACCCCCCGTAGATAGGGCTCGCAACTTGGGAGTCCTCCTAAACTCACAGCTTTCTTTAGAATACCATATAATAGCTGTGACTAGGGGGGCCTTCGCCCAGGTCCGCCTGGTGCGCCAGTTGCGGCCCTATTTAGACCGGGATGCCTTACGTACGGTCACTCACGCGCTCGTGACCTCTCGTCTGGACTACTGCAACGCTCTCTACATGGGGCTGCCCTTGAAGACCACTCGGAGGCTCCAACTGGTACAGAATGCGGCCGCGAGAGTTGTGTTGGGAGTTTCCCGACACTCCCATGTTACACCACTGCGCGAGTCGTGATGGGGGTCTCCCGATACTCCCATGTAACACCTCTACTCCACGAGCTGCATTGGCTTCCAGTTGTCTTCCGGGTGAGATTCAAGGTGTTGGTAATGACCTACAAAGCCCTACATGGCATGGGTCTGGAATACCTTGGAGAGTACCTGCGGCCAGCGTCAACTTCCCTCCGCCCAGTACGCTCCCACAGAGAGGGCCTCCTCAGGGTGCCACCGGTCAAAGAATGCCAACTGGTGGCCCCCAGGGTGAGGGCGTTCTCTGTGGGCGCGCTGGATTTATGGAACCATCTTCCGGTTGAGCTCCGGATGGCTCCTGACCTCCGCTCCTTCCGGCGCGATCTAAAAACTTACCTCTTCGAACAAACTGGCCTGGCCTGATGGGATGGGGTTGGGTTTTATTAATGTTGTTTTAACCTACTTTTTTAATGTGTTTTAACTTATTATAAGAGTTGTGGGCATTTTGTTTAATCTTTTTTAATTTTTGTATTTTGTCTTTTAACATGTACTGCCCTGTTCACCGCCCTGGGTCCTTCGGGAGAAGGGCGGTATACAAATAAAATAAATAAATAAATAAATAAATAAATAAATAATAAATAGTGGGATATATCTGCGTAAATAGAACGTGCACACCATCAGAGATCAACTCCTTCAAAACTCACGTGTTAAGGAATGGGAGTGTATCTCACTTCAGACAATACCCTCACCACCATGAAGAAAAGGAGAAGCCTCTTAACATCATCCAGGTATCTGATGTTATCCCCATCACCTGTGATGATAACTTAGGCAGCACAGTGTCTGCTATAATCAATTCAAGGCCTCTTGTTCCAGTATCTACAGATCCAAAATCCCCAACCATCCTTACTCCAGCTACTCTTCTCACTCAGAAGCTCGGATCTGTTCCTGTTCCACCTGGAGATTTTAAAGCAGGAAATCTATACCATGATCAGTGGAGGAGAGTACAACACCTCGCCAACTGCTTCTGGAATCGATGGAAGATGGAGTATCTTTCTCTTTTGCAAGGACGCAGAAAATGGCAACATCAGAACCCCAATCTCCAAGTTGGAGACCTTGTTCTGCTCAAGGACCAACAAGCTCAAAGAATTGAATGGCCCAAGGGACTCATTGTGAAAGCCATTCCCAGTGATGATGGGAAGGTACGTAAGGTTGAGGTAAAGGTTGCAAAGTAAGGCACCATAAAGACTTTCATCAGACCCATCACAGAACTTGTCTTGCTTTTGCCCCTTGGAGACTGAACTCGTCGCCTTTCCTTGTTGGATCCTGACTTCAAGAAGACAAGTGATTTTAATCTAGACAATTTGAGGCCTGAAATTGCAGTTGTTATTGTTGCAATATATGCATGTTCCTCTTTTATGTCTTTCAGGTCTTCAAGACAACAAGCAAATCACATTTATTTGCATTTGCATTACTACCGTATAGGATTATATAGTGGTATTTTCCAATACCAGACGGGGAGTGTGCTGTTACATCAGCCATAAATTATTATGCAGTGCATATTGTGCTGCCACCATGTGGTTGTTTTGGAAACTACAACATTTATGTTAATTTGTTCAGCCAACCCCTCCCATTTGTGACATACTTCCTCCTTCTTCTTAACCCTGAATGTTCTATCACTTCCTGCCACCATCTCATATGCGGTGGTCTCTACATGCAGTCTCTCATGGTAGGACAATTACTGTCTTTTGACCTTGAAATACCGTCCATTTCATCATCTACCACACCTTGTCTGCTGTAATCTTCTCTGCATGCAAATAAAGGTCCTTCTGGATGATTAAAAGGTAATTTCCATAGCGGCTCAGCGGCAGCGGCTTCGATGACTCAGCGATGGTGTTATGCCCGGTTTGCCGGCCCCCCGGTTGGTTTTGCATATCCCAGATGGGTTGGCACCCCCACTGCTTCTGATGGCCCTGAAGGTTCCTGGGCTAGCCGGTTGATCCCGGTGGAGCCCAGTGGGGCCTTGTGGACTTCGGCCATTTTGAAGGACTTTGGAAGATCGGCGGGGAATTTAATGGACCTGGGGGAGCCAATCTTTGTTGACCACAGTCTGGAAGGCCCCAATAATTATCAAACTGAGGGCCTATGGACTGGTGGTCAGTTACAACCTCTGGGAATGACGAGACAACGGGGGTCTTGGCTGTCATCAGAATCGACTATGATGGTTTGTTTTTGTTTTTTACAATCGACTGCGCATTGCACCTTATACCCCAAAGGACAGAGAATTCTGGGTATGGGCCATTGTGAGAGGATGGCCGAATTTACATCTCCTGCCCCTAGAGGTGAGAGCTCTATGGGGCAGGCCATACCCAGTGGGGTTGCTCCAGACTTCCATCCCCCCCCCCGAGAATTGGCTCTGTAACCGTAGTGAGAGGACGGTTGTAGGCCTGCCCGGGGGGCTTATCCAGCTGAGTGGCAGCGGCTGGACGGAGGCCTGGGACTCCCTCTCCGAATAGATCCTCCTCATGGACTATCATCTATGGACTGCCTACGATTCGGACTGCTATTTATGCCTTCCTTTAAATATTCGTCCACGGACTTATGCGCCCTCAGGGGTGCTCCCCCCTCCTGGGTGCGACCCGCCTTGCCAGCCGATTATAACCTCGAGGAAGGGCCCATTTATTGGGACCCTGAGAGTTGGCTGGGCACGGGTAGGGGCCTTCGTCGTAGACCTAATAAGAGGCCCCTGATTATTTTTCTTTCAAAATTTTTAGGGGGTTAGGGAAGCGGGAGGGTTCTTTTGGTTGTTTGGATAAGGGGGGCTATCCAACTACCGCTGTTCTGGCTAGGGCCGATGGAGATCGCTGGGGGGAGGAGCGGGGGTCGGTCACCTCCGGGGCTCCAGGGCTGGTCGTGGGGCTACCTATTCCCACGACATCAGGGAATGGCAGCAGATGGAGGAGCAGAGGGCCGTATCGATCTCAGGGAAGGCCTCTCCGCTACTTACAAGCGGTGAGGCACTCCGACCCTCTGGCTCTACCCCAAGGTCCCGGGAGTGAGGGTGTGCAGCCCCCTGAGCTCCGGCTGGTGTATTTGAACGCCAGGTCCGTCGCTAATAAGGCTCCTCTCGTTCGTGATCTGGTCGAGGGTGAGCAGGCGGACCTGGCGTGCATCACGGAGACTTGGTTGGGCCCAGAGGGCGGGATTCCTCTGGTTGATCTTTGCCCACCAGGTTTCCGGGTGCTGCACCGGCCTCGGGCTCAGGGTAGGGGTGGGGGTGTGGCTGTTGTTGTGAGGGAGACCTTGTGTCCGCGGGAGGCCACTGTTCCTCAGATAGTCGGGTGTGAGTCTCTCTTTTTGAGATGCGGCCCTGGTGCGCAGTTGGGCTTGCTGCTGGTGTACCTTTCGCCTAGTCATGCAGCAGCAGCCCTGCCTGAGCTGCTCGATGTCCTCTCTGCGCTGGTGGTTGAGTTCCCGAAACTTATAGTTTTGGGGGATTTCAACCTACCATCGCTGGGAGGATCATCTGAGTTGGCCCGGGAGTTCATGGCTTCCATGACGGCCATGGACCTGACGCAGGTAATTTCGGGACCGACTCATGAGGGAGGCCACACCCTTGACCTAGTTTTTTTATCTGGACAGTGGTTAGATGATCTTGGTGGGGGCTCTCCAATTATTATGCCCCTGTCATGGACCGATCATCATCTCCTGCGACTGGTCTTCCGTTTTGCCACCCCCCGCCGTGGGTGTTTGGAACCAATTAAATGGTACCGCCCCAGACGCTTAATGGATCCCCAGAGGTTCCAGACAGCTCTGGGGTCCCCACCTGCCTCCCTTGCTCACAGCTCGGCAGATGCCTTAGTGGAAGCCTGGGAAAGGACGGCCACTGAGGCTCTTGATCGAGTTGTACCCCTGCGGCCCCTGACCCGGTGCAGATCCCGTCGAGCTCCATGGTTCTCTGCGGAACTTCGGGAGATGAAGCGTCGGAGACGGGGCCTAGAGAGCGGTTGGAGGTCCAGCCGATCCGAATCCGACCGATTGCGACTAAGAGCCTACATTAGGTCTTATCTCGCTGCGATAAGGGAGGCGAGGTCTAACCACTTCGCCACCCTTATCGCGTCCGCAGATAATCGCCCGGCCGCCCTGTTTAGGGTGACTCGCTCCCTCCTAAATCAGGAGGTGAGGGAGGATCCCTTGCAGGGCCGTGCCGAGGAGTTTAACCAACATCTGTCGGACAAAATCGCTCGGATTCGGACCGGTCTGGACTCTGACTGGGCAGAGTCTGACGATCAGGACACGGGTGGTCTTGTCGATATCATCTGGGAGGAGTTTGATTCTGTGACTCCGGAGGAAGTGGACAGGATCATGGGGAGGCTGAGCACCACCACATGTTTATTGGACCCGTGCCCTTCCTGGCTGGTTTATGCAGCCCGGGAGAGGACACGCAGCTGGTTCCAGGCAGTTATATCGGCTTCTTTGAGTGAGGGTATCTTCCCCGCCGTCTTGAAGGAGGCGGTGGTGAGGCCTCTCCTCAAGAAGCCTGCCCTGGACCCTGCTGTATTGAATAACTTTCGTCCTGTCTCCAACCTTCGCTTTCTTGCGAAGGTTGTTGAGAGTGTGGTGGCGCATCAGCTCCCTCTGGTCCTGGATGAAGCGGATTATCTAGACCCGTACCAATCGGGTTTCAGGCCCGGGCACAGCACGGAGACGGCATTGGTCGCGCTGGTGAATGATCTCTGGAGGGCTCGGGACAGGGGGCATTCCTCTGTCCTAGTCCTATTAGACCTCTCGGCGGCTTTCGATACCATCGACCATGGTATCTTGCTGCGGCGTCTCAGGGGATTGGGAGTGGGAGGCACAGTTTTACGGTGGTTCTCCTCCTATCTCTTGGGACGTTCGCAGTCGGTGTTGGCAGGGGGGCAGAGGTCGACCGCGAGGTCTCTCATTTGTGGAGTTCCTCAGGGGTCGGTCCTCTCGCCTCTCCTGTTCAACATCTATATGAAGCCGCTGGGTGAGATCATTCGTGGCTTTGGAGTTGGGTATCATCAGTACGCTGATGATACCCAACTTTTCTTTTCGACCCCAAACCACCCCAGTGATGCCCTCGACGTGATGTCCCGTTGCCTGGAGGCGGTTCGGGTCTGGATGGGGAGGAACAGACTCCAGCTCAACCCCGACAAGACTGAGTGGCTCTGCATATCTTCATCCCGGGTTTATTCGGACATTCCACCTCTAACTATGGGGGGTGAATTATTACCCCCCGTAGATAGGGCTCGCAACTTGGGGGTCCTCCTAGATTCACGGCTCACCTTGGAAGATCATATAGGAGCCGTGACTAGGGGGGCCTTTGCACAGGTTCGCCTGGTGCGTCAGTTGCGGCCCTATCTTAGCCGGGATGATCTGTGCACGGTCACTCATGCGCTCGTGTCCTCTCGTCTGGACTACTGCAACGCTCTCTACATGGGGCTGCCCTTGAGGACCACTCGGAAGCTCCAACTGGTACAGAATGCAGCCGCGAGAGTGGTGTTGGGAGTCTCCCGATACTCCCACGTTACACCTCTGCTCCGTGAGCTGCATTGGTTGCCAGTTGTCTTCCGGGTGAGATTCAAGGTACTGGTAACGGTATTCAAAGCACTCCATGGCATGGGGCCGGAGTACCTCAGGGAACATCTGCTGCCGGCATCAAGCTCCCTGCGCCCTGTGCGTTCTCACAGAGAGGGCCTCCTCAGGGTGCCACCGATCAGAGAATGTCGATTGGTGGCCCCCAGGGGGAGATCCTTCTCTGTGGGCGCTCCGGAGCTGTGGAATCAGCTACCGGTAGAGCTCCGGATGGCGCCCGATCTTCGCTCCTTTCGCCGCGATCTCAAGACATTTTTGTTTGTACAAGCCGGCCTAGCCTGAGGGGGAGTGTTGGGGTTGTTTTATTTTTTGTTTTTTAATTTTTCTGGGGGTTTTTAGCGTTGTATCATATTGTTTTTAACTAGGGCAATTGTTTAATCTGTTTTTAATGTTTGTATTGGTTATTTTATTCTGCCCTGTGAACCGCCCTGAGTCCTCAGGGAGAAGGGCGGTATATAAATGTTATTAAATTAAATTAAATTAAATTTCATGAGTTCTGCTATCTGGCAAAGGCTGTTAACAGTGATAGTATCCGCTTATATAGGCCAGGCACAGGGGTCTCAGCAAGGGGATAAATCAGGTTCCGCCCCAGGCGCCTAATGGATCCAGAACGGTTCCAGACGGCGCTTGGGTCTATACCTATCTCCCTCACTCACAGCCCGGCCGACGCCTTGGTGGACGCCTGGGAAAGGGCTGCCACTGAGGCGCTCGACCGTGTTGTACCCTTGCGACCCCTGATCCGGCGTAGATCCCGATGGGCCCCATGGTTTTCTGTGGAGCTCCGGGAGATGAAGCATCGGAGACGGGGTCTGGAGAGCAGTTGGAGATCCAGCCAGTCTGAATCTGACCAATTGCGGTTGAGAACCGCTACGAGGTTTTACCTCGCAGCGATGAGGACGGCGAAGTCTAATTACTTCGCTGCCCTCATCGCGTCCGTAGATAATCGCCCAGCTGCCCTGTTTAGGGTGACCCGCTCCCTCCTTAATAAGGAAGTGAGGGAGGAGCCCTTGCAGGGGCAAGCCGAGGAGTTTAGTCATCATCTTGCGGACAAGATTGCTCAGATTCAGGCTGGTCTGAATTCTGACTGGGCGGAGACTGACGGGGAGGAATTGAGCGGTCTTGAGAACGTCATTTGGAATGAATTCTATCCTGTGACCCCGGATGAAGTGGACAGGATCATGAGGAGACTGAGTTCCACCACGTGTTTATTGGACCCGTGCCCCTCCTGGCTTGTGTATGCAGCTCGGGAGGAGACACGAGGCTGGTTCCAGGCAGTAATAACTGCTTCTTTGAGGGAGGGTATCTTTCCCGCCGCCTTAAAGGAGGCGGTGGTGAAGCCCCTCCTCAAGAAGCCTGCTCTGGACCCGGCTATTTTAAACAACTATCATCCGGTCTGTAACCTTCGCTTTTTAGCGAAGGTTGTTGAGAGCGTGGTGGCGCATCAGATTCCTTTGTTCCTGGAGGAAGCTGATTATCTAGACCCATACCAATCAGGCTTTAGGCCCGGGTACAGCATGGAGACGGCATTGGTCGCGCTGGTGAATGATCTCTGGCGGGCTCGGGACAGGGGTTGTTCCTCTGTCCTAGTCCTGTTAGATCTCTCAGCGGCTTTTGATACCATCGACCATGGTATCCTACTGAGGCATCTCAGGGAGTTGGGAGTGGGGGGCACTGTTTTACAGTGGTTCTCCTCCTACCTCCTGGGCCGCTCGCAGTCGGTGTTGATGGGAGGGCAGAGGTCCGCCCCGAGGCCTCTCGTTTGTGGAGTCCCTCAGGGGTCGGTCCTCTCTCCCCTCTTGTTCAAAATCTACATGAAGCCGCTGGATGAGCTCATTCGTGGTTTCGAGGTGGGGTATCATCAGTATGCTGATGATACCCAGCTTTTTCTTTCCACCCCGAACCAACCCAGTGATGCCCTCGACGTGATGTCCCGTTGCCTAGAGGTGGTCCGGGTTTGGATGGGGAGAAACAGGCTTCAACTCAATCCCGCCAAGACTGAGTGGCTGTGCATACCGGCATCTCGGATGAACCAGTTTTGTCCATCGTTAACTATGGGGGGTGAGGTGTTACCCCCGTTGATAGGGCTCGCAACTTGGGCGTCCTCCTGGACTCACGGCTCAGTTTGGAAGATCATATAGGAGCTGTGACCAGGGGGGCTTTTGCCCAGGTCCGCCTGGTGCGCTAGTTGCGGCCCTATCTGGACCGAGATGTCCTACGCACAGTCACTCATGCGCTCGTGACCTCCCGGTTAGACTACTGCAATGCTCTCTACATGGGGCTGCCCTTGAGGACCACTCGGAGGCTTCAGCTGGTGCAGAATGCAGCCACGCGAGTTGTGATGGGAGTCTCCCGATACTCCCGTGTAACACCTCTCCTCCGCGAGCTGCATTGGCTTCCGGTTGCCCTCCAGGTGAGATTCAAGGTGCTGGTGATGACCTATAAAGCCCTAAATGGCATGGGTCCGGATTATCTTAGGGAGCACCTGCTGCCAGCATCAATTTCCCATTGTCCTGTGCGCTCCCACAGGGAGGGCCTCCTTAGGGTGCCCCCGCTCAGTGAGTGCCGGCGGGTGATCCCCAGGGGAAGGGCGTTCTCTGTGGGTGCGCCTGCCCTATGGAATGATCTGCCTGTGGATCTCCGGACTGCCCCCAACCTTCGGTTTTTTCGCCGGGACGTAAAAACCTGGTTATTTGATTTATCTGGCCTGGACTGAGGGGTTTTAAATTTTTAACTTATTAATTAACTATTAATTGTTATTTAATTTTATTTTAACTCTATCTTAACTTATATTGTTTTTAACTTTGCCCTGTAAACTGCCCTGAGTCCTTCGGGAATAGGGCGGTAAATAAAACCAATTAAATAAATAAATTAAATAAATTAAACAACAGTCAGAGTCAGAAAAGGGTCCATCGTAACTTCAAACAGTAGCTAAGCGACTGGTCATAAGTCAAGGACCACCTCTAATTTTCTTCACCAAGAATTCCTAGTCTGTATTGGGGCAAAAGGGAGGGAGAAAAATTATTATACTACTAAAGACAATTAAGTTTTGCTGAGATATGCCGTTTATAAGAACTTCTTGCATTAAGCAGTATGGTGAATAAATAGCTCCTGGCTGGCACCACTCAGCCTTCTGAGTTACAATACCACAATCCCAAGGAAAGGGGCAAGGTAAATAAGTAGCACCTATGGCAACAAAATCTAGCAAGTGGCTGTTTAGTGCAGGCAGTAATAGGATTCTCATTCCCTATTCACTTGCCAAAACCAACCACCAATATAGACTAATATAATATAAAATATATTATAATATACAATATACACTATGCACTAACACTCAAAGTTTAGGGAACAAACAGGGTGAACTTGAAGTATTAGTACACAAAGGCAGATATAATATAGTTGCTAGTACTGAAACTTGGTGGGATGAAACTCATGACTGGAATGTACTGATGGAAGGATACAAACTATTCAAAAAAAAAAACAGACCTAAGAAAAGAGGAGGTGAAGTTGCATTATAAATAAAAGATCACTACATCTCTACAGAAATACATAAAACCAAGGATGAAAACCTCCTATAATCCATAAAAGGAACAAAGAATGACATTGCTATAGGCGTATACTACAGGCCACCCAACCAAGCAGAAGAAATAGATGAACTCTTTGCTAATCAATTAACAAATGGATGTAGAAAACATACCACAGTAGTAATAGGAGACTTTAACTACCCTGATATCAACTGGGAGACAAACTCCGCAGCAAGTGGAAGATAAAACAGATTCCTAACCAACTTAGCTGACAACTTTGTCATCCTAAAGGTAGAGAACTAGAGGAAAAGCTACACTGGACCTAATTCTTACTTATAGAGAAGAAGTGATAGAGGGAGTTGAAGTCGGAACCTTGGGCCAGAGTGACCATGTCATATTGGAATTTAATATAATGCAAACACAAGCAATAGAATATACTGTAATCCAGCCAGTGTCTTAAACTTTAAAAGAGCTGATTTTAACAAACTCAGAGAGAGCCTAAGAAAAATTCCATGGATGAAAATCCTAAAGGGGAAAACAACTCAAGAAGTGTGGGAAACTCTGAAAAATATGATAATAAAAGCCCAGTACTCTTCAATATCTTCATAAATGACAAGAAGACAAGCTCGGGATCCAAAAAGATCTTGACAGACTTGAACAATGGGCCCTATCCAACAAAATGAAATTTAATGTGGAGAAAAGCAAGGTTTTACACCTAGGCAGGAAAAATCAAAGATACAAGTACAGATTAGGCGAAACCTGACTCAAAAACAGTAACTGTGAGAGGGACCTTGGAGTCCAAGTAGATGATCACTTAAACATGAGCCAGCAGTGTGTGGCAGCAGCCAAAAAAAGCTAATACAATCCTTGGTTGTATAAACACAAAATCAAAATCACATGAAGTATTAGTACTGCTTTATAAAGCCTTAGTAAGGCCACACCTGGAGTACTGCATCCAGTTTTGGTCACCACATTGCAAAAAAGATGTTGAGACTTTGGAAAAAGTGCAAAGAAGAGCAACCAAGACGATTAAAGGCCTGGAGACAAAAACATACGAACAACAGTTGCAGGAATTGGGTATAGCCAGCGTACAGAAAAGAACAACTAGGGGTTGTTAGCAGTATTCCAGTATTTGAGAGGCTGCCACAAAGGAGAGGGGGTCAACTTATTTTCCAAAGCACCAAAAGGGAAGGCAAGAAATGATGGATGGAAACTAATCAAGGTGAGAAGCAACCTGAAATTAAGGAGAAACTTCCTAACAGTGAGAACAATTAACCAGTGGAACAGCTTGACTTCAGAAGTTGTAGTTGCTTCATCATCAGAGGTTTTTAAGAAAAGACTGGACAGCCACCTGTCTGAAATGGTATAGGGTCTCCTCTTTGAGCAGGGGGGTTAGACTACAAGACCTCCAAAGTCCCTTCCAGCTCAATTCTGATTAAAACTACTTTCTTGCTTACTCAGGGATGAAGATAATGTTTATTACTGCACTATTTGTTTACCAATGCAAATTAGTTAACCAATAGGGAACTTCTCACTTAGAAAAGTAAGTTTTATCTTCCATGTAAGATAAAGGATTCTTGAATTTCAGAAAATTCTCAATCTACTGGGCAGACTGGTTGCCTGGCCCACAACTGAAATCATGAGGTATAAGAAATCATGTCCAAGATTTTAGTTTTTAGTAACAGACCAGACATGTCAAACAGTATATTTTGCCAGTAGTGCTGTGGAACATCCAGGTGCTCTTTTGCAAACTTCAAACGTGGACAGATGAAACCAAAATTGAGTTGTTTGGGAAAAACACACAACACTATGTGTGGATAAAAAAAGGCACAGCACACCAACATCAAAACCTCATCCCCACTGTAAAACATGGCGGAGGGAGCATCATGGTTTGGGGCTGCTTTGCTGCCTCAGGGCCTGGACGGATTGTTGTCATTGATGGGAAAATGAATTCCAGAGTTTATCAGGACATTTTGCAGGAAAACGTACAACCATCTGTCCGCCAACTAAAGCTCCGCAGAGGATGGGTGATGCAACAGGACAATGACCCAAAGCATACAAGTAATTCAACAAAACAATGGCTTCAACAGAACAGAATACGCCTTCTGGAGTGGCCCAGTCAGAGTCCTGACCTCAACCCGATTGAAATGCTGTGGCATGACCTTAAGAGAGCGATTCACACCAGACATCCCAAGAATATTGCTACACTGAAAGAGTTTTGTGCAGAGGAGTGGTCCAAAATTACTCCAGATCGTTGTGCAGGTCTGATCTGCAACTACAGGAAAAGTTTGGTTGAGGTTATTGCTGCCAAAGGAGGGTCAACCAGTTATTAAGTCCAAAGGTTCACATACTTTTTCCACCCTGCACTGTGAATGTTTCCATCTTATCTTCAATTAAAATATGACAACAGCTAATGTTTGTGTAGTATTATTTTAAGCAGACTGTGTTTTTCTATTGTTGTGACTTACATGACGTTTAGAGCGCATTTTATGGCCAATTCATGCAAAAAACCACATAATCCCAAAGGGTTCACATACTTTTTCTTGCAACTGTAGGGCCCTGGTGGCCTGGGAGCTCGAGGGCCAAGCTGGCCCTCTGCTGCCCAGGGCTCCAGGCAGCCTGCGCCTCCATCTGGGGGCCCACCACGCTGCCCGAGAGGGACGGCGAGGCTCCTCTGGTGGACCATGCCCTGGCGACTGCCCTGGTCCCCCTCTCCGCCAGAGATCCCCGGATTCCCCCACAGCCCCCCCGGGCCCCCCACAGACACCCCCTGACATGAGCGATGTTGAGCCAGCCATGCCCACCCAGCCAGTCGACCGCGCCAACCCATCCATGCCCCCTCCGGCCCCCCGACGGTAACCACAATGCTGAGGCACAACCCTCAATGAAATATTTTGACACCCCTGGACTAAGTGAATGATACACAGCCTACGCCCGTCCTTGTTGCATCACAAGAACAACCCCTTTTTTATCAGTAGGCTGGAAAAACCAACCCTTTTTATTTCATATACAGTCCTGATAATTATTTCCTCAAAACAAAAACAACAGAATACTTTTCCAATGAATAATTGGTTCAAAAGCAAAACAGCAGGAGTTAAACAAGAATTTCATTGGTAACACAAACAGACCATGATTCCCTTGAAGTTCTTTACAAACGGTTGCCTTCAGCAACCAGCACCACCCACACCTTCCCTTTTTATTAAGCAGCCCCAAGGCATGACTTCTCAATGCCTTCTCCTCCTCCCTTGGAGTTGCCGTATTGTCTCTCTCTGACCTACTCTAGTTAACTGCCTTCTTTTAGGAGCGTCTATAATGACGTCCATCTCTGAGTCCTCAGAGTCTGACTCATCTTCCCCACACAGCTGAGTCTCGTCCGGAACACGATTGGAGGGGCCAGGGTCTTCCTCTGATTGTGAGTCTTGTAATTTATCAGAGCCTCCCTCCAACTCTGATGGCTCTCCAAACCCCTCCTCCTCCTCCGATTCCCCGGACTCAGCTGCCGGGAGCACAGGCTGGCATGGAATCACAACAGGTTTAGGCGTTTTGCTCCTACTGTTTGAGTTGATAGCAAACCGCTAATTAACTTGCTGTTCCATGAACTGCTTGCTGCAGCAACTTCCAACAGGAAAAAAAGGCATAAATTAGCACTAAACCACTATCTGGGACCTACAACCATCCAGGGCCTTCTCTGACTATGGCAAGCACTGACTGGCTGGCACATCTTAACAAATTTGCCCGATTATGAGGCATAGTAGTCCCAAATAGTTGGAATTTGTTGTGAATAAGAATTAAGGCTGCCAGATCGGAGCTTCAAAATAAGCTATCAGAGGTTTATTTTTTAGCTTTATATTCCATGTTCCATTCAGAAGCTTAAGGTGGTGTTCATAGTGCTACCTCGTCATATTATTTTCCCACACAACAACCCTGTGAGGCAGATTGAGCTGAGAGTACCTGGCCCAAAGTCACCCAGTGGGTTTTCATGGCTGAGGGTGGACTGGAACCCGGCTGTCACAGAATAGAATAGGATAGGATAGGATAGGATAGGATAGGATAGGATAGGATAGGATAGGATAGGATAGGATAGGACACACACAAATGCAATAGGTTAGAATGCTCTCTATGGAGCAACGGTAGAAGGTCACCAGTTTTTCATTCAGTTGTTGATTCCTGAGAAGTTTCAAGAAATATAATATCTGCTGGGCCTTAACCAATGCTATAACATGAGCACTCCAGGTCAGGTCTTCCTTTATAGAAACCCAGGAACCTAAAGCTGGCCACCCACTCCACACGGTCTCAGCTGATGATCAGGGGCTGAATGTCTGATCTATTCCTCCTACGATCTACTATAAGCTCCTTGGTCTTAGTCATGTTAAGAACCAAATTATTGTCCCTGCACCACAAGAGCAAGTGCTCCACCTCATCCTGACCCACGTACATTGCCTTCCTGCACCCACCATGAGCAACCTGGCCAAAGAGAGCACAGCAGCAGCCTCGAGGAGGAGGTAAGCGCAGCCGGGCACCCCCTCGGGGAAATGGGGCTGGGCTGGGCTGCAGGGTCCTGGTGCCCCAGGAGCTCAAGGGCCGGGCTGGGCACTTGCCCTCCACAGGGCTCTGGGCAGCCCATGCCACTGTCTGAGGTCCCCCACGTGGCCCGAGAGGGACAGTGAGGCTCCTCCAGTGGACCATGCCCTGGCGCCCGCCCCGTTCCCCCCCTCCACCAAAGATCTTTGGATCCCCCCACAGCCCCATGTGCCCCCCCCACAGGTGCCCCCCTGACATGATCAACATTGAGTCGGCCACGCTCACCAAGCCATGTGCACCCAGCCCCCCCCCGAGGGTAACCACAGTGCTGATGCAGCCCTCAATAAAATCGAGTTTGACACCCCTGTAACAGATCAATATGGGATATGAGGTACCATATGAAATTCATCGGCATTTTCTGTCTCTATGGATCAAGTTTATTATTTAATTTATACCCATTTAAAACCTTAAAGAAAAAGATCTGTTTTTACCATTTTCCTACATACTGGGAGATTGGGAACCTAGCACAACTCCTTAGCAAGGACATTCCATAAGCTGAGGAGCCACAAAGGAGAATTTCACTTATATCTTTGAGTTATGCTTCTAGCAGCTGGGCCATCTTCAAAAGAGCCTTTCTTGTTGGTCTAAGTCAGGGGTAGGCAACCTTGGCTCTTTTATGACTCATGGACTTCAACTCCCAGAATTCATTCCTGAGTCAGCATAGCTGGGAGTTGAAGTCCACGAGTCATAAAGAGACAAGGTTGCCTACCCATGGTCTAAGTAACCAAGCAGCTTCACAGCTATGCCACATTAATGACAACTGTGGAAGTACTGTACAGCTACCAGTTCCAAATCCAGTGACAGCTGGTAGTCAAAGAGCATTCTGAAATTGCACAACCCCCCTCTCTGAACATCATCTCAAACAAGCATCATTTATTTCCAGAATCTAACTTTCTGTTTACTAACAACACTTTTGTCATGTCCAGATGTAATTTCAGCTTGTTCTCCCTCATCCAGCCATTATCAAGTTTAGGCAACCTAGTGACTGCTTCGATAAAGTTAGAAGGTAGGGTACACTAGAATTAGGTTTCATCAGCAAGAGGTCTCATGTACATATCAAACAGCACAGAAGACAAGTTAGAACCCTGTGAAACACCATAAGACAATTATGTAGCTATTAAACAGAAATCACCACTGAGAACAAAACTTTTTGCATTGGACTAGAACAGAGGTAGGCAACCTCGGCTCTTTGATGACTTGTGGACTTCAATACCCAGAATTCCTGAACCAGCCATTCTGACTCAGGAATTCTGGGAGTTGAAGTCCACAAGTCATAAAAGACCCAAGGCTGCCTACCCCTGGACTAGAACCACTGCAAAAGAAGGCTCCCAAGGACCAATCAGACAGTCCAGAAGGATACCATGGTTGATTGTATCAAAACCCACCAAGACGTCCAAGAGTACTAACTGGGTTTCACTCCTCTCTCTACATCTAGCCCAGAATATCCATCAAGGCAAAGTAGTCTCAGTACAGTACAGGTAGTCTTCTGACTTACATTTCATTTAATGACTGTTCAAAGTTACAATGGCACTGAAAAAAGTGACTTATGACTTTTTCACACTTAAAATGCATTTCAAAAAAGTTATAAATTGATTTGCATTTTAATGAGCAAAATAAGTATTTGACTCCTTCGCAAAACATGACTTAGTACTTGGTGGCAAAACCTTTGTTGGCAATCACAGAAGTCAGACATTTCTTGTAATTGGCCACCAGGTTTGCACACATCTCAGGAGGGATTTTGTCCCCACTCCTCTTTGCAGATCCTCTTCAAGTCATTAAGGTTTCGAGGCTGACGTTTGGCAGCTCGAACCTTCAGCTCCCTGCACAGATTTCCTATGGGATTAAGGTCTGGAGACTGGCTAGGCTACTCCAGGACCTTGATGTGCTTCTTCTTGAGCCACTCCTTTGTTGCCTTGGCCGATATAAAATCAGCAGGGGATCAAATAATTTTTTCCCTCACTGTATCAGGGTGGAGTTGGGGCAAGTGAATAGAGCTGAGCGTTTACTGGCCGGATGCCCTTCCTGACGCCTACACAGAGTTTGCAGCAGATATTTTCTCTTTAAGCCCTGATAGAGAAATATCTGTCACTGCCTAGGAGTGAACTCTTAACCTTCCGATTGGGAGGCGAGCATATTCACCTCTAGGCCACCGCACCACTCTCTCTCCTACTTAATATATTCCTTGCATATTCAGAACTATCAAGTTCAAGAAAAGATTCTAGCTTATTACAGGTAGTCCTCGACTTACAACCATAATTTGCCAATTATGGATGTAAGTCATGATGTTGTAAAGCTCACGCATGTGACCAAGCTGATTTTATGACCTTTTTGCAGCCAATGTTAAGTGAACACTACAGTCGTTAAGCAAACTCCACAGTTATGAAGTAAACCCATTTTTTGCAATGGGGTGTTTTTACGAAACCAAAAGTAAACACTAGTTTTTGGGAAAATATCATACATCATGGGTCACATAACTGTGGGATGCTACAAACAGCCATAAATGTGTGCTGGTTGTTGAATGCCCACTTGGGAAGCACCAAGCCTGGCATGGAGGAGGACTCAAGCGCAGAGTTAGCCTGGAGTCACTGCACAACTACAAAAGGTCTAGGACCACCCCCACCCCCCAAGTTCCTTGGAGCCTTATCTATTTGTTCCCAAGAGTAGGCTTCCAACTGGGGAGATTCCTGTATTATAGGCAGAACATAATAAAGTAGATAGCTTGAACTTTGGGTGCAGGCTAGAAACCACAAGACTCTGAGTTCTAGTTTGGCCTTAGCCATGAAAGCCAGCTCAGTGACTTTGGGCCAGTCACTCTCTCAGCCCATAACATCAGGCTTGGGCAAGAAGCTGGTCATACAATTCCGGTCTCAAGCAATGAATCAACATTCTGTTGATCAAAAAAAAAGCAGACCTGCACTTGCAGAAAAAAGAGAACATAAAAATACCCCTGTTGGATCAGGCCAAAGCCAGGTATCTCAGAATAGCCAAACACATGGCTGTGGATTATTGCAAACAGGCAACCAAGATATTCTCTTTTCCGATTGTTGTTCCAATTGTTGTTCCCTTTCCAGTGGTATTTGGAAGCATGTGTGTTCAACCAGAGGTAAAAGTGACACTTTATAGCTAGTATCACTTGATAAGATTTGTTCTCCATTAATTCAGTCCCCTTTTAAAACCACACAAGATTGTTTACCCATCACCAGTCTTCTGGTAACAAATTCTAAATATTAAATACATGTTCTGTAAAGAAAAGGGATTTTTGCTTGTTCTAAAGCTTCTAAATCAGCATCATCAGATGTTCCCTTGTGATAATATTTTAAGAGGGAGAAAAAGCTTCCTGTCCATTTTCTCTATGTCTTACAACCTCAATCATGTTCCTACATTGTTACCTTTTTGCCAGAATGGAGTCTCAAATATTCTAGCTTTTTCTCATAGAAAGATACTTGCTTTGTCTAGTCATTTTTGTGTTTGTTTGTCTGTTTATTTATTCATTTACAACCTAATTCCAAGCAAAAACCAC
This sequence comes from Vipera ursinii, assembly GCF_947247035.1. Lineage (NCBI taxonomy): Eukaryota > Metazoa > Chordata > Lepidosauria > Squamata > Viperidae > Vipera > Vipera ursinii. Next base: position 17,810,514 of record NC_139522.1, read on the forward strand.
TAGATAACCAATCATATAGGGAGGTAGGGAGTAAAGAGAAAGAAGAAAGAAAAGAAGAAAAACATAATGAAGTAGAGAGTGATGGGAAGGATGTAAATCCTAGTTACAAAGTAGGAGATATAAGAAACATACCCCAAACTCATAAAGGACTCAAATGCCTATACACTAAAGCTTAACGTTTAGGGAACAAACAGGATGAATCTGAAGTATTAGTACACTAAGGTAGATATATCGTTGCCGTTACTGAAACATGGTGGGATGAAACTCATGACTGGAATGTACTCATGGAAGGATAGAAACTATTCAAAAGAAACAGACCTTTAAAAAAAGGAGGTGGAGTTGTATTATATATAAAAGATCACTACATCTCTACAGATATGCACAAAAACAAGGACGAAAACCTCCTAGAATCCATATGGGTCAATGTGTGCTGGGGTGGGGTTGCAAATCCCCACGACGATAGGGAATGGCGGCAGGTGGTTGCACGGAGGGCCATATCAACATCTGGGATCGCGCCCCCGCTGTCCTCGAGCGGTGGCGCGCTCCGACCCTCCGGTTAGCACCCTCTTGCCCGGGGGTGAGGGTGATCAGGTCCCTGAGCTTAGGATGGTTTATTTTAACGCCAGATCCGTTGTTAACAAGGCTCCCCTCGTTCGTGACTTGATCGAGGAGGAAGGCGCGGATCTGGGGTGCATTACGGAAACTTGGGTGGGCTCGGAGGGAGGGGTCCCTCTGACTGAATTATGTCCCCCAGGTTTCCGTGTGCTACACCGGCCGCGGGCTCAGGGCAGGGGTGGAGGGGTGGCGGTGGTTATCAGGGAGACTTTATGTCCGCGGGAGACCACCATTGTCCAGACTGGCGGGAGTGAGACCCTCCTCCTGAGATGTGGCCCTCGGGTTCAGATGGGCTTGTTGCTCACATACCTGGCGCCCAGCTGTGTGGCAACAGCCCTGCCCGAGCTGCTCGACACCCTCTCAGGGCTGGCGGTGGAGTTCCCCAGGCTTATGGTACTGGGTGACTTCCAACCTGCCTTCACTGGGAGGGTCGTCTGAGTTGGCTCGGGAGTTCATGGCTTCCATGACAGCCATGGGCCTGACCCAAGTAATTCATGGCCCGACTCATGCGGGGGGGTCACACTCTCGACCTGGTGTTCCTGTCCGGACAGTGGTTGGATGATCTAGGAGGGGGTTCACCGGTCATTGTTCCCCTGTCATGGTCCGACCATTATCTCCTGCAGCTGGTCTTCCGTTATGCTACCCCCCACTGCTGGGCGGCGGAACCGACCAGGTGGTTCTGCCCCAGGCGCCTAATGAACCCGGAACGGTTCCAGATGGCGCTTGGGTCTATACCCATCGCCATCACTCACAGCCCAGTTGATGCCTTGGTTGATGCCTGGGATAAGGCAGCCGCTGAGGCACTCAACTGTGTTGTACCCTTGCGACCCCTGACCCGGCGCAGATCCCGTTGGGCACCATGGTTTTCTGTGGAGCTCCGGGAGATGAAGCGTCGGAGACGGGGTCTAGAGAGCTGTTGGAGAGCCACCCGATCCGAATCTGACCGATTGCAGTTAAGAACCTTTATAAGGTCTTATCTTGCGGCAATGAGGACGGCGAAGGCTAATTACTTTGCTGCCCTTATCGCGTCCGCAGATAATTGCCCAGCCGCCCTGTTTAGGGTGACTCGCTCCCTTCTTAACCAGGAGGTGAGGGAGGAACCCTTGCAGGGTCAAGCCGAGGAGTTTAGTCGATTTCTGTCGGACAAAATCGCTCAGATCCGGACCGGTTTGGACTCCGACTGGGCAGAGTCTGACGATGAGGATACGGGCGGCCTTGTCGATTTAATCTGGGAAGAGTTCGATCCTGTGACTCCTGAAGAAGTGGACAAGATCATGGGGAAGCTGAGCTCCACCACGTGTTTGTTGGACCCGTGCCCCTCCTGGCTGACTTACGCGGCCCGGGATGGGACACGAGGCTGGCTCCAGGCAGTGATTACTGCCTCTTTGAGTCAGGGTAGTTTTCCCGCCGCCTTGAAGGAGGCAGTGGTGAGACCCCTCCTCAAGAAGCCTGCCCTGGACCCAGCTGTTTTAAATAACTATCGTCCGGTCTCCAACCTCCGCTTTCTGGAAAAGGTTGTTGAGAGTGTGGTGGCCCATCAGCTTCCTCTGTTCCTGGATGAAACTGATTATCTGGACCCGTACCAATCGGGTTTCAGGCCTGGGCACAGCACGGAGACGGCATTTGGTCGCGCTGGTGAATGATCTCTGGCGGGCTAGGGACAGGGGTTGTTCCTCTGTCCTAGTCCTATTAGATCTCTCAGCGGCTTTCGATACCATCGACCATGGTATCCTACTGCGGCGTCTCAGGGGGTTGGGAGTGGGAGGCACTGTTTTGCGGTGGTTCTCCTATCTCCTGAGCCGCTCGCAGTCGGTGTTGACGGGAGGGCAGAGGTCCGCCCCGAGGCCTCTTGTTTGTGGAGTTCCTCAGGGGTCGGTTCTCTCGCCCCTCCTGTTCAACATCTATATGAAGCCGCTGGGCGAGATCATTCGTGGTTTCGGGGTGGGGTATCATCAGTACGCTGATGATACCCAACTTTTTCTTTCCACCCCAAACCAACCCAGCAATGCCCTTGCCGTGATGTCCCGTTGCCTGGAAGCGGTCCGGGTCTGGATGGGGAGAAAAAGGCTTCGTCTCAATCCTGCCAAGACTGAGTGGCTGTGCATCTCGGGTCAACCAGACTATTCCATCTCTAACGATGGGGGGTGAGGTGTTACCCCCCGTTGATAGGACTCGCAACCTGGGCGTCCTCCTGGATTCGCGGCTCACTTTTGAAGACCATATAGGACCCGTGACCAGGGGGGCTTTTGCCCAGGTTCGCCTGGTGCGCCAGTTGCGACCCTACCTGGACCGAGATGCCCTACGCACAGTCACTCATGCGCTCGTGACCTCCCGTTTATACTACTGCAACGCTCTCTACATGGGGCTGCCCTTGAGGACCACCCGGAGGCTTCAGCTGGTGCAGAATGCAGCCGCGCGAGTCGTGATGGGGGTCTCCCGATACTCCCATGTAACACCTCTACTCCACGAGCTGCATTGGCTTCCAGTTGTCTTCCAGGTGAGATTCAAGGTGCTGGTGATGACCTATAAAGCCCTAAATGGCGAGGGTCCGGGATATTTGAGGGAACACCTGCTGCCAGCATCAAGCTCCATTCGTCCAGTGCGCTCCCACAGGGAGGGTCTTCTCAGGGTGCCGCCAGTTAAAGATTGCCGGCGGGTAACACCCAGGGGTAGGGCCTTCTCAGTGGGTGCGCCTGCCCTGTGGAACCAGCTGCCTGCGAAGCTTAGGACTGCCCCCGACCTCCGTTCATTCTGCCGGGACCTGAAGACCTGGCTCTTCGAGCTCTCTGGCCCAGGCTGAGAATTTTTTAATTTTAATTTTAACTGGGTTTTTTTATTTTTCTCAGGGTTTTATTTAATCTTTTTAAATTTGTTTTAACGTTTGTATTGACTTTCTTTTAAATGCCCTGTAAACCGCCCTGAGTCCTTCGGGAAAGGGCGGTATATAAATCTAAATAAATAAATAAATATAAAGGGAAAAACAATGGCACTGCTATAAGCATATACTACAGGACACCCAACAAAGCAGAAGAAATAGATGACCTCTTGCTAATCAATTAATAAATATATGTAGGAAACATACTACCCTGATATCAACTGGGAGACAAACTCTGCAGCAAATGGGAGATCGAACAGATTCCTAACCAACAAAAAAAACATGCAGACACCTAACAAGGAAACAACTTCAAACATCCCTAAAAAAGTCTGTTAGGCATATGGTGTTAGCCTACAATGTTGGGTTGAAAATATATTAACCATAATGCTATGTCTTTAAGAAGTTAATTGGCCAATGGGTGTGTAAGTGTTCTCATGGCCATAAGAGGAAGCTAGGAACGTAGCTTCTCTCTCTCTCTGAATTCACTGCTCTCTACTATTACTGTTTTTGCTCTGCTGTTGGTTTACTACTGTTGTAACCTGAACTGTGTATTGACCTCTGGACTGGTAAGAAGACTTTGTAGTTTGGATTACTCCTTGGACTGTTGCTATTGTTTATGACCTGGACTGTTTATTTTTGACTGTGCATTTTTGTTCTTACACCACCTCAAAAGTAAACTACTTTTTGTTTTTATAACTCAGTGTATTCTTGTGTGACTTTTACTGCTCTCAGTACCCTTCCTTGTCTGTGCAACTCTTTGGTAGCACAAGGAGACCTCTGCACAACAAATTCCTTAACAAAGTCACCCCAAACATCCCTAAAAAAGTCACATCAACAAACAAACCAGAGATAAACAAAAAAGCACCCCAGACTGCAGCCCCCCCTGAAAAAGAATGCGAGTGTTGGTAATAGGAGATTCTATCGTCAAAGTAACGGAATCATCCATCTGCAGACCGGACATATAATCCAGGGAGGTATGTTGTCTCCTTGGAGCAAAAATCACTAACCAAAATAATTAGGCCTACAGATTACTACCCCTTCCTCCTCCTCCCCATTGGGACAAATGACACAACAAAGAACCTGAGTACAATAGTGAATGACTACAGACAACTAGGCAATAAAGTTAAGAAGCTAGGAGCACAAGTAGTGTTCTCATCAGTACTCCCAACGAAAGGCCAACACCCATTGAGGGAAAAAAGAATTCTAGAAATAAACCACTGGCTAAAGGGTTGGTGTCGCCAAGAAAACTTTGGTTTCCTGGATCCACGGACTGCATTTCCTTCACGAAGGACTCTTGGCAAGAGATGGGCTGCACCTCACAAAAACAGGGAAAAATGTACTCGGAAAAAGACTGGCCCAACTCATCAGGAGGGCTTTAAACTAAAATTGAGGGGGAAGGGTGACCAATCTTCAGAATCTCTAGAACCCAAAACCAATCATAAATCCCAAGAAAAAAAATCAAACAATGAGGTGGGCAGAGATGAAAAAAAACCCTCAAACAACATTCAGGAGGTGCAGGAAACATACGCGCACACAGGCACAAAACCTTTAAATGCTTATATACAAATGCTCAAACCTTGGGGAACAAACAGGGCAAACTAGAAGCAATAGTACACGAGGGAGGGTATGACATAGCTGGTATTACAGAAACCTGGTGGGACGAAACCCATGAATGGAATGGACTGATGGATGGATAAAAATTGTTCAAAAGAAACAGGTCTCCAAAAAGAAGAGGAGGAGGAGTTGCACTATATGTAAGAGAACATTACATAGCTACAGAAATGCACATGATCAAAGAAAAAATCTCTCCAGAATACATATGGGTCAATATAAAAGAGAAAAAAAGTGACATTGCCATAAGTGTATATTACAGACCACCCAACCAATCAGAAGAAATAGATGAACTCTTTGCCAACCAGTTAACAAATGTATGTAGGAAGCATACCACAGTAGTAATGGGAGACTTCAACGACCCAGATATCAGCTGGGAGACAAACTGCAGCGAGTGGGAGATCAAACAAATTCCTAACCAACCTAGCCGACAACTTTGTCATCCAAAAGGTGGAGGAGGGAACTAGACGTAAAGCCATACTGGACTTAATTCTAACTAATAAAGAAGTGATAGAGGGAGTTGAAGTTGCCGGAACCTTGCGTGAAAGTGACCATGTCATACTGGAATTTAATATAACACAAACACTAGCAACAGAAAATAATCCAACCAGTGTCTTGAACTTCAAAAGAGCTAACTTGAACAAACTCAAAAAGAACCTAGGAAAGATCCCATGGATGAAAATCCTAAAGCGGAAAACAACCCAAGAAGCATGGGAAACTCTCAAAAATGTGATCATAAAAGCCCAGACCAGCACAATACCACTGAAAAAGAAAAACAAGAAATTCAAGAAAAAACCAGCATGGCTGCACAAAGATCTCTCTGACAAACTGAAAGGACAAATACAAAAAATGGAAAGAGGGGCACATAACTAAGGCTGATAATCAGCAGACAGCCAGAACATGTAAAGATGAAGTCAGGAAAGCAAAGGCTCAGAACGAACAAAGACTTGCAACAGAAATCATGGATAATAAAAAAGGTTTCTTCCAACATATTAACAAGAAAAAAGTCAAGGAAACTGTAGGTCCACTAAAGAGAGAAGATGGCAAGGAAATAACAGGCAACAGGGAGAATATAAATCACCGGAGCCTGACAGATTACATCCCAGAGTTCTGAAGGAGCTGGAAGATGTTATCTCAGAACCATTGCACCACATATTTCAAAAATCCTGGAGCACCGGGGAAGTACCTGAGGATTGGAAAAGGGCTGATGTGGTTCCCATCTTCAAGAAAGGGGGGAAAAAACAGATCCAGGAAACTACAGACCAATCAGTTTAACATCAATACCTGGGAAGATCCTAGAAAATATAATCAAAAAACAGATCTCTGAACAACTAGAAGCAAACAAGTTATAACTAGTAGCCAGCACGGGTTTGTTAAAACCAAATCATGCCAAACCAAACTTATTTCATTCTTCGACAATGTTACTAAACTAATAGACCAGCGAAATACTGTGGACGTAGTATAGACTTCAGTAAGGCATTTGATAAAGTAGACCATAACCTACTCCTTGGTAAGCTAAAAAAAGGTGGAATAGACAACATCACCACCAGATGGATCTGTAGCTGGCTGGCAAACCGAACTCAACAAGTAGTCCTCAACGGCACTACATCCACATGGAGAGAAGTAAGCAGTGGGGTACCACAAGGTTTCATCCTAGGCTCAGTACTCTTCAATATCTTCATCAATGACTTAAGATGAGGGAATAGAAGGGGAACTCATCAAATTTGCAGATGACACCAAACTGGCAGGAGTAGCCAACACCCCAGAAGACCAACTAAGGATCCAAAAAGATCTTGACAAACTTGAAAAATGGGCCCTATCCAACAAAATGATTTTCAATGTGGAGAAAAGCAAAGTTTTACATTTACGTAGGAAAAATCAATGGTACAGATTAGGCAAAACCTAGCTTAAAAACAGTAACTGTAACTGTGAGAGGGACTTTGGAGTTCTAGTGGACAATCACTTAACCATAAGCCAGCAGTGTGCAGCAGCAGCCAGAGGCATAGAATCAAGATCATGCAAAGTATTAGTACCGCTTTATAAAACCCTAGTAAGACCACAGCTGGAATACTGCAGCCAATTTTGGTCACCATATCATAAAAAAGATGTTGAGAGTTTGGAAAAAATTCAGAGAAGAGCAACTAAGATGATCAAAGGCCTGGAGACTAAACCATATAGAGAACGGCTGCAGGACTTGGGTTTGACTAGTCTAAAGAAAAGTGTCAATGCTGTAAATATTGACATGTTTTTGCACTGACAAAATAAGAGACAGCCTGTTACTTTAATTGCTTCATTTGGGGGGGGGAGGAAATCTACCCGGATGTTGTGAGAAGATTAGAAAAGCCCACGTACAGAATGGGAAGTGAAACCTCATATGTAAAACTAATTTGATAATGTGATTTATGAAGTGTAGATAAGGGCGGGGATTGTGTGTGTGTTATGATGGGTTTGGGGGGAGGAGATTTCAGATTCTGGCATCCCTCCTTGAGTGCCGATGTTTTGTTTCATTACTAAGACTTTTTAGATAAATAATATGCCTGCAATTTGTTTGAATTGTTTCATTTATCGGAACCATGACATCATGCCAGAATCTGCATTCTTTCAAACAACCTGCTGTTGCATATAACCTTGAGAGAAGTTGGCAAAGATTCAGAGGAGAATCTTTATCATGGAAACAGAGAATAGGCTGTTGGATACAAACCTGGCGGCTGCTGACAATTCAGAGCAGAAATAAACAGATAGAATGCTGTGGGAAGACAACATTTTGCAGAACTCCCATTTGGGGGCAGGATCTGAGCAGTTAGCAGAGGTCAGATGGCCGTCAGGCTGGAATCACTCCAGTGGAGACTGCACACGCCTTGAGATTGGACTGCCGGAGCCCCAAAAAGAAGAATGGTGGAGTGCAGCCAGATCGTCTACCATTGAGAATCTGGGTGAGTGGAAAATCCCATCTGCAGATCAGACTGCCTGCCAGCCCCAGGAGTCCCCTGCCAAGCCCTCCAGACCCATAGAGACAGAGGACCCCAGCCTGGGGCCTCTGCAGCAATGGGAGGTTGGGAAACCCCCACAAGTGAAAGGCCAACAACCTCTGAGCTTGCCTCAGCTAATAGAAGCCTTGCAACAGCTGGGGGTAGTGCAGAAGCCTGGAGATCAGGAGCTGGTGGGAGGACAACAGCAAGGGTGGCAGCAGGAGGACCCAAACGTGCAACCCCTGAACATACAGCAGGACCAGTGGGGCCAGGAGCAGTGGCGGCCCTGGCAGCCATTAAATCAGCAACCAGAGTGGGGCCAGTAGCAACTGGAGACACAACAACAGCAGTGGGGGGCCGAGCAACCATTTAACCAATAACCAGGGTGGGGCCAGCAGCAATGGGGACCCCAGCAACCAATGATGAACCCACCCTTCAGAGCAACCTTCGATGGGAACCCAGAGAAACTGATTTTCTTCCTCAACCACGTACGCTCTCATTTGAATATCTGGGCCCATCTCTACCCAGACGCAGGTGCTACGGTTGATGTGATTTCGTCCAGCCTAGAGGGAGAAGCATCTGAATGGTTGAACAATTTATATAACGAGCAAGCCACTGACTTGGAGGACCCCATCCTTTTCCTCCTAGGGCTAAGGGAAAGATTTGAGGACCCATCCATTGCCCTCAAAGCGGAAGAGCAAATCCATAAGATAAAACAAGCTGGCCGGGAGACTTCCTGTTTGGTAGCGTTGAGACAAGTTGGGAAAGTCAGTGCTTGGCTTTCCAGCTTCATTTTTTCTTCGTCTAACGACCCTTAAAGGGTCGAAAGTTGCCTTGGAGAGGCAATGAAGGAGGAGGGGCACTTCAGGAGCTCAGATCAGGGGGCACCCGATCAGAGCGAACTGTAAGACCCTCTGCAAAACGAAGATAAAAGGCTGTTTTTTATTGTCAGCCATAGACGTCTCCAGCGGAAAGAAGAGAATTACAATTCAGAGGAACTCCAACAGCGTGTTGAATCTGGGTGAGCAGATCATTTCCTTTCCTTCTCTTAGAAGATTATTAATGTTGAATCCCTGATGATAAGAGCTGGAAGGCTTACAATCTAAGAAGCACAAATCAATGTGCTTAGCAATAGCCTTCATTCTATGCATATGCCTGCTTATTAGGGCTTTCGCCCCCCCTCAGCAGCATTTTTACAAAGTCAGCTTATTGCCCCCAACAATCTGGGTCCACATTTTACCTACCTCGGAAGGATGGAAGGCTGAGTCAACCTTGAGCCTGGTGGGACTCGAACCTGCACTAATTGCAGGCAGCTGGTGTTACTTAAGGAGGCATTAGCCCACTGCTCCACCAAGGCTCTATTAGTGGCAATATATGCACCAAATAGCAATCAGGACAAATTTTATAAAAACATACATAAAAAATAATAGAAATGGAGTATCAAAATATTTGTTTACTAGGAGACTTTAATGCAATAACAGATGGAAAAATTGACTATAAAAGTAACAAAACAAAGAAAAATGGTAGAGGAAGACTACCTAAGACATTTTTTGATATGGCGGAAGAAATTGGAATTCAAGATGTTTGGAGGGAAATAAATCCACAAAAATTACAATATACTTTTTACTCAAACAGCCAGAAATCCTGGTCAAGAATTGATATGATTTGGATGACCGTGGATCTGAGAATGAATGTGCAGGACACTGAAATAGAAATAGGTACATGGGCAGACCATAACCCCTTGAAAATGACTTGGAAAGAGATACAAAAAAGGCCAAGATGGACCTTAAATGGTTCTATATTAAAAGAAAAAGAATTTATAGAATTAACAAAAAAAGAAATGGAACTTTTTTAAAAGAAAATAAAAAAGAAGATATTAAGATACAAAATTTATGGGACATAGCTAAAGCATATTTTAGAGGTATAGCAGTATTGTATATGGCAAAGAAAAACAAACAGAGAGAACAGCAATATACATCATTAAGAGAAGAATTTGGAAAATTAGAATCAGAATTGCAAAAGAATCTGCAAAAAAAGACTTTAAAAAGAGATATGGACATGATAAAACATAAATTAAACTTGTTAGACTCAGAAAAAATGGCACAACAGATAAAAAGAGTGAAGCAAAACTTTTTTGAAACCGCCAACAAACCGGGAAGATGGTTAGCTTATAAACTTAAAAAACAGAAAGAAAAAAAATGATATACAATTTGCTGGATGGGAAAGGTTATTTACAATATAAAAATGAAGAAATAAAAAAGATAGTTAAAGAATTTTATAAAGACTTATATGATAAGAAGGAAATTGCAAGAGAGAAAATTGTAAAATACTTAGAAAATAGTAACCTTCCGAAGATCTCAGAGACATTTAAAAATATGTTAGATGAAGGAGTTACAATGATGAAAATAACAGAGGCTATAAAAAGAGAAAAAAATGGTAAAGCTCCTGGCCCACATGGACTTCCAGCAGAAATATACAAAAGTTTGCAAGAGATACTAAGCGATCCAATGAAAGATGTTTGTAACGGACTTTTAATAGAAGCTAAAATACCAGTGACGTGGATTGAAGCAAATATCTCTAATACCAAAAGACGATTCAGATCTGACTCAGATCAAGAATTACAGACCAATTTCACTACTTAATGTGGATTATAAAATTTTCACTTTAATGGCGGAGAGATTGAAGAAATATTTGGTTGAATTTATACACCCGGACCAAAACGGCTTATTACCAAAAAGACAAATTAAAAACAACTTAAGAATGATAATAGATATACTGAAATACTATGAATTACATCCAGGGAAACAAATGGCATTAATATTTTTAGATGCTCAAAAGGCTTTTGATAATCTTTCATGGCAGTTTTTAATTTATCAACTACAAGCAATGGATTTCAGACAGAACTTCATAAATATGGCAAAAACAATATATAGTAAACAAACTGCCAAAGTAATGTTTTGTTTATGTTTTATGTTTTATTTGATTTGTATACCGCCCTTCTCCCTAGGGACTCAGGGCGGTTTACAGGGCATATATAAATAACGGTACAAAAGTTAAAAGAAAATTAAACCAATGCCCAGTTAAAAAACAATAATACAATACTAAAAACACCAGTTTAAAACCCATAATCCCCCATCAGGCCAGACCAGCTAATTCAAATAAATGGGTCTTCAGGCCGCGACGGAAGGTTCGGAGGTCTGATGTCATCCGGAGCTCCACCGGCAGTTGGTTCCATAATGCCGGAGCGCCCACAGAGAAGGCCCTCCCCCTGGGGGCCACCAGTTGACATTCCCTGACCGGAGGCACCCTGAGGAGGCCCTCTCTGTGGGCACGTACTGGGCGGAGGGAAGTTGACGCCGGCAGCAGGTGGTCCCTGAGGTAACCCGGACCCATGCCATGTAAGGACTTAAAGATCATAACCAAGACCTTGAACCTCACCCGGAAGACAACTGGCAACCAATGCAGCTCGCGGAGCAAAGGTGTAACATGGGAGTACCGGGAAACTCCCAAGACAACTCTCGTGGCCGCATTCTGTACCAGTTGGAGCCTCCGAGTGGTCTTCAAGGGAAGCCCCATGTAGAGAGCATTACAGTAGTCAAGGCGAGAGGTCACGAGCGCATGAGTGACCGTACACAGGGCATCCCAGTCCAGATAGGGCCGCAACTGGCGCACCAGGCGAACCTGGGCAAAAGCCCCCCTAGTCACGGCCACTATATGATCTTCCAGGGTAAGCCGTGAATCTAGGAGGACTCCCAAGTTGCGGGCCCTATCCACAGGGGGTAAGAGCTCACCCCCCATAGAAAGAGATGGAACATTTTGAATGTCCCGGGATGCCGGAATGTACAGCCACTCAGTCTTGTCAGGGTTGAGTTGAAGTCTGTTCCTCCCCATCCAGACCCGAACCGCCTCCAGGCAACGGGACATCACAGCGAGGGCATCACTGGGGTGGTTTGGGGTCGAAAAGAAAAGTTGGGTATCATCGGCATATTGATGATACCCAACTCCAAAACCACGAATGATCTCACCCAGCGGTTTCATGTAGATGTTGAACAGGAGAGGCGAGAGAACCGACCCCTGAGGAACTCCACAAACGAGAGACCTAGGGGCCGATCTCTGCCCCCCTGCCAACACCGACTGCGAGCGTCTCAGGAGATAGGAGGAGAACCACTGAAGAACTGTGCCTCCCACTCCCAATCCCCTAAGACGCCGCAGCAAGATACCATGGTCGATGGTATCGAAAGCCGCCGAGAGGTCTAATAGGACTAGGACAGAGGAATATCCCCTATCCCGAGCCCTCCAGAGATCATTCACCAGAGCGACCAATGCCGTCTCCGTGCTGTACCCGGGCCTGAAACCCGATTGGTAGGGGTCCAAATAATCCGCTTCATCCAGGACTAGAGGGAGCTGATGCGCCACCACACTCTCGACAACCTTCGCAAGAAAGCGAAGGTTGGAGACTGGACGAAAGTTGTTCAATACAGCTGGGTCCAAGGCAGGCTTCTTGAGGAGAGGTCTCACCACCGCCTCCTTCAAGACGGTGGGGAAATAACCCTCACTCAAGGAAGCAGATATAAACGCCTGGAGCCAGCCTCGTGTCCTCTCCCTAGCTGCATAAACCAGCCAGGAAGGGCACGGGTCCAACAAACATGTGGAGGAGCTCAGCCTCCCCATAATCCTGTCCACTTCATCAGGGGTCACAGAATCAAACTCTTCCCAGGTAACATTGACAAGACCGCCCGTGTCCTGATCGCCAGACTCTGCCCAGTTGGAGTCCAAACCGGTCCAGACTCTGCCCAGTTGGAGTCCAAACCGGTGATCCGAGCGATGATGAACAGAGATTGTACTGAAAGTTTTGAAATAAGGAAAGGGACAAGGCAAGGGTGTCCTCTGTCCCCTCTGCTATTCATTTTTACTTTGGAAGTTTTAAATCGAAATATAAGACAAGATACAGAAATTAGAGGTTTGGAGTTGAAAGGTGAAACATATAAATTACAAGCATTTGATGATGATTTGGTATTCATTTTGGAAGATCCTTTGAAGACGATTCCAAAATTGTGGAAGAAATTGGAACAATATGGTGAAGTAGCGGGATTAAAAATTAATAAGGAAAAAACTAAAATAGTGAAAAATGTTACGGATAAGCAAAAAAATCAAATATCAGAGGTGACAGAAGTACAGATAGTGAAAAAGGTAAAATATTTGGGTATATATTTATCAGCCAAATGTTCAACATTAAAAGACAACTATATAAGACTATTGAAACAAATAAAGTTAGACCTGGAAAAATGGAGGAATTTAAAATTGTCCTTACTAGGAAGGATAGCTACAATTAAAATGAATATATTGCCTAAGATTTTATTTTTGTTTCAGACAATTCCGATAAAACTTGGGGGACTTTTTTTAAAGAGTTGGACTCTTTAGTTTTGAAGTTTATTTCACAGGGAAAAAAGCTAGAATAAAAAAGAAAACATAGCAAGATATTAAAGAAAATGGGGGTTTGGGTTTACCTGAGTGGACTTTGTATTATCAAGCATCAGTATTGACATGGGTGAAAGAATGGATAATGCTTAGGAATAAAAGGTTGTTATGCTTGGAGGGACATGACTTACAGTTGGGATGGCACGTGTTTTTATGGTATGGGAAAAACAAAATTCATAGATATTTTCAAAAGCACTGTATTAGAAATGCTTTGATAACTGTATGGGGAAAAATCAAAATGAAAATATATGTAAAAATTCCAGGGTGGTTATCAACAATTGAAGCTTTTTCACATGTAAACGTGCTAGATTTTGAAAAAACGTGGACATATAAAGGTATTTTAAATATTGATGGGACATTAAAATCGAAGCAACAACTGGAACATCAGGGTATCAACATGTCATGGTGGATACGTTTACAAATACAAAATAGATACGAAAAAGATATGAAAATGTATGGATTTTATAAAGAACAAAACATGTTTGATAAGATATTACTAACTTCTGATGAGAAATTAATTAAAAAATTGTATAACTTTTTGTTAACTTTAGAGATGGAAAGTGAACAAATTAAGGGGACAATGACAAGGTGGGCGGAGAATTTTGGTTATACTATAGAGTTAGAAGAATGGCAAAAATTATGGAAGAGAAATTACAAATTGACAATGTCAACTGCATATAAAGAAAATCTGTATAAAATGTTTTATAGATGGCATTTACCTCCAGCCAGATTAGCAAAAATGTTTAAAAATGTATCAGGCAAATGTTGGAAATGTAAACATAATATAGGTACATATTATCATATTTGGTGGACATGTGATAAAGTAAAAGCTTATTGGAGAAAAATACATGCTTGGTTAAAATATATATTAGGAGAACATATAGCATTTAATCCCGAATAATTTTTATTAGGTATATTACCAGAAAAGACTGATAAACAAAATACATACTTGGTTCTGCATATCATAACTGCAGCAAGAATAAGCTATGCACAATGCTGGAAAAATGAACAAGTACCATCAGAAGAAGAGCTAATAAAGAAAATATTGGAATGCGCAGAGATGGACAGATTAACTATGAGACTAAAAGACAAAGAAGAAACAGAATATTATGAAAGCTGGAATTTATTTTATAAATGGTTGGAAAAAAGAACCAAAGAGTGAAATTTGTATATGTGTTAATGAATTATGAACTCAGTTCACACGTTGTTTGGAAAATTAACATATGTGTGTAAAGAATAAAAAAAAACAAGCTGGCCGGCCTGCCCTGCAGTACTTGCAGGGGTTTCAAAAGCTGGCCGGTCGGATACAGAGATGGCCTGAGCAATCCATAATTCATCTTTTTAAAGAAGGGTTAGATGACTACCTTTCTCTGGCATGTATCTACCGAGCTGTGCCTGACCAACTGCATGAATGGTACCAGGCAGCGGTGAAATTAGATGTTCAGCTCGCCCGCTATAAGAAGCCTCTCCTACCTGAACCCGAGCCAAGGTCAGAACAACCTGAATGGCAATCGCCCCCACGAAAATCTCCAACTACTGTGAGGGCTGAAAGACCCAAGCCACCTGTAGACCCGGCAATTAAGTGTTTCCGATGCGGACAGCAAGGACATTGAGCAACGAAATGCCCAGTCCCCTTCCCCCAACAGCAGAACATACCAGGATCAGCAGTGAGAAAGAAACCTGCACAGCAGCTAAAGGGAGAGAAATCCAACCGGATGAAACAGGAACCTGTTGTCCAGGTCACATCCCCCACACGGGAGGATGCCAGAACACAGACTGGATCTGAAGAGAACCACAGAGCAGTGACCGAGAGAAAAGTCCAACTGGACTACCCAGGAGCCCGTTACCCAGGTTACATCCCCCACCCAGGAGGACGCTGGCCCACTGACCGGACCCGCCCCCACTTTACCCGGCTTTGACAGCGACGATGAAGGGGAGAACGACCCGATGGTGAGTCGACACATCCTACCTTTTTTATTGCCTGCTAAACTCATGATCCCTAAGTCAGGGGCACAAGTAGACCTGAAAGTGCTAGTCGATACTGGCTGCTCCCAATGCATTATTAGCCTGTCATGTGCCTTGAGACTGGGCATACGGGCTAAGCCACTCTCCAAGCCTGTGAGGTTTGAGCAAGCCGATGGCTCCCTAATGGGAGGGACTTTAGTCATGCAATTAATGGAGCCCTTATGCCTGGAAATAGGTGAGCACTGGGAGTTTATTCGCTTCCTGGTAGCTCCAAAGATGTCTGAAACTGTGATCCTAGGACTAGCCTGGCTAGACAAATGGAAGCCATTTATCTGGTGGGAAAAAGGAATGAGAACTGTGAGATTACCCATAGGGCCCGATCCCCCCATTGATTCAACAGATGTTACAGGGGATTTTAGCCCACCCAATGAACGAGCGCACATGGCTGCCTTACGGCCACCTTGTGAGCCGCTCATCCCCAGCGAGTACCAGGACCTAGCGGAGGCGTTTAGTGAGAAAGAATACGATACCTTGCCTCCTCACCGCCACAATGACTGTTCCATTGAATTGTTACCAGGGGCCAAACTCCCCCAACCAAGAATGTACACTATGTCCCCCCTTAAAATGGAGGAGATGCAGCGGTATATGGATACAAACCTAGCGAGGGGATTCATCGAACGGGCCAAGTCTACTGTGGGAGCCCCTGTGTTGTTCAAAGAGAAAAAAGATGGTCTCTACGTCTCTGAGTGGACTATAAAGGCATAAACGCTGTGAGTGTGGAAAATAAATACCCTCTCCCCTTCCTAAAAGACTTACTAACCCACCTGGCGAAGGGTAGCGTTTTCACCAAGTTAGACCTGATTACCAGATAAGAATAAAGGAGGGGGATGAGTGGAAAATGGCCTTCAACTGCCCCTTGGGAAGCTACCAATTCAAAGTCATGCCATTTGGACTGCAGGGGGCCCCAGCCGTATTTATGCAGTTCATTAATGAGGTCCTACATGAACATTTATACAAAGGGGTTCTGGTGTATCTTGTTGACATTCTGATATACAGTACGAATATGACTGATCACATAGGACTGGTCAGAGAAGTGTTAAAGAAACTATTGAATGCCAAACTTTATGTCAAATTGTCGAAATGTAAATTTCACCAAACCCGATTAGATTATCTTGGCTATAGAATTTCCGACGAGGGCATTGAAATGGACCCAGCCAAAGTTAAAACTATAATTGAATGGCAGCCCCCAAAGACTCGCAAACAGCTCCAAAGATTCCTAGGGTTTGCCAATTTCTACCGTCAATTCATTCCCTCTTTTGCCAAGATTGCTCTACCCCTTACAGAACGACTCAAAACAGGCAAGGGAGGGCGAAAACCGCGACCTGGCCAGCCACTAGCATGGAGTATGAGTTTTCAGAAAGCTTCTGAGAATTTAAAAAGACTATTTGCGGCTGAACCGGTCCTAAAGCACCCCTGCCCCAGGGAGCCCTTTGTAATTCAAGCAGATGCCAGCGACGTGGCAGTTGGAGCTGTGTTACTACAAAAGAATAAAAATGGAGTCCTACAACCTTGTGTCTACACCTCTAAGAAATTCATGGAAGGCGAAAGGAGATGGACAGTCTGGGAGAAAGAGACCTTCGCAATTAGGTGGGGGCTATTAAACTGGCAACTCTATTTAGAAGGGAGCAAGGTGCCTTCTGAAGTATGGACAGATCACAAAAATTTAGAGGCACTAAAAACTCCCTGCAAATTGTCCCCAAAGCAAGTGCAATGGGCACAGTACTTTAACCGTTTTAACTTTACATACCGGGAAGAAAAAACTTCCTAGCTGATGCGCTATCCCGACTGCCACAGTACAAAAGTGAATGCAAAGAGGTCTACAAGGCAATTATCCCCAGTTCACAACCTGCTACACAACTCATGCCTCGCAGAAACCCTAATCCTGATGACCCCAGAGTGAAGAAGAAAAAACGAGAGCTACTTACCGATCAACGGTTCAAAGATAATCAAACCTCCTTAACATGCAGGGATGCTTTGGCATACATGGGGGAAAAATTGTATCTACCTGAAACCCTCTGTCTCAATGCTCTCAGACACAGCCATGATGTAAAACAGGCTGGACACTTTGGATATTTAAAAACTCTACACCTCATCTGGTGGCAATTTTGGTGGCCAGGACTAAAACGAGATGTGGAAAACTATATCAAGAGTTGTACCGTATGTGCCACCATGAAAAGAATTCCAGGGAAAACCCCTGGGCTACTGCAGTCGGTAGCAGACCCTTCTCAACCATGGGAAGAAATAGCTATGGACTTTATTGTAGACCTACCCAACAGTAGAGGAAATACTGTCATCTGGACTGTGATAGATCTGTTTTCGAAGCAGGCTCACTTTATCACCTGTAAAAGACTCCCATCTGCACAACGACTGACTAAATTGTTCCTGAAACATATCTACCGACTGCATGGTGCCCCTAAGCGAATAATTTCAGATATAGGAGTGCAGTTCACAGTGAAATTTTGGAGGAATTCCCTTAAATTAATTGGATCATCTGCTTTTCATCCAGCTACCAATGGGGCTGCAGAATCCGCTAACAAAATGGTGGAGCAATACCTCAGATGCTATGTTTCTTACCAAAAGACAAACTGGACAGACGTTCTCCCTTTCGCCGAGGTAGCCTACAATAATTCTGTTCACAGCAGCACTGGCTACATGCCTTTCAGAGTAGCCACAGGAAAAGAGTTCAGCCCGATGCCTGACTATCCTCAGGTGCCCTCTGCTTCCCAGACACTTGATCAATGGGTGAGGGAGTGGGAAGAGGTTTGGAGAAACACGAAAATGGCGTTAAAAAAGACTTCTGAGACTTATAAAAAACAAGCTGATAAAAAGAGGGCTCCCCAAAGAACATTCCAAGTGGGGGAAAAGGTTTATCTGTCAACTAAATATTTACGTCTCAAATTACCCATCAAGAAATTGGGACCGAAATTCTTGGGGCCTTTCCCCATTGTCAGAATCATCAACCCGGTCACAGTAAAATTGAAATTCCCCAGACTTTTGGGGAAAATTCACCCGGTGTTCCATTGTAGCTTACTGAAACCTTTTCAAGCCTCCACTTTAAGACCTCCCCCTAAGAAAACACCTATAACCCTTATAGTAGCGGGTCAGACCCATTTGAAGTGAAACGTATTCTTAACTCCATAATCTTTAAGGAAAAAGTGCAGTACCTAGTACAACGGAAGGGATACCCATTGTCTGAAGCCATTTGGGTGAAATCTAGCGATGTGAAAGCTGACAGACTTATCAAAACGTTTTATGAGAAACACCCCAACAAACCAAAAGTCAGCTCCTAACTTGTGTTTGTTTACATTACAGGATCTGTTCTTTTGTAAGGGGAGGCGGATGTCAATGCTGCAAACATTGACATGTTTTTGCACTGACGAAATAAGAGACAGCCTGTTACTTTAATTGCTTCATTGGGGGGGGGGGAGGAAATCTACCTGGATGTTGTGAGAAGATTGGAAAAGCCCACGTACAGAATGGGAAGTGAAACCTCATATGTAAAACTAATTTGATAATGTGATTTATGAAGTGTAGATAAGGGCGGGGATTGTGTGTGTGTGTGTTATGATGGGTTTGGGGGGAGGAGATTTCAGATTCTGGCATCCCTCCATGAGTGCCGATGTTTCGTTACATTATTAAGACTTTTTAGATAAACAATGTTTGCATTTTATTTGAACTGTCTCATTTATCGGAACCATGACAAAAAGAAGAAATAGGGGAGACAAGATAGTAGTATTCCAGTATTTGAGGGGCTGCCACAAAGAAGAGTTGGTCACATTATTCACCAAAGCACCAGAGGGCAGGACAAGAAACAATGGTTTGAAACTGATCAAAGGGAGAAGCAACCTGGAATTAAGGAGAAACTTCCTGACAGTTAGGACAATTAACCAGTGGAACAGCTTGCCTCCAGAAATCGTGGGCGGTCCATCACTGGAGATTTTTAAGAAGAGGCTAGAGGGAGTTGAAGTTCCCGGAACCTCAGGCCAGATTGTCCATGTCATATTGGAATTTAATATAATGCAAACACAAGCAATAGAATATAATCCAACCAGTGTCTTAAACTTTAAAAAAGCTGATTTTAACAAACTCAGAGAGAGCCTAAGAAAAATTCCATGGGTGAAAATCCTAAAGGGGAAAACAACTCAAGAAGTGTGGGAAACTCTGAAAAATATGATCATAAAAGCCCAGTCCAGCATAATACCACTGAAAAAGGAAAACAAGAAATTCAAGAAGTAACCAGCATGGTTGCACAAAGATCTCTTTGATAAACTGAAAGTCAACAAGGATAAGTACAAAAAATGGAAAGAGGGACACATAACTAAGGCAGAATGTCAGCAGACAGCCTGAATATCTAAAGATGAAATCAGGAAAGCACAGGTTCAGAATAAACAAAGATTGCAACAAAAGTCAAAGATAATAAAAAAAAAGTTTCTTTCAACATATAAATAATAAGAAAAAGTCAAGGAAACAGTAATAAAAGAGAGAAGATGGCAAGGAAGTAACAGGCAGTAGAGAGAAAGCAGAGCTGCTTAACTCATTCTTTGTATCAGTCTTCATGCAAAAAAACCCCCCTACCTATCAAAACATAACTGTAAAAGACAGACTAGAAATAAAAGTTAAAGAAAGAAATGGTAAGAGAACACGTCAGATCTTGATGAATATAAATCACTGGGACCTAATGGATTACATTACATGGCATGGGTCCGGAATACCTTGGGGATCACCTGCTGCCGGCGTCAACTCCCCTCCGCCCTGTGCGTTCCCACAGAGAGGGCCTCCTCAGGGTGCCTCCGGTCAGAGAATGCCGGCTGGTGGCCCCCAGGGGGAGGGCCTTCTCTGTGGGCGCCCCGGCTTTGTGGAATCAACTGCCGGTTGAGCTCCGGATGGCACCGGATCTCCGCTCCTTCCGGCGCGGGTTAAAGACCCACCTATTTGAACAAGCTGGCCTGGCCTGATAGGGAGTTAATTTGGGTTTTAAATATGTATATTTTATTGTTTTATTTTGGGCATTGATTTAATTCTATTTTAACTTTTGTATTTTCGTATTTTTATTATATGCCCTGTTCACCGCCCTGAGTCCTTCGGGAGAAGGGCGGTATAAAAATTTAATAAAACTAAACTAAAACTAAAACTACATCCAAAGTTCTGAAGAAGCTGGCAGATGTTATCTCAGAACCATTATATCATATCTTTAAAAAATCCTGGAACACCGGGGAACTACCTGAGGATTGGAAAAGACCTGATGTGGTTCCCATCTTCAAAAAAAGAAAAAAACAGATCCAGGAAACTACAGACCAATGAGCCTAACTTCAACACCTGGGAAGATACTGGAAAAGATAATTTAAAAAAAACACAGGTCTGCGAACATCTAGAAACAAATAAAGTGATAACTAGAAGCCAGCACAGTTTGTTATAAACAGATCATGCCAAACCAATCTTATTTCATTCTTTGACAGAGTGACTAAATTAGTAGACCAGGGAAATGCTGTGGACATAGTATAATTAGACTTCAGTAAGGCATTCAACTAAGTAGACCATAACCTACTTCTTGGTAAGCTAGAAAAATGTGTTACAGACAGCATCACCACCAGATGGATTTGTAACTGGCTGACAAACCATACTCAACGAGCAGTCCTTAATGGTGCTACATCTACATGGAGGGAAGTAAGCAATGGGGTACCACAAGGTTCCGTCTTAGGCCCATTACTCTTCAATAACTTCATAAATGGCTTAGATGAGGGAATAGAAGGGGAACTCATCAAATTTGCAGATGACACTAAACTGCCAGGAATAGCCAAAACCCCAGAAGACAAGCTCAGGATCCAAAAAGATCTTGATAGACTTGAACAATGGGCCCTATCCAACAAAATGAAATTTATTGTGAAGAAAAGCAAGGTTTTACACCTAGGCAGGAAAAACCAAAGATACAAGTACAGATTAGGCAAAACCTGGCTCAAAAACAGTAACTGTGAGAGGAACCTTGGCATACTAGTGGACGATCACTTAAACATGAGCCAGCAGCTGCCAAAAAAAACAAATACAATCCTTGGTTGTATAAACAGAGGCATAGAATCAAAATCACATTAAGTATTAGGCTTCGTGAAGGCTGCCAGAAAAAAGAAGGGATATACTTATTTTCCAAAGTACCAGAAGGCAAGGCAAGAAACAATGGATGGAAACTAATCAAGGTGAGAAGAAACCTGGAATTAAGGAGAAACTTCCTAATAGTGAGAACAATTAAGCAGTGGTATATTCAGATGAAGAAGGATGGATCTTAATGGTAGAAATCTATCTGCATCAAAAGCAAATATTATTAGTGGCAATTTATGCACCGAATAACAATCAAGAAAATTTTTATCAAAACTTACATAGAAAAATAATAGAAATGGAGTATCAAAATATTTGTTTATTAGGAGATTTCAATGCAATAACAGATGGAAAAATTGATTATAAAAGTAACAAAACAAGGAAAAATGGTAGAGGAATATTACCTAAGACATTTTTTGATATGGCGGAGGAAATTGGAATCCAAGATATTTGGAGGGAAGTGAATCCACAAAAATTACAATATACTTTTTACTCAAATAGTCAGAAATCTTGGTCAAGAATTGATATGATTTGGATGACTGTTGACTTGAGAATGAATGTGCAGTACATTGAAATAGAAATAGGCACATGGGCAGATCATAATCCTTTGAAAATGACTTGGAAAGGAACACAAAAAAGGCTAAGATGGACTTTAAATTGTTCCATATTAAAGGAAAAAGAATTTATAGAGTTAACAAAAAAAGAAATGGAACTCTTTTTTAAAGAAAATAAGAAAGAAGATACTATGATACAAAATCTATGGGACACAGCTAAAGCATACTTCAGAGGTATAGCTACATCGTATATGGCAAGGAAAAATAAACAGAGAAAACAGCAATATATATTATTAAAAAAAGAATTTGAAAAGTTAGAATCAGAATTGCAAAGGAATCCACAAAAAAAGACTTTAACAAGAGATATGGATATGATAAAACATGAATTAAATTTGTTAGATTCAGAAAAAATGGCAGAACAGATAAAAAGAGCGAAGCAGAACTTTTTTGAAAATGCCAACAAGCCGGGAAGGTGGTTAGCCTATAAACTTAAAAAGCAGAAAGAAAGAAAAATGATACATAATTTACTGGATGGGAAAGGTTATTTACAATATAAAAATTAAGAAATAAAAAAGATGGTTAAAGAATTTTATAAGGAATTGTATGATAAAAAAGAAACTTCAAGAGAGAAAACTGTAAAATACTTAAGATAGTAATCTTCCGAAGATTTCAGAAACATTTAAAAATATGTTAGATGAAGGAGTTACAATGATGGAAATAACAGAGGCTATAAAGAGACAAAAAAATGGAAAAACTCCTGGTCCAGATGGACTTCTGGCAGAGTTATACAAAAGTTTACAAGAGATATTAAGTGACCCGTTGAAAGATGTTTGTAATGGACTTCTACTAGAAGCTAAAATGCCGATGATGTGGATTGAAGCAAATATTACCTTAATACCAAAAGATGACTCAGATTTGACCCAGATCGAGAATTATAGACCTATCTCATTGCTTAATGTGGATTATAAAATTTTTACTTCAATAATGGCGGAAAGACTGAAAAAATATTTGGTTGAATTTATACACTCGGATGAAAATGGCTTTTTTACCAAAGGGACAAATCAAAAACAACTTAAGAATGATAATAGATGTATTGGAATACTATGAACTACATCCAGGGAAACAAATGGCATTAATATTTTTAGATGCTCAAAAGGCATTTGATAATCTTTCATGGCAGTTTTTGATTTATCAATTACAAATAATGGACTTTGGACAGAATTTTATAAATATGGTTAAAACAATATATAATAAACAAACAGCCAAAGTGATTGTGAATGGAGATACTACTGAGAGCATTGAAATAAGGAAAGGCACAAGGCAAGGATGCCCTCTATCCCCTCTGTTATTCATTTTCACTTTGGAAGTTTTAAATCGAAATATAAGACAAGATACAGAAATTAGAGGTTTGGAGATAAAGGGTGAAACATATAAATTACAAGCATTTGCTGATAATTTGGTATTTATTTTGGAAGATCCCTTGGAGATGATTCCAAAATTGTGGGGGAAATTAGAATAATATGGTGAAGTAGCGGGATTTAAAATTAATAAAGAAAAAACTAAAATAATAGTTAAAAATTTTACAGATAAGCAAAAAAGTCGAGTGTCAGAAGTGACAGAGGTACAGATAGTGAAAAAGGTAAAATATTTGGGTATATATCTATCAGCTAAGTGCTCAACATTAAAAGAAGATAACTATATAAGGTTATTGAAACAAATAAAGTTAAGACTTGGAAAAATGGAAGAATTTAAAATTGTCACTTTTAGGAAGGATAGCTACAGTCAAAATGAATATATTGCCTAAGATTTTATTTTTGTTTCAGCCAATTCCGATAAAACCTGGGGAAAATTTTTTTCAAGAGTTGAATTCTTTAGTTTTGAAGTTTATATGGCAAGGAAAAAAAGCTAGAATAAAGATAAAAACTTTGCAAGATACTAACGGAAATGGAGGCTTTGGGTTACCTGAGTGGGCTTTGTACTATCAAGCATCGGTATTAACATGGGTGAAAGAATGGATAATGCTTAGGAATAAAAGGTTGTTATATTTGGAAGGACATGATTTACAGTTGGGATCGCATGCGTTTTTGTGGTATGGGAAAAACAAAATTCATGGATATTTTCAAAATCACTGTATTAGAATTGCTTTGATAACTGTATGGGAAAAAATCAAAATGAAAATATATGTAAAAATTCCAGGGTGGTTATCAACAATTGAAGCTTTTTCACACATAAACCTGTTAGACTTAGAAAAAACGTGGACATATAGAGATATTTTAAATATTGATGGGACATTAAAATCTAAACAAGAGCTGGAACATCAGGGCATCAACATGTCATGGTGGGTACGCTTACAAATACAAAATAGATATGAAAAAGATATGAAAACGTATGGATTTTATAAAGAAAAAAACGTGTTTGATAAGATATTATTAACTTCTGAGAAATTAATTAAAAAATTGTATAACTTTTTGTTAACCGTAGAGATGGAAAGTGAACAAATTAAAGGGACAATGACAAGGTGGGCGGAAAACTTTGGTTATAATATAGAATTAGAATGGCAAAAATTGTGGGAGAGAAATTATAAATTGACAATGTCAACTGCATATAAAGAAAATTTGTATAAAATGTTTTATAGATGGCATTTACCTCCAGCTAGATTAGCAAAAATGTTTAAAAATGTATCAGGCAAATGTTGGAAATGTAAACATAACTTAGGTACATACTATCATATTTGGTGGACATGTGATAAGGTAAAGGCTTATTGGAAAAAAATACATGCTTGGCTAGAAAAAATATTAGAACATGTAGCATTTAATCCTGATTTTTTTTATTAGATATAGTACCAGAAAAGAGTAACAAACAAAATACAGTATATACTTGGTTTTACATATTGTAACTGCAGCAAGAATAAGCTATGCGCAATGCTGGAAAAATGAACAAATACCGTCAGAAGAAGAGGTAATAAAGAAGATACTGGAATGCGCAGAGATGGATAGATTGACTATGAGACTAAAAGACAAAGAAAAATCAGAATATTATCAAAGTTGGAATTTATTTTATAAATGGTTAGAAGAGAGAAACAAAGAGTAGGATCTGACTATGTATTAGCGTGTTATGAACCCAGTTCGCATGTTGTTTGAAAAACTAACATATGTATGTAGATTAAAAAATAACAATAAAAAATTAAAAAAAAAACAAGTAGTGGAACAGCTTGCGTTCAGAAGTTGTGAGTGCTTCATCACCAGTTTTTAAGAAAAGACTGGACAGCCACCTGTCTGAAATGGTATAGGGCAGAAATGTCAAACTCGCGACGTCACGTGACACTGTCCAACATATCGAAGCTTTTTCGCCATTGCCGGCAATGGGGTGGGCATGGTTTCCTGATGACGCGTCCGGCCCATGGGCCGGCAGTTTGACAGCCCTGGTATAGGGTCTCCTGCTTGAGCAGGGGGTTGGACTAGAAAACCTCCAAGGTCCATTTCAGCTCTATTCTGGTTTTGAGTTTCATTTTTCCCCCAAAATGTGGCAAATAGAACTGGTATATACCATGCCAGACACAGATATACAGTAGATTCATATAATGACATTACATTAGCAGCTTTATTTTCAATCCCTTTCCTAATGAATTCTACTATAGCATTTTCCTTTTTCACTACTGCTGCACATTGATGTCTTTACTAACATATCTACTACCGTACTGACCCCCAAGATCTTTTCCCTCGTTAACTGTGACAGCTCAGGCCATATCTGGGTAAATGCAAAGTTAAGAATAGCTTTTGCCCCAATATGCATCACCTTACACTGCTTAGACTAAACTGCATTTACCATTTGGTTGACCATTCACCATGCCCCCGACCTCCGTTCATTTCGCCGGGACCTGAAGACCTGGCTCTTCGAGCTCTCTGGCCCAGGCTGAGAATTCTAATTTTAGCTTTAATCTTAATTTTAACTGGGGTTTTATTTATGCAGGGACGAATATAATTTTTTTAATCTGTTTTTAGCTTTTGTATCTTTGTTTTTTAATCACCATGTAAACCGCCCTGAGTCCTTCGGGAAAGGGCGGTATATAAATGTAATAAAATAAACAATTAAATAAATGTTTAAATAAATCCTATTTATTCCTCAGGAGCAAAAGGCATTATACACAGCATACTCTCCAAGTTTTCTGCACAACAGGTATTCTTTGTATGAAACACTAACCCGCAGTTATCTAAGCCATGGTTTATATATGTTGCCTAACTTTCTCAGTTTGTATGATACACTGTGCCATAAATTATCCACACAGGCTGGGTTCATACAACATGCTCAGTCAACCAGGCAGGACCTGGTCCCCATGAGCCTCTGCTGCTAAAAATGGACTTGAACCTGTATCCTATTCCAACATTTTAATGATCATAATCTCTTGTAATCAGATTCTCTTTAATTCAAATCCATACTTTGATTTATTGGACATTGTTTCTACAATGCAGAAACATTTTATTTTATTTTTTATTTTTATTTGGATTTATATACCGCCCTTCTCCGAAGGGACTTGGGGCGGTGTACAGGGCAATTAAAACACTATAAACAACACATAATGTATAAAAATTAAAATGAGATTAAATCAAATAGCCCTAAACAATAAACACATCTTAAACAATTTAAGATCTAAAATCCCAGTCCCTCAGTCCAGGCCGGCAAGTTCAAATAGCCGAGTCTTCAGGTCGCGGCGAAACGAGCGAAGGTCGGGAGCCATCCAGAGCTCAACCGGAAGCTGATTCCAGAGGGCAGGCGCGCCCACAGAGAATGCTCTCCCCCTGGGGGCCGCCAGTCGACATTCCCTGACCGACGGCACCCTGAGGAGGCCCTCTCTGTGGGAGCGCACAGGGCGATGGGAAGTTAACGCCGGCAAAAGGTGCTCCTGTAAATAACCCAGACCCATGCCATTTAGGGCTTTATAGGTCATCACCCGGAAGACAACTGGAAGCCAATGCAGCTCGCAGAGCAGAGGTGTTACATGGGAGTATCGGGAGACCCCCATCACAACTCGCGCGGCCGCATTCTGCACCAGCTGGAGCCTCCGAGTGGTATTCAAGGGCAGCCCCATGTAGAGAGCGTTGCAGTAGTCTATCCGAGAGGTCACGAGTGCATGAGTGACTGTGCATAGGGCATCCCGGTCCAAATAGGGCCGCAACTGGCACACCAGGCGAACCTGGGCAAAAGCCCCCCTGGTCACAGCTCCTATATGATCTTCAAAATTGAGCTGTGAATCAAGGAGGACACCCAAGTTGCGAGCCCTATCTATGGGGGGTAACACCTCACCTCCTATAGATAAAGATGGAATAGAATGGACAACCCAACAACTCCGATCTTTGTTGCTGCGCATGCCCAAGATGGCGGACGTCCTTGCTCGAGCTCCGTGAGGGGCTCCGGCTTTTTTGGCGACCCTGGAAGTTACAGAGAGAGACTTTTGCCTTCTTTTGTGGGGAGATGGAAAGAGAGAACTGGAGAGGACAGGAGAGAACTGAAGTGAACTGGAGAATGACTCTCCACACCTAAAATTGCCTCCGTGAGATCGTCGTTCGGCCCGGAGGACCCAGAAGAGCCGCGGCTTGGGTTGGCTCCCATCAGCTGGTTTTCGGCAGATAATAGCCTGACCAGCTGATTTTCGGAGCCGATGGAGCCGCTGCTTGGAACAACGAGGAGGAGTTTCACCGAAACAGCGTGCGAAGGGAGCGTTTTGGAACGTTGAACTGAGGAGCAGCGGAGGTTCCCGAGGTTCCTGAAGTTCGTCCCTGCGAGTTCTGGTGACCCTCGGAGGGGCCTTGGCTGGGCCCGGAAGACCCCGGAAGAGCCATGGCTTTAGAGGCTCCAACCCGCTGTTTTTGGGCCTGTAATGGCTCCGACCGGCGGTTTTTTGGAGCCGTTGGAGCTGCGACTCGGAGCGACACGCGGAAGAATGGCGTGTGGAACGATTTGGTTAAGCAGAGTGACAACGGGACCTGCAGCTGTCTCCCTGAGCTCCGACGACCTTCGGAGGGCCCTGGTTGGGCCCGGAAGATCCCGGAAGAGCTGTGGCTTGTAACGGCTCCGACCAGCTGGTTTTGTCATGTTAGGACTGTTGCTAGCTGATTTTCGGAGCCGGTAAAGCTGTGGCTTGGTACGGTTAGTGCGACTTGCGGAACGGCGGCATGGTGAGGAACAGCAATATTATCTATCATGACTGGCAGAGGGGGCTTTATAGCTCCTGCACTCCATCAACCAGTGCTGTACCCACCTTTGCCCAATTTCTTTAGGTATGGACTAAAATCTTTACATTTGGGACACCTGCTTATTCTACCATCTAGCAGGCTTTTATATCTACCCCAGTGACTGTCTCTTTGGTTCTCCCTCCCTTTTAAAGACTCAGAAGGACCCAGGTGTTGAGCCACTGTGAGAGTGGCCCGGAACTACCATCTACTACCCCCCTTGAGGTGTGAGCTCTATGGGGGGGTAGGCCTTATCCTGGATGTATTTTCTATTCCGCTTCCTGGTCTTGGCCAGCAAACCGTCGTGAGAGGATGGGGGCTGGCCTGCTCAGCAGTTATCCAACTCTAGTGGCAGTAGAGTTGGTGTGGCGGTCTGGACATTCATTTTCCTCTGTTTCAAGATTCCCTATTAATTATGGGTCTGCCCTGCTGGACTCTCATAGACAATTATGGCTCGGCTACGCTACTCCAGCAAGGATTTGTTTGCTCTCAGGGGTGCCCCCCCTTCCTGGGAGCGACCCGCCTGTCTTTTGATTTCTCCTCTTGATGACGGGCCCAATTGTTGGGACCCCGAGAGATGGCTGGGCAGGGACAGGAGCCTCTCTTCCAAATTTAACAAGAGGCCCCTGGTGTGTTTTTTAGCCAAATGTTTTGAGGGGTTAGGGAGGGGGGGTGGGTTTACCGGTTCGGTTGGAAACTAGGGGGGTTCCACCAACCGTTTCTCAGACCAGGTCAGGGACAGATCTCGCCGTGGTGGGGGTTGGGCTGGGGGCCTACGGGGCCCCGGAGCGGGGTGTGGGAATGTCTATTCCCACGGCGGTTGGGAATGGCCGCAGGTGTATGAACAGAGGGCCATATCAATATCCAGGAGTGCATCCCCACTGTCTTCAAGCAGTGATGCGCTCCGACCCTCTGATTTCAGCATGTGGTACCGGGAGCGAGGATGAGCAGCCACCTGAGCTCAGGCTCGTGTATTTTAATGCCAGGTCCATAATGAACAAAGCACCTCTCATTCGTGATCTGATTGAGGAGGAGCATGCGGACCTGGCTTGCATTACGGAGACCTGGTTGGGCCCAGAGGGCGGGGTCCCCCTGGTGGATCTTAGCCCATCAGGTTTCCGGGTGCTACACCAGCCTCGGGCTCAGGGTAGGGGCGGTGGAGTGGCAGTTGTTGTGAGGGAGACCTTATGTCCGCGGGAGGCCACCACAGTCCAGATAGTCGGGTGTGAGTCCCTCCTCCTGAGATGTGGCCCTAGAGCTCAGTTGGGCTTGCTGCTGGTGTACGTTTCGCCTAGACACGTGGCAGCAGCCCTGCCTGAGCTTCTCGATATCCTCTCAGGGTTGGTGGTTGAGTTCCCCAAACTTATAGTTTTGGGTGACTTCAACCTACCATCCCTGGGGGGATCATCTGAGTTAGCTCGGGAGTTCATGGCTTCCATGACGGCCATGGACCTGATGCAGGTTATTCTGGGACCAACTCACGGGGGGGGTCACACGCTCGATCTGGTTTTTCTATCCGGACGGTGGTTAGATGATCTTGGGGGGTTCCCCAATTAATACACCCCTGTCATGGACCGATCATCATCTCCTGCGGTTGGTCTTCCATTTTGCCACTCCCTGTCATGGGGTTGCTGAGCCAATAAGATGGTTCCGCCCTAGGCGCCTTATGGACACTGAGCAGTTCCAAACAGCGCTTGGGCCCCCACCTGCCTCCTTTGCTCACAGCTCGGTCGATGCCCTAGTGGAAGCCTGGGAAAGGGCAGCCACAGAGGCACTCGACCAAGTTGTACCCATGGAGCTCCGCGAGATGAAGCGTCGGAGACGGGGCCTAGAGAGCTGTTGGAGGTCCAGCCGATCCGAATCCGACCGGTTACGACTAAGGTCGTTTAGGAGAACTTATCTCGCGACGTTGAGGGTGGCAAGGTCTAACCACTTTGCCACCCTCATCGCGTCCGCAGATAATCGCCCGGCCGCCCTGTTTAGGGTAACTCGCTCTCTCCTTAATCAGGAGGTGAGGGAGGAACCCTTGCAGGGTCGAGCTGAGGAGTTTAGTCAATTTCTGTCGGACAAAATCGCTCGGATCTGGACCGGTTTGGACTCCGACTGGGCAGAGTCTGACGATGAGGATATGGGCGGCCTTGTCTATTTAATCTGGGAAGAGTTCAATCCTGTGACTCCTGAAGAAGTGGACAAGATCATGGGGAAGCTGAGCTCCACCACGTGTTTGTTGGACCCGTGCCCCTCCTGGCTGACTTACGCGGCCCGGGATGGGACACGAGGCTGGCTCCAGGCAGTGATTACTGCCTCTTTGAGTCAGGGTAGTTTTCCCGCCACCTTGAAGGAGGCGATGGTGAGACCCCTCCTCAAGAAGCCTGCCTTGGACCCAGCAATTTTAAACAACAATCGTCCGGTCTCCAACCTTCGCTTTCTGGCGAAGGTTGTTGAGAGCGTGGTGGCGCAGCAGCTCCCTTTGTTCTTGGATGAAGCTGATTATCTAGACCCGTACCAATCGGGTTTCAGGCCCGGGTACAGCACGGAGACGGCATTGGTCGCGCTGGTGAATGATCTCTGGCGGGCTCGGGACAGAGGCTGCTCCTCTGTCCTAGTCCTTTTAGACCTCTCAGCGGCTTTTGATACCATCGACCATGGTATCCTGCTGCAACGTCTCAGGGGGTTAGGAGTGGGAGGCACAGTTCTCCAGTGGTTCTCCTCTTACCTTCTGGGACGTTCGCAGTCGGTGTTGGCAGGGGGGCAGAGATCGACCTTGAGACCTCTCATTTGTGGAGTTCCTCAGGGATCGGTTCTCTTGCCTCTCCTGTTCAACATCTATATGAAGCCGCTGGGTGAGATCATTCGTGGTTTTGGAGTTGGGTATCATCAATATGCTGATGATACCCAGCTTTTTATTTCGACCCCAAACCACCTCAGTGATGCCCTCGACATGATGTCCCGCTGCCTGGAGGCAGTCCGGGTCTGGATGGGGAGGAACAGGCTTCGACTCATCCCTGACAAGACTGAGTGGCTGTTCGTGCCGGCATCCCGGGAAATTCCGATTATTCCATCTTTGGCCATGGGGGGTGAGCTATTACCCCCCGTAGATAGGGCTCGCAACTTGGGGGTCCTTCTAGATTCACAGCTCTCTTTGGAAAAGCATATTGGAGCTGTGACTAGGGGGGCCTTTGCCCAGGTTTGCCTGGTGCACCAGTTGTGGCCCTATCTAGACCGGGATGCCTTGCGTACAGTCACTCATGCGCTCGTGACTTCTCGTCTAGACTACTGTAATGCTCTCTACATGGGGCTGCCCTTGAGGTCAACCCGGAGACTTCAACTGGTGCAGAATGCAGCCGCGCGAGTTGTCTTGGGGGTTTCCCGATACTCCCATGTTACACCTTTGCTCCGCGAGCTGCATTGGCTACCGGTTGCTCTCTGGGTGAGGTTCAAGGTGTTAGTGATGACTTACAAAGCCCTTCATGGCATGGGTCCGGATTACCTACGGCAACACCTGCGGCCGGCATCAACTTCCCTCCGTCCAGTGCGCTCCCACAGAGAGGGCCTCCTCAGGGTGCCGCCGATCAAAGAATGCCGATTGGTGGCCCCCAGGGGGAGAGCGTTCTCTGTGGGCGCGCCAGACCTTTGGAACCGCTTACCGGTTGAGCTCCGGATGGCCCCCGACCTTCGCTCCTTCCGGCGCGATCTCAAAACCTTCTTTTTCGAACAAGCTGGCCTGGTCTGACGGGATGGGGTTGGGTTTTTATAAATAGTTCTAATTTTAATATGTATTAATTATTATGGGCATAATGGTTTAATTGCTTTTTAATTTTTGTATTCTGTTTTTTACTATGTATTTTCCTGTTCACCGCCCTGAGTCTTTCGGGAGAAGGGCGGTATACAAATTAAATTATTAAATTAAATTAAATTAAATTAACCCGAGATGCCGGTACGCACAGCCACTCGGTCTTGTCGGGATTTAGACGAAGCCTGTTCCTCCCCATTCAGACCCTCACCGCCTCCAGGCAACGGGACATCACGGAGAGGGCATCACTGGGTTGATCTGGGGTGGAAATAAAAAGCTGGGTATCATCAGCGTACTGATGATACCCCACCCCAAAACCATGAATGATCTCACCCAGCGGCTTCATATAGATGTTGAACAGGAGAGGCGAAAGGACCGACCCCTGAGGGACTCCACAAACGAGAGGCCTCGAGGCCGACCTCTGCCCCCCTGCCAACACCGACTGCGAACGACCCAGAAGGTAGGAGGAGAACCACTGTAAGACAGTGCCACCCACTCCCAACCCCGAGGCGCCGCAGTAAGATACCATGGTCGATGGTATCAAAAGCCGCTGAGAGGTCTAATAGGACTAGGACAGAGGAGCAACCCCTGTCCCGAGCCCGCCAGAGATCATTCACCAGTGCGACCAATGCCATCTCCGTGCTGTACCCGGGCCTAAAGCCCGATTGGTAGGGGTCCAGATAATCCGCTTCCTCCAGGAACAGAGGAAGCTGATGAGCCACCACACTCTCAACAACCTTCACTAAAAAGCGAAGGTTGGAGACCAGACGATAGTTATTCAAAATGGCCGGGTCCAGGGCAGGCTTCTTGAGGAGGGGCCTCACCACCGCCTCCTTCAAGGCGGCGGGGAAGCTGCCCTCTCTCAAAGAAGCAGTTATTACTGCCTCGTGTCCCCTCCCGAGCTGCATAAACCAGCCAGGAGGGGCACGGGTCCAGTAAACAAGTGGTGGAACTCAGCTTCCCCATGATCCTGTCCATTTCTTCCAGAGTCACAGGATCGAATTCTTCCCAAGTAATAGTCCCAAGACCGCTCGATTCCCCATTGTCAGACTCTGCCCATCGTCAGACTCTGCCCATTTTACTTGATTAAGTTACAAAACTGCTACCAAAGCCTACTACTGAGGGGGGGGGACATCAAAGGCTTAACAGGTAAGTGGGTTTGTCGAGCATCTTATCTAAGATTATTTCTGTATAGTAGCTATATAAATAAAAATGGCTATCCCGTTTCACTGTTTTCTCTTCTGCAAAATCATTAATACTGCACCCATTAATTAAATATTTCCAAAATGTACACATTTATCAAATCTGATTGAGAACACAAGACACAGAAGGCGGGCAGGTATTTAGATTTTTAACATACTTCATCTTAAAAGTTTTCAAGTACAAATTTAAAGGAACTATACATCCTGCAAACAGGAAAATATGTATAGTGTAGTGGTAATATTTAAAAAATGATCTTGTACAGATGTATTTCTATTCCTTCAGTAACAGTAATCCTGACATAAAGTTGCTTATTGCTTACAAAATGTGCAAAACATATTAAAATTTTACACATGAGAAAAGAGCAAGTTTATTACCTATGACCTGTCCAGGTTTCATTCTCACCAAACTTTTATCAAAATATAAAGTTACCTTCTTTAACCATAGCATCATGATGAAGTTTAGCATCATTTTACCTTTTACCAATTATTCAACATAATTCTTTGCCTTCCAGGAAAGGGGATCATGATGAGGACTCTTACCTGTTGGCCTTAGTAAGTAACTTCTGCCACTTACCTGTACCTCTATAACTGTCTGGTTTGGCACAACAGCCAAACAGGACAGCTACAGACTTCGACTGATAGTTAGGACTGCAGAAAAAACCATTGCAACCTGCCTGCCTTCCATTGAGGAACTGTATACTGCAAGAACAAGAAAGAGGGCTGAGAAAATATCTACAGACCCCTCACATTCTTGACATAAACTGTTTCAACTTCACCCCTCAAGATCCCACTATAAATCTTTGCATGCCAAAACAACTAGACACAAAGATAGTTTCTTCCCCCATGCCATCACTCTGCTAAACACCTAACTCCCACAGACAATCAATCAATCAATCAATCAGAATAGAGCTGGAAGGAACCTTGGAGGTCTTCTAGTCCAGCCCCCTGCTCAAGCAGAAGAACCTATACCATTTTCAGACAAGTGACTGTCCAGTCTCTTCTTAAAAACCTCCAGTGATGAAGCACCCACAATGTTAGGACCCACTCCAATCCACATCTTAGGGAAAAAAAAACTCTTGGAGACAAGATCGCCCAAGCAGGAACTTTTACTAAAACATAGGTGACAGTGGATATAATAGACAGGAGTCCCTGAGTAAAAAAAAACCACCCCTCAGTCCATTTGGTCAGTCCTGGATCAGTTAAGTTTCAGGTGTCAAACCCCTCGTGGGGAAAAAAAAGAACCACCAGTACATTTGCAACATTATTACTTCCTCCCCTTCACATTCCATCCAGAGATACAAACCAGAATCCCCCCTACACCACCTTTCTTGTTTGCTCGTAATCAGATAGGGAGAGGATTTCCTTTCATCGCAAGAGTCAGGATTCTCCCCACCCCCTTTCTTTGTTCTTCGTAGTTCAGAGGGAGAGGGTTTCTTCTCGGTCTTTTGTGATGGCCACCAGGCAGGCTGAATAAACAAACATTGCATCTAAGGGAAAGAGATGGGGCAATTAACATCCCTGTCTTCTCTTTCCTCCTTGGGAATGGCAGAATCCAGTAAGGGGGTTTGCAAAGAGAGGGAGTTAGAAATGAAATAAAAATAGATTCTGACATCCTGCCCACCTTTAAAAAAAAGAGGTGTTCACCTGTAGAGGAAACAAAATATAAATGTTAGCCCGGTTTGTTAGGATATTCTGCATGAAACTTCTTAAGCAACTTGGGTGCTCTAATGTGATGTTTGTTGACTCACTCATTTTCTGAGGAGGGGAGGTATTTCCAAGCTACTAAGTATTAAGTTGCTCCATGGTGTTTCCTAGAATCCAGGATTTCTTTTACCTCGAAGTGTTGTTCTCCTTCAACCATGATAGGAAGGGGGGGGTGTTTTTGTTCATAGGGGTGACTGCTTTTCTCTTTTTAGTAAACTGCAGTGAAAAATAGGGTGTATCTGCCTAAGATTTTTGGGTAATTCTAGTTCTACTGTTACTGGGTTTATGTTTCTTTTAATTGGAAAAGGTCCAATATATTTTGGTCTGAATTTTTTACAGGGTTGTAGGGATTTAAGGTATTTTGTGGATAAATATACCATCTCTCCCACCCTGAATGGTTTGGGATCGACTCTTTTTTTGTCTGCTTGTGCTTTCTCTGCTTGTCTAGCTTCGTCTAAAGCTTTCCTAACGATTGGCCAGATGTTTTGTAATTGTGCAATCCATTCCTTCAGTGATCGGATTACCGGTTCATTTGGGGTTAGTTCTGGCATGGGGTTGAAACTTTGACCGGTAGCTAATTGAAAAGGAGTGTAACCTGTGCTGGAGTGGACTGCATTATTATATGCCACTTCTGCGAAAGGTAGTAGGTCCATCCAATTTGTTTGTTGGAAATTAATAAAGCATCTTAAATATTGCTCAAGTACTGAGTTCGAACGTTCAGCCAAACCTCCCATCTGAAGATGGAGACTAAATGACAGTCCCTGGGTGATTCCTAAAAGGGATAAAAATTCTTTCCAAAATGCCGATGTAAATTGCACCCTCCTATCAGATATGATGCATTGTGGTGTAGGGTTTTTACAAACCTAAAATGTCCTGCTGATTTTGTATCATGGCACAACTGCATGAAATTGATCCTCTGGGTGGCAGGTATGTATAACTTCTCACCCACCCAGGGTAGTCCATCTTTGTGCACACGTCTATTTTTCTGGAACCATTCATCAGTTTCCAAAGACTTTCGGAATTCTATTCCAGTTTGGCTATCCACCCACGGCTTTATTTTAGCTTGGGTCCTGGTGGTTACTGGTGCTGCCAGTTGTTGTTCGGGCATAAGTGGTTTAGAGCAGACATGTCAAACACAAGGCCCGGGGGCCGCATCCGGCCCACGAAGTGGTTTCATGTGGCCCGCGAAGCCATCCTGGAAACAGTGAGGGAACGGCCCCCACTGCCTTGGCCCTGGCCCAGAGGCCCTCCTTCTGCCAGAGACCCTCAGATCTGTCCCACTCCTGCCCAGGCCCCCAAAGGCACCCTTGATGCGAACGATGTAGAGCTGGCCACGCCCACCCAGTAGGCCATATACACTCTAGCCACACCCACCCTGGCCACGCTCACCCAGTAGGCCACGCCCACCCTGGCCATTTTGTATCATGGCACAACTGCATGAAATTGATCCTCTGGGTGGCAGGTGGCAGGCATGCGAGATAATGCATCCACCAAGAAATTCTCCCCCCCCCCCCGGTAAGTGTTTGAGAGTGAAACGGAATTGGTGAAAATATTGGGACCAGCGGGCTTGCTTAGGAGTTTCCTGGGTATTTTTAGTGCTTCCAAATTTTTGTGGTCTGTCCAGACCTGGAAGGGGATTTTATTTCCTTCAAGGAAATGGCGCCATGTAAGTAATGACCACTTCACATCGTACGCCTCCTTTTCCCACACAGCCAAACATTGTTCTGTCTCCTGGATGTATATGCACATGGTTGCAATGCCCCGTCATTTTCCTGTAATAATACAGCTCCCACCGCCACATCGCTCGCGTCTGCCTATATTACAAAAGGTTTAACGGGATCTGGGTGTCTCAGTACAGGTTTGGCAGAAAAAAGTCTCTTTAGCCTCTCAAATGCTGCTTGACATTCCATTGTCCACTTCAGGGGCTGGCTGGGTTTCACTGCCCCCCCCCCTTTGTTTTCAACAGGTTTGTGAGGGGCAGGGCTATTTGGGCAAACAAAGGGATGAATTGGCAGTAGAAGTTTGCAAACCCCAGGAAACTTTGCAATTGCTTCCTTGTATGTGGGGGGGTGCCCATTTTAATACTGTCCTGACTTTCTCAGGATCCATTTCGATGCCCTGTGGGGATATGTGATATCCCAGGTAGTCTATTCTTTCCTGGTGGAATTCACATTTCGATAATTTTGCATATAGGTGGGCGGCCCGCACTTTTTTCAGAACTGCTCTGACTAGGTTAATATGCTCCTCTTTGGTCTCAGTGAAGATAAGGATGTCATCTAGGTAAACCAGGACCCCCTTATATAGGTGCTCTCTTAGCACTTCATTAATTAATTGCATAAAAACTGCAGGGGCCTGGCTTCCGGTTTGCACGCGCGGCCCTGGCGGACGTGCCAGGAGAAGCTCTCCCCCCGCCGTCCGGTCTTTGTTCCTCGGAGGACCCTGCAAAGGGTTAAAAGTTGCCCGGGAGGGGCGACCACCATGAGGAGGCTATCTCTCTGCGAACGCAGAAGGGCGGCAGCCCTCCTCTAACCCGAAGAACAATTAACATGGCCAATCACTAAGCCGTTCCCTGCCGAAAGCCAAAATCACTATCAAGCACAACAAAGCAATCTGGAGGATTTGGGTGAGACCTTACCCTTCTTACTTCCCTAATTACTTTCCTGTGGGACTTTCTTGAAAATCTTTTTCCCCCTTCTTGAAAAATCGGTGATTGCTTACTTGGGGATTTACAACCTTAAAGCCTCAAAAGAAATCAAATGACTAAGCTAAATAACTAAGCAACCCTATATGTACCTCTGAAATTTTTGGGCCACTAAAAAGTTTTTATTGCCTATTTTTTATGGGGACGTACTACCCTATTTACTACTAAAAATGAATTAATTGGATAAAAGACTTATATTACTCTGCAAAAGGATTGTACATGCTATTGAGGACATCTTGTGGTGAAACCTGGTATAGCAAGTAAACCTTTTTTTTTTTACTCTGAGACCTGGCTCTAACAGATTTGTCCTTGACATTATCTTTAAAGATAAAAATTGGGAACACCTGGCACTGAAAACAACCTTTAGAAATAGTGGAGGTGGACATTTATTGACTTTCATTAAAATAGCCTCCACTAAAGGCCTATTTGTAAAATACTAAAGAAATGGAAGAATATATCCCACCACTTGACTATAAACTCATACTTGATACAATTTTGGCAATCACTGCAGAAATAAAAGCCAGACTTAAAGACAAATCTGATAGCACAAACTCACCAAATGAGACTCTTACTTCAATTGATGAACTGACAATCCAAAAACAAACAGAGGATGAGGAATTTAACAACAAAACAGGGGACTTTAAAGTACAACAAGTACAGTCTACTGAGAGCCTTGAAGCCCAAACTTTGATTTCAACTATAAAACCTACAATCCAACAAGCAACAGAAGCTGAAGAAAGCAATACTAAGACGGAGGATGCCAAAGGCCTTCAAATACAGTACACCAAGACTCCAACCAACCAAACAATAATTACAACACCAGACATGACCTCTTACCTAAGCCAGATGGATTTGAAAGAAGACCAGATTGAACTAATGACAACTGCACTATGCCAAACATGGAGATTGGATTTACTGGAACGAAAATTTAATGACTACAAAGGGGTCACTCTATGAAAAATTGATAACTGGATGGTCTCCGTGGATTCAAACAACGTGCGTAGGAAGAAAGGGAGACACATTTGAGAAGCTAAAGGCAATGATATGGAAGCCTGCCTGGCACAAAAAGAAAGCCAGAATTAGATTTAAATGATTTTTTCTTCTTTTTCTGTTGTAAGTGTTAGGACTTGCAATATTAAAGCTTAAATTTTTCTCTCAATTGTTAAAAGATATAAACTGAGTCTATATTTAGGATCTAGATTTTTAAGGGAATGAAAATTAGCTACAAATAATAAAACATACTTTCTTAACTATAGATGAATTGTAAGGATGACAAATAGAATATGTATGTATTTCAGATATGATAATTGTTATATAATGAAATAGATTAGCTATCAGAACATAACTCTGAATTATGTTATAGAATTTGCAATGATAAAATAAAAGATACTATTTTAAAAATGGATGAACTACTAAGATGTTAAACAGAATATATTTTTTGTAATGATAGAGCTAAAAAATTTTCTTAATGGGCTAAGGGGAATCTTTAAAAGATACACATTGATTTTATACTTAAGTTTTAGACCTTTAAAGGAAAGGAAAGTTAGCTATTAGAATTGACTTATATTACAGAATTTGGAAGCATACAACAAAAGATATTTTCTCAATAATTAGTGAACTATTAAGATGTTAAATAGAATAAATCTGTATAACATAAGAATGCACTGAAATGAACAATATAAGTATTTTAGACAGGATAATTACTATATAATGAAATGGGGGAAATGGGGGCTACACAAAAATTAAGTTTTCTTTTATATACTATAGGCTAGTTCGGAATATCTTATTCCAATTAGGTAAAATGTAAAAACAGGACATGGATATGTATATGTGAAAATATATTGAAAATTGTTCTAATTGATTGTGTTATAACTAGAAATGTATTAATTTGATTAATTTGACTATGCTATCATAACTAAGGGAATTGGAGAGGGAATTCTTGTTGATGTAATTTGAACTTTCTACAAATGACTTTGTTAATTACTACTGTTTACTTTTAACTACCCAACCACCGTATTGCTTCATAAATACCTGGATGTAAAACTAAAAACCCCTTCATGGATTACTGCCTTGTTGTGGCGAAGGGGCTTGCGTAATTCAATGAAGCTATGAGCTATGCCGTGCAGAGCCACCCAAGACGGACAGGTCATAGCAGAGAGTTCTGACAAAACGTGATCCACTGGAGAAGGAAATGGCAAACCACTCCAGTATCTTTGCCATGAAAACCCCATGGACAATACCAAAAGGAAAAAAGATATGACGCTGGAAGATGAGCCCCTCAGGTCAGAAGGCGTCCAATATGCTACTGGGGAACAGCAGAGGGCTAGTACTAGTAGCGCCAGAAAGAATGAAGCGACTGGGCCAAAGCCGAAAGGACGCTCAGCTGTGGATGTGTCTGGTGGTGAAAGGAAAGTCCGATGCTGTAAACATTTTTTCTCCATAGGAACCTGGAATGTAAGATCCATGAATCAAGGAAAGCTGGACGTGGTCAAACAAGAGATGACAAGACTGAACATCGACATCTTAGGAATCAGCGAACTAAAATGCACAGGAATGGGTGAATTTAATTCAGATGACCATCAGATATACTACTGTGGGCAAGAATCCCTCAGAAGAAATGGAGTAGCCTTCATAGTCAATAAAAGAGTAGGAAAAGCAATACTGGGATACAATCCCCAAAAAGACAGAATGATCTCAGTTCGAATCCAAGGCAAACCATTCAATATCACAGTAGTCCAAGTCTATGCCCCAACCACCGGTGCTGAAGAGGATGAAATTGACCAGTTCTATGAAGCCCTACAGCACCTTACAGAACTAACACCAAAAAATGATGTCCTTATCATCATGGGGGATTGGAATGCTAAAGTAGGAAGCCAAAAGATAACCAGAATAACAGGCATGTTTGGCCTTGGAGTACAGAATGAAGCAGGGCACAGGCTGATAGAATTTTGTCAAGAGAATACAATGGTCATAGCAAACACTCTTTTCCAACAACACAAGAGACGGCTCTACAAATGGACATCATGCTGGAGGGCTAGGAGACATAGTTGAAGGCTGAAACGCCTTCAGCTGTAACTGCGTGTGTGTGTGTGTGAGTGAGAGAGAGAGAGGGAGAGAGAGGGAGAGAGGGAGAAAGAGCAGGGATCAATGCTGCTTTCCAAGTGATTGGTGCTTATTGGTGCTTCTTCGGGGCTCAGCAGACGTGCTGGGATCAGTGCTGCTTTCCAGGTGATTGGTGCTTATTTGGGGCTCAGCAGCTCCAGCTGGAGCCTGGCACTGATCCTGGCACTTCCACTGAGCCCTGACTGCCCCGAAGAAGCACCGATCAGCTGCAAATTTAATTTAATTTAATTTAATTTAATTTAATTTATTGAGATTTCTATACCGCCCTTCTCCCAAAGGGACTCAGGGCGGTTCACAGGGCATAAATATAAATGACAATACAAAAATTAAAAGACAATTAAATCAATGCCCAAGTTAAAACAAGAATAATAAAACAAG
This sequence comes from Vipera ursinii, assembly GCF_947247035.1. Classification (NCBI taxonomy): domain Eukaryota; kingdom Metazoa; phylum Chordata; class Lepidosauria; order Squamata; family Viperidae; genus Vipera; species Vipera ursinii. The sequence goes on from NC_139522.1 coordinate 17,851,856, forward strand.
CCTATAAAAAACCCATGTACCCCCATCAGCGGCACTGATCCTAGTGCTTGAGCCCTGGCAGCCCTGAAAAAGCCCCGATCAGCTGCAAAGCAGCTCTGATCCTTGCTGAGCCCTGGCAGCCCCGAAAAAGCGCCGATCAGCTGGAAAGCGGCCTGATCCTGGCGCTTGAGCCCTGGCAGCCCCGAAAAAGCCCTGATCAGCTGCAAAGCAGCGATGATCCTTGCTGAGCCCTGGCAGCCCCGAAAAAGCAACGATCAGCTGCAAAGCAGCTCTGATCCTTGCTGAGCCCTGGCAGCCCCGGAAAAGCGCCGATCAGCTGGAAAGCGGCCTGATCCTGGCGCTTGAGCCCTGGCAGCCCCGAAAAAGCCCTGATCAGATGCAAAGCAGCGCTGATCTTTGCTGAGCCCTGGAAGCCCCGAAAAAGCCCCGATCAGCTGGAAAGCGCCTGATCCTGGCACTTCAGCCCTGGCAGTCCCGAAAAAGCCCCGATCAGCTGCAAAGCGGCTCTGATCCTGGCGCTTCAGCCCTGGCAGCCCTGAAAAAGCGCCGATCAGCTGCAAAGCGGTGCTGATCCTTGCTGAGCCCTGTCAGCCCCGAAAAAGCGCGGATCAGCTGCAAAGCGGCGCTGATCCTTGCCAAGCCCTCGCAGCCCGATCAGCTGCAAAGCAGCACTGATCCTGGCGCTTGAGCCCTGGCAGCCCCAGCGCCGGGCCGCCACCTCCTTCCCAGCCTCCTCACTGGCCGGGACTGCCGCCGGGAACCCATCGACCCGCCGGGAGCTGTCTGTGGACTGGAGACCATCGGCGGATGTTGAAGCCAGCCATATGGAGTTGCCAGCTGATCGATGCGTACAGCCAGCCCCAACCTCCGCCGACGGGCTCCAGTCCACAGAGAGCTCCTGGCAGGTCGACGCAGCAAGGCTGGTGCATGGGCGCAATGGGGGGGAGGAAGACGACGCCGTGTACCACCAGCCCAGTGCTCGCCTACCACCAGTGGTACGCGTACCACCGGTTGAAAAGCCCTGCATTACTAAACTTTCTGGGACAACAGGGACTAAGATTTCCATAACCAAATTGCAACATGTGGAAAGGGTGGTGAAATACTTAAGACATTTAATTTGTGAAGGGAGTCGGTGAATCACCCGATAGAATAGAAGGGGTAGCCTCACAGCCCCTACCAAAAAAAAAGCATCTGAGAAAATTCCTAGGATTGGTGGGATATTGCAGGTTGTGGACCCCTTTACAAGAAGGCAAGAGGCTGGAACTAAGCCTGCCAAATTTATGGACACAAAAGCAAACAGAGCAAAACAAAACACGAACCATGAAACAGGAGCTATTCAAACGGTTGCCTTCAGCAAACCAGCCCTCCCACATATTCCCCTTTTAAACAGTTCAAGGTGTGGCTTCTCTCTGCCTCTTTCCGAGGTGCCCCATTGCCTTCCTCTGTTTACTCCTGCTTGACTGCCTCCTGCGTCGGGCGTCCTTGAACAGGGCCAGCTGTGGGTCATCTTCATCCACGCTGTCAGGCTCACACAGCTGGGTCTGCGTCGTAACCAGATGGGAGGGGCCTGGCTGAGGGCTCTGCGGAGCATCAAGGCTATCCTCAGCAAGCTCTCCAACACCCCCCTCCTCCTCCTCTGAATTGTCCGACCCAACTGCCGAACCCACAGGCTGACCCTGAATCACAACACTATCCCGCACCGCAGGACCCTTCCCCCGGGTCTGCCGATCCGGATGCGGTCGGGATGGAAATTGTTCATGAAAAGCGGTCACCAAAGCAGGGGCATGAACGGCGGTCACGTCCTCCCAGGTGAAGTCCTCTGGTCCATAGCCTTTCCATTCAATCAGGTACTGGAAACAACCTTTCAGCCAACGGGAGTCCCTGATGCTGGCGACCTCGTACTCGGGGGTGCTGTCTCCATCACGAGGTCCTGATGGGGGAGGTTCCACTCGGCGGAGTGGACAGGCCGGTTGCTCGGGGACCAACAGAGACCGATGAAAGACTGGGTGCACGCGCAGGGAACGTGGCAGTTAAGCGATAGGCAACTGGATTGATGACAGCCTCGTTTGGGAACGGTCCTAAATACTGGTGATCTAACTTTCTCACCGGCCGTGTTGACGGTAGGTTCCTGGTGGACAACCAGACCCGATCTCCCACCAATAGTGGAGGCGTATCCCGCCTTGACCGATCAGCAAACCTTTTGTAATTAACCTTGGCCTTCTCTAACTGACGTCGCACCAATCGATGGATCGCCTGTAACTCTGCCATGAAGTCGTTCGCTGCCGGCTCCGGTAAGTCCACGGGAGAAAGGGGGGAAAACCAGGGGTGATATCCCACATTGGCCAAGAACGGTGTCATATGTGTGGAGGTGTGCTGCGAATTGTTGAATGCAAACTCAGCTATGGCCAGATAGTCCACCCAATTGTTTTGCTGAAGATTGACGTAGCAGCGCAGATATTGTTCCAGAATACCAATGACCTTCTCGGTTCCGTCAGTTTGAGGATGATGCGCGGACGAGAGGCAAATCTTGATATCCAATGCATGCATCAACTCCTGCCAGAAGCGGGCTGTAAACTGGGCCCCCCTATCAGAGACGACTCTATCAGGGAGGCCGTGCAGCCGAAACACCTGCTGAATGAACATACGACTAGTGGCACGGGCTGACGGTAAGCCACGACAGGGGATGAAGTGTGCCATCTTGGTCAGCATGTCCACCACCACATACACTGTCGTAAAACCAGAAGACGGGGGTAAATCCGTCTGAAAGTCCATGGACACAGCCCCCCAGGGTCTTTTGGGTGTCGGCAAGGGCTGCAGTAATCCAGGCGGGGCCCCTGTCGCTGAATTGGCCTGCCTGCATGGGATGCAGGAAGTGACATAGGACTGGACGTCGTGTCGGACTCAGGGCCACCAGAAGGTACGGGAGACCAGGTTCAGGGTCTTGAACAGGCCAAAATGCCCCGCCGCCGGGTTATCATGACACTGGCTGAGGATGAGTCCCCTGAGTGGCCCTCCCGGAACGTAGAGCCAGTCACGATAATACAAGAGTCCATCCGTGACCATCCAAGGAGAATCTGGCCCCACCTCCTCCTTCCGCTGAGCCACCCACACCTCCTGCTGCTGTGCCTCCCGGATCCGAGCCCGTATATCAACCGGCTCCCGCACCGCAGCAAAAGATTCAACGGGGATCACCGTCCTGGGGAGAAGCTTGTCTTCCAAGCTTGTCTTCCTCCTCTGAATCGTCCAACCCAACTGCCAAACCCACAGGCTGACCCTGAATCACAACACCTGCCCAGTTTCTGGCCAACACTAGACAAATAGATCAGGAGGGTTTGGAACGTTATTGTACAGAGGTGATTGATTTGCAAACAAAAATCAGACCGGATCTGGAAGAGTACCCACTAGAAGGCGGGGAGGCATTATTTATAGATGGCTCTTCTCGAGTAGAGGATGGGTTAAAGAGAAACGGGTATGCAATTATAAATGGACACACCAAAGAGTTGGTAGAATTCGGTAGCCTGCCAAAGAATTGGTCAGCCCAAACTTGCGAACTCTATGCATTAAATCAGGCCCTAAAACTGTTAGAAAACAAGGCTGGAACTGTTTATACGGATTCAAAGTACGCCTTTGGGGTGGTCGATACCTTTTGAAAAAGTTTGGGTGGAAAGGGGAATGATTAACAGCAAAGGAAAGGAATTGATTCATGAAGGGCTGATCAAACAGATAATGGAGTCCCTTCAGTTACCAAAAAGAATTGCCATAATCCATGTGAGTGCACATCAGAGGGGCAATTCTTTTGAAAGTGTGGGAAATAGGATTGTGGATGAGGAAGCCAAGAGGGCAGCAAATGAAGAAAGTATAAATGTCTTAATACCCATTGTAGAAACGCCAGAAGAGATCCCTGCGTTTTCAGAAAGAAATAATGCAGATAGGTGGGCAACAAGGAGAGAAGGGTAAATGGTTTCTCCCGGATGGGAGGCAGGTAATCAATAAACCCATAGCGTGAGGAATATTGGAGAAGTTACATGAAGGAAGCCACTGGGGGGTTCAGGCATTGGTGGATGAGCTCCTGAAACATTATGGATGCACTGGAATTTATACCTTGGCCAAACAAGTCACTGAAAAATGTCTCATATGCAAGAAAACTAACAGGCAAGCTATGAGAAAACAGCAACTAGGAGGGAGGCCACCTGCCTAAGACCCTTTCAATGCATTCAGGTAGATTTCACCGAGCTGCCTAGAATAGGCAAACTGAAGTTTCTGTTGGTTATAACAGACCATCTAACCAGATGGACAGACGCATATCCTTGTAGTAATGCAACTGCCAAAGTTGTATCAAGAGTACTACTAGATCAGATTATTCCTAGATATGGGATGGTCACTCAAATTGATAGCAACCAGGGGAGCCATTTCACAGCAAAGGTATTGCAGAATATTATGGAAGCCTTGGGAATAAGTTGGAAATTTCACAAGAGCTTGGCATGCGGCCAGCAGTGGAAAAATTGAAAGGGCTAATGCAAAGATAAAGGAATCATTAACTAATTTTAGAGACCCACATGCCCTGGACTAAGTGCCTGCCACTGGCACTGCTAAGAATCAGGACTCAGCCATGAAAAGACATAGGACTGTCTCCCTATGAATTATTATTTGGAGTTGCTTTTACCCCAGGACAAATTTGTATAGACTCACTTCAAACCCGAGACAGAGTACTGAAGCAATATGTACATAAACTGTCCAGATATTTTGATTTTCTCAGGAAACAAGGATTGCTGGCACAAACACCTCCCTTGGAGTTTCCAGTCCACAGATTCCAGATTGGGAACTGGGTGCTGATCTGGAGTTGGAAGGACGAAAAGCTGGTTCCAAAGTGGGAAGGCCCTTTCCAGGTGCTGCTGAAATCCGAAACAGCAGTACGAACGGCAGAAAAAGGCTGGACCCATTACACTCATGTGAAAGGTAGATGCTCCAACTGAGTGGAAAAGTGTGCCTCAACCTGATCCTTTGAAGTTGATAATAAGAAAAAGCAAAATATAGAGACATTAGGAAAAGAGGGTTTTTTTATATGTTGGTTTTGTGACTGTATTGTTGATTGTACCCATTGCCCAGACTGTGCACCAACACAGAGAGACTACAGAGAGAAGTGTGATATTGTGATCATCGAAGATTGATGTCCTGAATACAGATCTCAACCCGTTAAGTACTTTTCCAGGGGTGGACAGAATTGGGATAATGATAGACTTCAATATGGCTCTGGTTACAGGAGCAATTAAGATTTGGATGATAATGGGAATAGTAGGATTTGGAAACACATGCAAAAGCCAAAGTACAGATAACCCTGATAACTGTAATGCTTGTATCAAAATCACTAAAATGGGTAATAAGATAACCGAAACTCTGACATATCATACTCAGATGAGCTGCAAGTTGGTGGTAGGAACATGTGTTCATAATACTACCTGATATTCCCTTTGTAATGAAACAGGAAGGATTACATGCGTTGACCCCTCTTCCCAGACATATTGGTATTCCGATGATAAAGGTCCATCTAGAGTGTGGACAGAGAAGGGCAGTTGGTTTGGTTTAACCAAGGGGGTCGGACAATCTGATTGTTTAGAAGACCATTGTACCATCTGTTTGCATTTTGTAGATCCCAACGAAGGGTTACAAGAATATGGGCTGGGAATTGAGAGTGTGGGAAAGGACCCCAGCAGCCGCATGCCCATTAACATAACCAAGAAAAACCTGACCCCAATAGAAAGGAGGTTATTTCATTCCTTTTATGAAGAACTTGAAAAGACCCATCACCCTGATACTTTGGGACTCACTTTTCTCACCAGATATCTGTTTATAGATCTAGCTGAAAGAATAGCTATCACCCTGGGAGTAAAGAATTGTTATGTATGTGGTGGGACAAATATGGGGGAACAACGGCCCTGGGAAGCCAAAGAGGTTGATATCCAAGACACCAATATTACGTCTACATGGACTACTAAATTAGCAAAGAGAAGTCAAAAGTGGGCTCTAACTACATCCATTATAGGTTACTTCTGCTTTCAGAGAAACTGCTCCAAAAATCAAGAAGAAGTAGGAATTATGGTATGCGAAGGTCAGAGATCTTACGGAGACTCAAGTATTCAGAATTGGAGAACCATGCATAGTATTGATTATAATCCCTTTAATAATACAGTTTTACAGGGATTATGGAACAATGCATCCCAAGAATGGCCTGCTTCGCAAGGATTTTATTGGATATGTGGAAAGTTTGCATATACCAGCTTACCTAACAATTGGTGTGGTTCATGTGTATTGGGAAATATAAAACCCAGCTTTTTCCTACTTCCCATTCCTTAAGGGGAAAAACTTGGAATAGCAGTATATGAGGATAAGGGAGCTAGGAAAAAGCGATCAGTGAAAATATGAATGGCCTCCTGAACGCATAATAGCAGTCTACGGGCCGGCCACATGGGCTGAGGATGGATCATGGGGATATAGGACTCCAATTTATATGCTGAATCACATTATTAGGCTACAAGCCGTTTCAGAAATTACCAACGAGACAACGCTAGCATTAAATAAGTTGGCTAAACAAAGTACCCAAATGAGAACTGCAATTTATCAAAATAGGTTAGCATTGGATTATTTATTGGCAGAAGAAGGGGGAGTCTGGAAAATTTAATCTCACCAACTGTTGTCTACAAATAGACGAAGAAGGAAAAGCCTTTGAGGAAATAACAAATAAAATAAGAAAAATAGCCCATGTACCAGTCCAAACCTGGACTGGAATACTTGATGATGAGGGATTCATGGGAGGAATTTTTTGGAATTGGAAACAAGCCTTATTTATGTTAATAGTAATATTAATAGGATTAATGTGCTTACCCTGCTTGATTCCTATAATACGAAGTATTGTACAAAACACTGTGGAGGGAATGGTGAATACCATTACCAAAAGTGACAAGCAAATGATGATGTTAAACAATGTAACTGAACATACTGCAAAAATTGATTTTGAAAATGCTGAGGAGATCTGGGAAAGTTTAAAATCATTTGAAAAACAAAATTTTTAAATTAGTGTAAAAATAGAAAAGGGTGAATTTGATAAAAATACATTAGTTAAAAAATAAAATAGTTCTTTAAACCCATTCCTATCCTATGTTTCCTGGAGGAAAAAGGGGAAGAATGTATTGCCTCCTATGTAAACTATTGTTTATTGCTTTTTGATCTGTATAACCTTTTCTCACCATTGTATCCGCTGAGAGATAAGAGGCTGATGTTAGTTCTTAGGAAGTACTTAGCAAAACAAATGTAAACCAAAAGGGGTTTTTTTATGTACTCTAGTTAAGCGGGACAAGAATGTAACCTTTGAAGTCTTTCAAATGGACTGAAAGGGAGGGGAATGGGAAGGGGTCGCGATAGGGATGTATATAATGCTATGGATTTAAACATTTGAGTGTGGTCTCTGTTTTTAGATGCTTCCTGTTGAAGTACAGGTGAAACTTGAAAAATTAGAATATCGTGCAAAAATTCTTTTATTTCAGTAATGCAACTTAAAAGGGGAAACTAATATATGAGATACTCATTACATGCAAAGCAAGATAGTTCAAGCCCTGATTTGTCATAATTGTGATGATTATGGCATACAGCTCACGAAAACCCCAAATCCACAATCTCAGAAAATTAGAATATTACATGCAATCAATAAAACAAGGAGTGTACATAGAACAATATCGGATCTCTGAAAAGTATAAGCATGCATATGTACTCAGTACTTGGTTTGGGCCCCTTTTGCAGCAATTACTGCCTCAATGCAGCGTGGCATGGAAGCTATCAGCCTGTGGCACTGCTGAGGTGTTATGGAAGACCAGGATGCTTCAATAGCGGCCTTCAGCTCTTCTGCATTGTTCAGTCTCATGTCTCTCACCTTTCTCTTGGCAATGCCCCATAGATTCTCTATGGGGTTCAGGTCAGGTGAGTTTGCTGGCCAATCAAGCACAGTAATCCCACGGTCATTGAACCAGATTTTGGTGCTTTTGGCAGTGTGGGCAGGTGCCAAGTCCTGCTGGAAAATGAAGTCAGCATTTCCATAAAGCTCGTCTGCGGAAGGAAGCATGAAGTGCTCCAAAATCTCCTGGTAGACGGATGCGTTGACCCTGGACTTAATGAAGCACAGTGGACCAACACCAGCAGATGACATGGCTCCCCAAATCAACACAGACTGTGGAAACTTCACACTGGACTTCAAGCATCTTGCAGTGTGTGCCTCTCCATTCTTCCTCCAGACTCTGGGTCCTTGGTTTCCAAATGAGATGCAAAAGTTGCTCTCATCAGAAAAGAGGACTTTGGACCACTGAGCAACAGACCAGGTCTGTTTTTCTTTAGCCCAGAAAGACGCTTCTGACCTTGTTTGTTGTTCAGGAGCGGCTTGACAAGAGGAATAAGACATTTGAAGCCCATGTCCAGGATCCCTCTGTGTGTGGTGGCTCTTGATGCACTGACTCCAGCCTCAGTCCACTCCTTGTGAAAGTCCCCAACACTTTTGAATGGCCTTTTCCTGACAATCCTCTCCAGGCTGCGGTCATCCCTGCTGCTTGTGCACCTTTTTCTTCCACACCTTTCCCTTCCACATAACTTTCTATTAATGTGCTTTGATACAGCACTTTGGGAACATCCAACTTCTTTTGCAATTACCTTTTGAGGCTTTCCCTCCTTATGGAGGGTGTCAATGATGGTTTTCTGCACAACTGTCAGGTCAGCAGTCTTCCCCATGATTGTGATTCCTACTGAACCAAACTGAGAGACCATTTAAAGGCTCAGGAACCCTTTGCAGGTGTTATGGCTTAATTAGCTGATTAGAGTGGGACACTTTAAGCCTAGAATATTGCACCTTTTCACAATATTCTAATTTTCTCAGGTTGTGGATTTGGGGTTTTCATGAGCTGTACGCCATAATCATCACAATTATGGCAAATCACAGCTTGAACTATCTTGCTTTGCATGTAATGAGTCTATCTCATATATTAGTTTCCCCTTTTAAGTTGCATTACTGAAATAAATGAACTTTTGCACGATATTCTAATTTTTCGAGTTTCACCTGTATCTCTGAGATTCACTGCACTTTGCAAACTGCTTTTTCTATTTTCTGCAGAATAAACTCTTTTCTTACCAATCCAATTTTGTTAGTATTTTAAAAGCATTTCTAACATTGCCTTCATCTCTCTACCAGCCATGAAGAGAGATGTGGCCACCCAACTCTATTTTGATCAAAATAAAAGTTATTTGCTTGCTGAAACCTCGACTCAGGAGTTTCTTTTGGCTCTTTTAAATTCCTGAGTAATGCTGGGGCAATTGTGAGGCTAAGTGGGAAACCTTACACCAAGATAACAAAAATAAACCAGTGACCCAGTTAGTACAGTGAGAAGGGATAATTATAGAAAGATAATGAAATAACCCCCCCTCTGGACAGTCACTTGTCTGAAATGGTATAGGGTCTCCTGCTTGAGCAGGGGGTTGGATTAGATGACCTCCAAGATCCCTTCTGGCTCTATTCTGATTGATTGGCTCTACCCAGTCCACTAGCATTCTTGGTCCCCTCCACTTCTTTTCGCCTTTTGAAAAGCAGCAACAGCACTCACAGTTCATTATTTGGCAGCATCTCTCCGTCTTGCAATCCTTTCCCCCTTAGGCAGCTGCACCAGGATCATGATTCCGCAAGGCCCCTGCAGCAACATTATACGTAGCCGCAACAAAAGCGGGGTGGGAGGAGCAGGAAAGAAAAGCCAGGAAGCCGCAGGATGACTATTACGCTTTCATTGTCTTCAACGCAGGCGTAAAGAAGCAGCATGCTACAAACTTTCTGCACCGCATGCGTGCAATCTCTGCCAGCCTTTGAATGAAGGAGTATAGGCTACAATCCGTATGGAAGAAACTGCATCATAGCGCATGCGTGACCTTTATCAGAGGGTTGTTTTTTTTCCCCTTTTTAGCTCTCTGCCCCGGCCCTTCTTAGGTCAGGTCTTTTAGTTCATTATTTTGCAACTAGTTGTCTACCAGCGTTATATATTTCTCCCTTTGTTCCTAAGATGTGGCGAGTTATATCTAGCATCCGTTCCACCTCACCTGCAAACGATACGCAATGGCTGCAGCCATCCCCTTACGATCTCTTCTTTCGTCCGGACCTAACACATCCGGGACTCTAGTGACGTTGCCACGACGCCTCGTTCATTCAACGGCGGACGGGGGAGGAGACTGGCAGGTGACGCCATTGCGCATGAGCGAGAAGGGATCTTTGAAGTTCCTAGTTAGGATGAAGTGCACAATGCAGGTAGTCCTCAATTTATGCCCACTATTGAGCCCAAAATTTCTGTTGCTAGGTGAAACATTTGTCAAGTGAGTTTGCCCCATTTTACAACTCTTCTTGGAACTGTTGTTAAGTGAACCATTGTAATTGTTAAGTTAGTAACACATTTGTTAAGTGAGTCTGGCTTCCCCATTGAGTTTGCTTGTCAGAAGGTTGCAAAAGGTGATCACGTGACCCTGGGACACAGCAACCATCATAAATATTAACCAGTTGCCAAGCATCTGAATTTTGATAATGTTGAAAGTCAGCACCCACCCACCCTCCTAGAGAAGGAAATATTTGGGGAGATATTAAAAAAGCAGAATATGGATGTAAGGTTGTAAGCCTCACAAATTCCTCTGGGCTACTCAGGAATTTTGAAGAGCAAAAGAAACTCTTGAGGAGGTTTCAGCAAAGAAAACTATTTTGATCAAAACAGAGTCGGGTGGCCTTTTCCCTCTTTGTGGCTGCTTAGAAGGATGAAGGCAACAACCAGGAGAGCTTTTTCCCACCTTTTATATGTTTTTCAAAACAGAGATCCAGGTCTTTGTACCAGGAGCAAGGAAGCACAGGAAAACAAATTCCAAGGTGATGACTCATACACATCAATCCAGGCTAGCTCACCTTCCCCCTCCCTATTTCCTGGAGTCTGGACTACTGAATCTCACCTTGCTCCTTTCATATAAGCAATCTCCTGTATATTTAGCATGAAATATTTGCTTTTATGTAAATAATTTCCCCATATAAGGCACCTACAAAGCTGCTTGCACATAAAGTTATATAAAAAATGATTACAAAGTATCACTACTAGTATCAATATAAAGTGGTTACTACTAATATTAAAGAGGAAGTGTACTAAAGTAATTGTGTAATCAAACGTATTCGTGTCCTTAGGGCAGACGCTGATCAAGGTAGCCATAATCCCGATAGCGTAACTGCACGTATTCCCGGCGACTGTCTTAAAGAGGAATGTATTAAAGTCCTTGTTTAAGCAAACATAGTCTTGTCCTTAAGGCAGATGATGATTGGGATAGCCATATCTTGTCTGTGAAACTACACGTACTTCATGTAATTTTCTTCTGTAAACTGTTGTCTGATAAGAATGTGCAGGATGTAACCATATAAGGAACAATGTGTAACAATGTATAACTAGGAATTAGAGGTGTATAAATATGTCTGTTCATGAGCCCTTCGGGGTTCAGACCTTTTCCTTTCTTTAAGCCTTCTGAACCTGCGCAATAAACCTTTCCTTTCCTGAAGAGCTGCGTGAGTCTCTTCTTTCTACAACAATATCAAGATTAAGCATAATAAAATCATAAGCACAATAAAATCCCTTCATTATATTTCCCTAAAGGATTAATGAAGGGAAAAAAATCTTAAAAGGCTTTTTGGGCCAAGTTTCCCCAAGCAGAAACTGAGCAGGCCAGCTCTGTAGAAATACAGATTTGATAATCCTATTCAGAAACACTGGGGCACCTATTCATAAGCAAAATGCCTTCAGGCACAGCCCCAGAGAAGCAGGACATGACCTTTAGGACATAATAGGATTAACCCAGCACCATTAGAATACCAAAAGCTCAGGTCAAAGTACATGACATAGGAACAGGAACAACCTGAAACAGGAACAATGTCAAAAACAAACCCCCCAAAAGTTATAAAAACCCACCCACTCCCAGCTCCATTTTGACAGCCACCCCAGAAACATGCTATGTCACTGAAGTTTCTAGCAACTAAATAAACTGAACCTTCTTTCCTAAGCAGTCTCCATTTTGTTTATTCCCGGCTTGGACTGGACCCTAATGAAGATTTTTCTTTCAACAATAATGTGACTATGGGGATGCTGCAATGGTTGTAAGTGTAAAATATGGTCATAAGTCATTTTTTTTCAGTGCTGTTGTAACTTTGAACGGTCACTAAATGAAGTGTTGTAAGTTGAGGACTACCTGTATTGGGAAGGAAGGGAAATAATCATAGGTGGAAACATGTTTCGTAGGCATTATTAATAAAAATTGTATTCAATATACACCTTAAAAGTATGCTTGCTTTTAATGCAACAATTGCTATTCTGATGCTAAGTTACAAATGAAGGTGACCTCCAAATAGGAATTCATAAACATGCTTTTAACCATCTTCTAATAATTTCAGGTAGTGTATGTCAAAGATAATGTTGCCACCACGGGGTAAAGGAGAACAAAACAGGCATAGTTTCAGTTAAAATAACATGTCTTCTCTCTGATGGTGTCTGCCCTGTGGAACAGCTTTCCCCAGAAATGGGGCAGCTCCTAGGCCATTGGCAAGGCTCTGAAGACCTGGCTCTTCCCCCCAGGTGTTTGTGTCTGGATGTTAGCATCAGTGTATGTAACTAATGACTTTGGGGTTTTATTGTGCTTCAGTGCAGTTTTTGTTTTAATGAAATTCTGTTTTTATTTTGTTTGCTGCCCAGTTTCTGGATAGGTGGATGGTTATATACATTGGATAACATACGTGGAAAATTGAGCAGGAATGTCTCTGGCAGTGGCTTCCCTGAACAGCAGTAGTTGCCTAGGTTGTTTAGTAAAGTTCTTTAACTGGAAGACGCCTTCCTTTGATTATGGCACATTATGGTAGTGGGATTTTCAAAGCATGTGAATGAAAGTGTTTAGTGTGCTCTCTGAGCCCCAGCCATGAATTTACAGTTCGTGGTTTATGGTAGGACTACTATATTTGGCCGCAAACATTCAGATGATTGTAGTCATAATCATCCTACCTGCAGACAAAGGTCGAACCACAGTGATTATGGACAGAGCACAATACCAACAAAAAGCAAATGAAATACTGGAGGACAAAGAAACCTACATCCCTGTGAACACAAATAGAATACAAAAACTAGAATTCCGGTTTGCCATGCAGCCACTATGGATGGCTGGGAGACTTGCTCTTTCTCCCCCATCCAGTTTTGTATCGCTGGGGCCCCCTGAAAAGGGCCGAAAGTCACCCCAAAGAGGCGACCAGCAAGGAGGGGTGCTCGCGGGAGAGCCGCAACTCTCCCATTAGACCTGGTGATCCCTCCAAACCGGCAGATGAAAGGACTGGCCATTATGGCTCATCCCTAGGCTGTGAACAGCCGAAGTCACATTTTCCACCAGGCAACTCTTAAAGCAGTGCGGAAGAGACTGGGTGAAATCTACCTCTTTTACACCCTAATTACTTTCTGTACCTCCTTAAGCTGCTAAGCATTTCCCCCCCTGTGGTGAGGGAAGGGGGACTTTTCCCCTCCCTCCAGAAAGAGCGGCAACCAAATACCCAGGGGCATTTTAAACGTTGAAAAAGTAACTGAATCCCAATTGGAACTTTATTTCTCAAAGCATGTGGATTGAAAGATTTTTTTATTTCCTATTTTTCATTGTCTACTTCTGTTGGAAATCTGGATTCTTTCTTATGAAACAAAGAACAACTGAAAAGATTAAGACAATTTTGGGACTCAAAGGGAAACTTTAAAAGGGGCCTGGTTGACTGCCCAGGGAAATAGATAAGGCTTTGTGTTCCCTACCTAGAAAAAAAATTCTCTCTTTTGGATTTTCTAAGTGTAAAGCCTTTAACTTAAAATACCAATATGGAAGAAGACCAGGAACTAAATTTCCTTATAGATGAAGATCAACAAACTCTCGCTATGTTGAAAACATTAATCCAAATTATTACTACAACCAATGAAACACTAAGAGGCTATGTGAAGGAACAAAAAGACAGCCCAGATATGAAAGCCCAAACTTTGACTACAACTAAAGAATCATCTATACAAAATACAACAGAAAAAAATGAAACATTCAAATACTATGACAGAAGAATCTACTATTCAACAAATATTGACATTTGAAAATTCAAAAAAGACATCGGCAACTTTGAAAAAGGAAAAGGTTTCTTATACAACTCACAAGGAACTAGAGGATCTAGAAAAAGAACAGTTGGATGAGAAGATAAACAATTCAGAACATCCACGTCGATATGGAAGAATAAACAAACAGAATTTAGTCCATTTATATTCGCTGACAAAATCCCACTCTCCTCCATCTCTTTCAGTTATATCTAGGTCTTATTCTTCTAATCTTATTCTTCTAGTCTTATTCTTCTAGTCTTCTTCTCTTTCAGCCGTCTCCTGCGGCTCCCAGTCCTCCGCCATGTGCAGTCCCGAAAGAAAAAAAAGTGTGACTAAAAAAGTTCAATCAATTCAAACTTCTCACAAAAAAAACCTCGTGAAGTTTGAATTGATTGGTTGAACTTCTTTGGTTTGTGGGACTGCCCACAAACCTCTTTTCTTCTTAGGACTGCACATGGCGGGAGCGGAGGAAGAGACTGGAGGACTGCTGGAAAGGTGAGTGGGCCCTTTTTCCACCTGCTACACCTTCCTCAGGCTCCACTCCTCCGAACACACTGCTGCCATCTCACCCCACTCCCTCCCCACCCCACTCTTTCGCAACAGGGCTGTCTGCCCCTTTTTTATTGCTTTTATAAAAACATATATTAAAACAAAAAATACATATAAAAAACAAAACATAACATAAACAATACAATCAACAAAAATACAAAAAGAATACTTAACTTCCATTGTTCTTAATCTTTCTAATCATTTCCAGGTGACTTCCTCAAGTTCCCCCTATCTGCGTTTCATCGTAGATCATCATTAGCAATTTCTATTTCATAATTCTAAATCATATTTAATATCTATATTTAATTTCTTATCATTTAACAATCATTCTTTCATATTATTCATATTATCCTTAATACTAAACATTAAACTCTAAAACTGCAACCTATAAGCACTTCCAAGTCCATTTCAAACTAACCAACCGACCAGGTGGTTCCGCCCCAGGCGCCTAATGGACCCAGATCGGTTCCAGAGGGCGCTTGAGCCTATACCTATCACCCTTACCCACAGCCCAGTCGATGCCCCTTTTTTATTGCTTTTATAAAAACATATATTAAAACAAAAAATACATATAAAAAACAAAACATAACATAAACAATACAATCAACAAAAATACAAAAAGAATACTTAACTTCCATTGTTCTTAATCTTTCTAATCATTTCCAGGTGACTTCCTCAAGTTCCCCCTATCTGCGTTTCATCGTAGATCATCATTAGCAATTTCTATTTCATAATTCTAAATCATATTTAATATCTATATTTAATTTCTTATCATTTAACAATCATTCTTTCATATTATTCATATTATCCTTAATACTAAACATTAAACTCTAAAACTGCAACCTATAAGCACTTCCAAGTCCATTTCAAACTAACCAACCGACCAGGTGGTTCCGCCCCAGGCGCCTAATGGACCCAGATCGGTTCCAGAGGGCGCTTGAGCCTATACCTATCACCCTTACCCACAGCCCAGTCGATGCCCTGGTGGAGGCCTGGGAAACGGCAGCCACCAGGGCACTCGACTGCGTTGTACCCATGCGACCTCTGACCCGACGCAGATCCCGTTGGGCCCCATGGTTCTCTGTGGAGCTCCGGGAGATGAAGCGGCGGAGACGAGGTCTAGAGAGCGGTTGGAGATCCAGCCGATCCGAATCCGACCGATTGCAGTTAAGAACCTTTATAAGGTCTTATCTTGCGACGATAAGGACGGCGAAGTCTAACTACTTTGCCGCCCTTATCGCGTCCGCAGATAATCGCCCGGCCGCCCTGTTTAGGGTGACTCGCTCCCTCCTTAATCAGGAGGTGAGAGAGGATCCCTTGCAGGGACGAGCCGAGGAGTTTAGTCATCATCTGGCGGACAAAATCGCTCGGATCCGGACCGGCTTGGACTCTGACTGGGCAGAGTCTAATGTGGAGGAATCAGGCGGTCTTGAGCACATTATCTGGAATGAGTTCAACCCTGTTTCCCCTGATGATGTGGACAGGATCATGGGGAGACTGAGCACCACCACCTGTTTGTTGGATCCGTGCCCCTCCTGGCTAGCTTATGCGGCTCGGGAAGGAACACGAGGCTGGTTCCATGCAGTAATAACTGCTTCCTTGAAGGAGGGTGTCTTTCCTGCCGCCTTGAAGGAGGCGGTGGTGAGACCCCTTCTCAAGAAGCCTGCTTTGGACCCGGCTGTTTTAAACAACTACCGTCCAGTCTCCAACCTTCGCTTTCTGGCGAAGGTTGTCGAGAGCGTGGTGGCGCATCAGCTCCCTCTGTTCCTGGAGGAAACTGATTATCTGGACCCGTACCAATCGGGCTTCAGGCCCGGACACAGCACGGAGATGGCATTGGTCGCGCTGGTGAATGATCTCTGGAGGGCTAGGGACAGGGGTAGCTCCTCTGTCCTGGTCCTATTAGATCTCTCAGCGGCGTTCGATACCATCGACCATGGTATCCTACTGCGGCGTCTCAGGGGGCTGGGAGTGGGAGGCACCGTTCTACGGTGGTTCTCCTCCTACCTCCAGGGCCGCTCGCAGTCGGTGTTGATGGGAGGGCAGAGATCCGCCCCGAGGTCTCTCGTTTGTGGAGTTCCTCAGGGGTCGGTTCTCTCGCCTCTCCTGTTCAACATCTATATGAAGCCGCTGGGCGAGATCATTCGTGGTTTTGGGGTGGGGTATCATCAGTACGCTGATGATACCCAACTTTTTCTTTCCACCCCGAACCAACCCAGTGATGCCCTCTCCGTGATGTCCCGGTGCCTGGAGGCGGTTCGGGTCTGGATGGGGAGAAACAGGCTTCGTCTCAATCCCGCCAAGACTGAGTGGCTGTGTGTATCAGCGTCTCGGGTTAACCATGTTATTCCACCCCTAATGATGGGGGGTGAGGTGTTACCCCCCGTCGATAGGGCTCGCAACTTGGGCATCCTCCTGGATTCACGGCTCAATTTCGAAGACCATATAGGAGCCGTGACCAGGGGGGCTTTTGCTCAGGTTCGCCTGGTGCGCCAGTTGCGTCCCTATCTGGACCGAGACGCCCTACGCACAGTTACTCACGCGCTTGTGACCTCCCGTTTGGACTACTGTAACGCTCTCTACATGGGGCTGCCCTTGAAGACCACTCGGAGGCTTCAACTGGTGCAGAATGCGGCCGCGCGAGTTGTAATGGGGGTTTCCCGATACTCCCATGTAACACCTCTACTCTGTGAGCTGCATTGGCTTCCAGTTGCCCTCCGGGTGAAATTCAAGGTGCTGGTTATCACCTATAAAGCCCTACATGGCCTGGGTCCGGGATATTTGAGGGAACACCTGCTGCCGGCATCAAACGCCCTTCGCCCAGTGCGCTCCCACAGGGAGGGTCTGCTTAGGGTCCCGCCGGTAAGAGATTGCCGGCGGGTGACACCCAGGGATAGGGCCTTCTCGGTGGAAGCGCCTGCCCTCTGGAACCAGCTGCCGGTGGAGCTGAGAACTGCCCCCGACCTCCGATCATTCCGCCGGGGCCTGAAGACCTGGCTCTTCGAGCTCTCGGGCCCAGACTGAGGAGAAATTTTTAATTTGGGGTTCTTTTTAATTGTGTACAGGGTCAATTTAATATTTTTTAATCTGGTTCTTAATTTTTGTATTTTGGATTTTTAAATTCCCTGTAAACCGCCCTGAGTCCTCAGGGAATAGGGCGGTATATAAATATAACTAAATAAATAAATAAATAAAATTAAATAATATGACAATATTTCTTCAAATAGTCCTTAAATTTCTTCCAATCTTCTTCCACCGACTCTTCTCCCTGGTCACGGATTCTCCCGGTCAGCTCGGTGAGTTCCATATAGTCCATCATTTTCATCTGCCATTCTTCCACAGTTGGTATTTCTTGTGTCTTCCAATTCTTGGCTATCAAAATTCTCGCCGCTGTTGTGGCATACAGAAAGAGAGTAACATCTTTTTTGGGAATTTCTTTACCGACTATACCCAATAAGAAGGCTTCTGGTTTCTTAATAAATGTGTTTTTCAACACTTTCTTTAATTCATT
Organism: Vipera ursinii; assembly: GCF_947247035.1. Classification (NCBI taxonomy): domain Eukaryota; kingdom Metazoa; phylum Chordata; class Lepidosauria; order Squamata; family Viperidae; genus Vipera; species Vipera ursinii. The sequence goes on from NC_139522.1 coordinate 17,870,105, forward strand.
ATAGATCTTTTCCCAGAAGTCTTTTACTATGGGGCAAGTCCACCACATGTGGTAAAAGGTTCCTTCTACAGCTTTACATTTCCAGCATTTATTATCATGTGTATGATAAATTTTTGCAAGTTTAACCGGTGTTACATACCACCTATACATCATCTTCATCATATTTTCTTTCCAAACATTGCATGCTGTAAACTTAATACCCTTTTTCCACATCCTCTCCCAGTCCTCCATCATAATGTTGTGCCCCACATCATTAGCCCAATCAATCATCACTGATTTCACTTGTTCATCTTCCGTGTGCCACTCCAGCAATAAATTATACATCTTGGAAAGATTCTTTGATTTTGTATCTAACAATAACGTTTCCAATTTGGATTTCTCTATTTGAAAACCTATTTTTAATCCATTTTATACACTTCATTCATTTGGTAATATTGAAACCAATCATCAACATTATCTTTCATCTGCTCATATGTTTTTATCTTAAATTGGTTTCCTTCTTGTACCAATATATCCTTATATTTCAGCCACTTGGTTCCCATATTTGACCTTTTCTGGGCCTTAGCCTCTAGCGGTGAAATCCACCTGGGTGTTTTACTTTCTAACAGATCTTTATATCTCATCCACACATTAATCAATGACTTTCTAATTATATGAATTTTAAAACCTTTGTTGTTATGTGGTGGGTGCCACGTGTAATGACCAGGAGACAACAGTCAGGGTCTATATCTTTATTGAATACAAGATGGAACTGAACTCTTTCTTCCCCAGGTTCCCTCTTATAGTTTTTCCACATCCCCGCAGTCAGCCAATCCGCTGGCTCTATTTTCCCGCCAGACAGGTGACACCCAACCCGGTGTCCTACTTTTTCCCGCTGGACAGGTGAACCAATCGGTCACCTGACCCATGCCACCAAGTGTGGGGTGGCATACACAACACCCCTTCCCCCCCAATGTGAACAAAACTACACTACAATTTTCTAACTTCTACTTTTACTTTTCCACATAATCCCTCAGGTAAGCCGGGGTTTTATGAGTCCTGGCCGGGTACCTTCCCGGTTGCCTTCCTCACCCAACTTCGCACCCCTGAGTTGCTTCCCTCGGCATTGCCTGATTTCCATCCTGCAACTGCTCTGAGGTAGATTTGGCTGAGGTAAGTCCCGCTGGTACTGTGTCGTTTTTGGCTACCGTTGTCATTGGACCGCGTGTTGTTGTTGTTGATCCTCTTCCTGGGAGATGCGCAGCTGGCTCCGTTGCCTGTGCTCCAGACGATTATGGACATACTGGTGGTGGTTTAGGTGGACATACTGGTAGTGGCTCCATACTCCGAACCTTGGGCTGTTGCTGTGTACGGCCTTCTTGTTGTTCCTGGGGACGGTTCTCTGGTGCCCGTTTCCTCAGCTGGTCGATATGTCTTCTGACCTGCCTGTCCCCTTCCCCCTCAATGATATAAGATAAAGGTCCTGTTTTGTCCACTACCACTCCTTCCATCCACTTCTCCCCCATGCCATAGTTCCTGGCCCACACTAGATCCCCTATGGCCAATGTCCTGGCTGTATTAGCCTGTTCTGCTTCCGTGGCCACTCTATCTGGATGAAGTCTGTCCAGTTTGGTTATCAGCCTCCTTCCCCAGCACATTTCCACTGGGCTCTTACCCGTCGCTGTGCAGGGAGTGGTGTGTTGAGCCAACAAGAATTGAGCCAGTCTCTGATGCCAATCGCCAACAATGATCTGCCGCAGTGCGTCCTTTGTAGATCTTACGTTCCTCTCAGCCAAACCATTACTGGACGGGTGGAAGGGTGCAGCCGTTGTGTGTCTAATCAAGTTGGCCTTGAGGAAGTCCTGAAATTCGGTAGATGTGAATTGAGGGCCATTATCAGATATAATTACATCAGGTAACCCATGTGTGGCAAAGAGCCCCCTCAGCACCTGTATGGTCTTGGCAGACGTCATACTTTTCACAGGCACCACCTCTAACCACCTAGAGTAGCTGTCTACGACCACTAAAAATATTTGACCCTGGAAATGGTCCGGCGTAATCTATGTGAATTCTGGACCATGGGTTCTGAGTAGCCTCCCACCTGTGCACTGGAGCATGTGCCTGTTCTGGCCTGGATCTCTGACATTGATAACATCCGGCTACTTGCTCCTCAATGGCCTTATCCAGTCCTGGCCACCACAAGTAACTCCTCGCAAGGGCCTTCATGCACACAATTCCTGGGTGTCCCTCATGCAAATCCCTTACAACCCTACTTCTGAGTCTGTCTGGTACTATCACCCTGTTGCCCCATAACAGGCATCCTTTGTGTGAGGACATCTCGTTCCTTCTCACAAAATACGCCTGGAATTGCTGCCCTGGGTTCTTTTCCTGCCAGCCCAATTCGACCCACGTTGCCACCCTGCTAAGGGTTACATCACTGCTTGTGGCGGCTGCAACGTCTTTTGCTGTGAGAGGGCATTCAGGGAGTTCTTGTAGGGCTAAGATTTGACCCACCGGAGCAGGGTCTGGTTCTGTTTCTGGTAAGGGTAATCTGCTTAAAGCATCTGCGTGTCCCATCTCCTTACCGGGTCTGTAAACTATTTTATACGAATATGCCGAGAGGAATATTGACCATCTCAGCATCCTTGGGGACATTATTTGAGGTGTTTGCCTATCCGTGGTGAATAGTCCCAGCAATGGCTTGTGGTCAGTGAAGATTGTGAATTCTCTTCCATATAGATAATCGTGAAATTTTTTAACACCTGCCACAATTGCCAATGCCTCTTTATCAATTTGGGCGTAATTTCTCTCCGCCCTGGACAGGGTTCTGGAATAATATGCAATGGGTTTCTGGTCCCCATTGTGTTCCAGGTGGCTGATTACAGCACCCACCCTGTAAGGAGATGCATCGCATGCTATGCATATTGGTTTGTCCTCAATAAAATGTGTGACTGTGGAGTCACTAGAGAGTAATTTTTTGAGATTTTCAAAACTTTTATCGTGGGCCTCTTGCAAATTCCAAGGTGTTTTTTTGTCAAGCAGTCTGTGCAAAGGTTCTGCTATTGCAGCCTTATGTGGCAAGAATGTGTGATAAAAATTTATTAATCCCAAGAATGCTTGCAGTTCAGCCTTATTCTTTGGTGCTGGAGCTGATTTAATTGCCTTTATTTTTGATTCTGTTGGGTGAATGCCCTGAGCATCAATTCTATAGCCCAAGAACTCTGTGGATGTCACTCCTATAGAGCACTTTTCCTTTTTTAATTTCAACCCCGCTTCTCTGAACCTCTCCAGTACCCTCTCTATCCTGTCAGCCAAAATTCCTTCATCCTCACCTGCAATTAACACATCATCAAAGTAAGGGCACACCCCAGGAATACCTTTTACTGTTCTCTCCATCACCTCTTGAAAGATGCCTGGAGCTGCTGCTATGCCAAATTGCAATCTGTTGACTCGGAACGCCCCCTTGTGGGTGACGATCATTTGTGCATCAGCGGCCTCTCTAGTCACTGGTAATTGTTGGTAAGCTTGAGTTAAATCCAGTTTAGCAAATATGGCACCCTTCTGAATGGCGGCGAGGACCTGCTTCACCGTCAGAACGGGGTAAGCATGCTGATTTAAAGCTTTATTAATGGTCGCTTTATAATCAGCGCAGATTCTTATTTCACCATTGGGTTTGAGGGGGGTGATGATGGGTGTCTCCCAGGGTCCCCCTTCCACCGGTTCCAGTACTCCCTGGCCCACTAACTTGTCCAGTTCGTTCTCAATTTTTTGTTTGAGAGCGAATGGGACTCTCCTAGCTTTGATTCTTATGGGAAGTACTGTGGGGTGTAAATTAAATTTAATTGGGGAGCCCCTGTATTTTCCTAACAATCCATCGAATACGTCTGCAAATTTCTTGCAAACGGATTCCAGGTTTTTATTTTGGATTGTGATAACTCCCCCTACCCAGATTCCTAGTGCCCCGAACCAGTTGAGCCCTACCAAGCTAGCTCTCCTCCCTTCCGTTACCAGTACTTCCAATGGGTCTTTAAATTTATTAAAAGAAACTTCCATGATGGCTTTACCTTTTAGTTTAATTCCCATCGTCCTGTGTGCTCCCATAGAGAGGCCCTCCTTAGGGTGCCGCCGGTTAGGGAGTGCCAGCGGGTGATCCCCAGAGGGAGGGCATTCTCTGTGGGCGCGCCTGCCCTTTGGAATGATCTAACTATTTCGCTGCCCTCATCGCGTCCGCAGATAATCGCCCGGCCGCCTTGTTTAGGGTGACCCGCTCCCTCCTTAACCAGGAGGTTAGTGGGGAACCCTTGCGGGGGCGTGCCGAGGAATTTAGTCAACATCTGTCGGACAAAATCGCTCGGATTCGGACCGGTTTGGACTCCGACTGGGCAGTATCGGACGATCAGGACGCGAGCGATCTTGTCAATGTCACCTGGGAGGAGTTCGATCCTGTGACTCCGGAGGAAGTGGACAGGATCATGGGGAGGCTGAGCTCCACCACATGTTTATTGGACCCGTGCCCTTCCTGGCTGGTTTATGCAGCCCGGGAGGGGACACGAGGCTGGTTCCAGGCGGTTATATCTGCTTCTTTGAGCGAGGGTAGTTTTCCCGCCGCCCTGAAAGAGGCGGTGGTGAGACCCCTCCTCAAGAAGCCTGCCTTGGACCCGGCTGTTTTAAATAACTTTCGTCCGGTCTCCAACCTTCGCTTTCTTGCGAAGGTTGTTGAGAGTGTGGTGGCGCATCAGCTCCCTCTGGTCCTGGATGAAGCGGATTATCTAGACCCGTACCAATCGGGCTTCAGGCCCGGGTACAGCACGGAGACGGCATTGGTCGCGCTGGTGAATGATCTCTGGAGGGCTCGGGATAGAGGATACTCCTCTGTTCTAGTCCTATTAGACCTCTCAGCGGCTTTCGATACCATCGACCATGGTATCTTGCTGCGGCGTCTCGGGATTGGGAGTGGGAGGCACGGTTCTTCAGTGGTTCTCCTCCTATCTCCTGGGACGCTCGCAGTCGGTGTTGGCAGGGGGGCAGAGGTCGACCGCGAGGCCTCTCGCTTGTGGAGTCCCTCAGGGGTCGGTCCTCTCGCCCCTTCTGTTCAACATCTACATGAAACCGCTGGGTGAGATCATTCGTGGTTTTGGAGTTGGGTATCATCAGTATGCTGATGATACCCAACTTTTCATTTCGATCCCAAACCACCCCAGTGATGCCCTCGACGTGATGTCCCGGTGCCTGGAGGCGGTCCGGGTCTGGATGGGGAGGAACAGGCTTCGTCTCAACCCTGACAAGACGGAGTGGCTGTGCGTACCGGCATCCCGTGATATTCAGGATATCCCACCCCTCATTATGGGGGGTGAGTCATTACCTCCTGTAGATAGGGCTCGCAACTTGGGAGTCCTCCTGGATGCACAACTTTCCTTAGAAGACCATATTGTAGCTGTGACTAGGGGGGCGTTCGCCCAGGTTCGCCTGGTGCGCCAGTTGCGGCCCTATCTAGACCGGGATGCCTTGCGCACGGTCACTCATGTGCTCGTGACCTCTCGTCTTGATTACTGCAACGCTCTCTACATGGGGCTACCCTTGAAGACCACTCGGAGGCTCCAACTGGTACAGAATGCAGCCGCGAGAGTTGTATCGGGGGTTTCCCGATACTCCCGTGTTACACCTTTGCTCCGCGAGCTGCATTGGTTGCCAGTTGTCTTCCGGGTAAGGTTCAAGGTGTTGGTTATGACCTACAAAGCCCTCCATGGCATGGGTCCAGAATACCTTGGGGAGCACCTGCAGCCGGCGTCAACTTCCCTCCGCCCAGTACGATCCCACAGAGAGGGCCTCCTCAGGGTGCCGCCGGTCAAAGAATGCCGACTGGTGGCCCCCAGGGGGAGAGCATTCTCTGTGGGTGCACCGGATTTATGGAACCATCTTCCGGTAGAGCTCCGGATGGCGCCCGATCTCCGCTCCTTCCGGCGCGATCTTAAAACCCATCTTTTTAAACAAGCGGGCCTGGCCTGATGGGACGGGGTGGGATTTTATTACTATCTCAATTTTAAATCTGTATTATTTATGGGCATTGTTTAATTATGTTTTAATAATTTTAATTTTTGTATCCTATTTTTATGTATTGCCCTGTTCACCGCCCTGAGTCTCTTGAGAGAAGGGCGGTATATAAATTAAATTAATAAATAAATAAATACCTGTGGAACTCCGGACCGCCCCCGATCTGCGTTCATTTTGCCGGGACCTGAAAACCTGGCTTTTCGATTTATCAGGCCTGGACTGAAGGGGTTTTAGCTTTTTAAATATTGTTTTAATTGTTGGGCTTAATTAATTTAATTTATTTTAATTTTATATTATCTTTTATATTGTATTTTATGCTGCCCTGTAAACCGCCCTGAGTCCTTCGGGAATAGGGCAGTATAGAAATCTAATAAAATAAAATAAAATAAAAAAAAATAAATTGGTGCCCTTTGGAAGTCTGTTAGCTGAATGGGGGTAGGATTGAGGTGAATCTTGCGGTCACTCCTTCCCTCAATTTTTGCAAAGGTTTCTTCCGAAATTATTGAAACTGAAGCCCCGGAATCGATCTCCATCTTGCAGGGGATTCCCTGCAACCGGACATCAATTTTAATCTTTGGGCTTATCACTTGATTAATCACGGAGTGGCTGAATTTCACCCCCTCCCCCCGGTTAGAAGTTCGTGCCTGAGGCCGAACGGACTCGGAGCCACGACTCGAAGGGGTTACAGTACCTGGTACCCATGCTTCCAGGTCGTGTAGGCTGTCCCGGACTCGGCTCCTGCAGACGACCTGGATGTGGCCCGTCTTGCCACAGTTTCTGCATTTAGCGTTTCGGAACCTACATGCCGCTCTGGGGTGGTTTCCTCTGCAGCTGCCGCATTTTTGTTCCATCTCTCTGCGCCTGCTGTTTCCCTCTCGCTGCGGTCTGATTGGTGATGGTCTCCTTTGCCTGCCTGTGTTGTCGCGCCGGTCGTTCTTAATGGCTGTTCTCTCGACCTTTTGTGAAATTTTGTCTATCTCCACCTCAAAGTTGTAGTCTCTCACCCCACTGTCCACAAGGCTCTCTTGATGGATTGACCCACTCGCGCCGTTGCTATTGTGGGGGGAGTCGCGATGGCTGGCGTCCTCGTAGGTTAACAGCTCGTCCAATACTTTTTGGAGGGACCCCGTGGGCTTCGCAATTACTCTGTTTTGGAGGTGTTCGTCTCTGAGCCCCAAAACCACTCTGTCCCGTATCCGCACATCTAGATTGTCGTATTTGCAGCGGTACGCGGCTTCTCTCACTGCGGCCACAAAGTCGGTAATGGACTCACCCTGTCTCTGGTTCCTCCGTTCAAATATGCGCCTCCAGAACAGCTCTGAACGTTTTGGCATGTAGTGTTCTCTCAGTTTCTTAGTGAGCTCTGCATACGATATGCTGGCGATTGAATCAGGTTGGCACAGCCCCACAGCCACCCAGTAAACGGCTGGACCACTGAGGGACAATAGCGCAGCTGCTTTCTTACGGTCATCCATGATGCCATTGACCAGCATGTAGCCTTCAACTTGGCCCACATGCTCTTCCCAATCTTCAGGGTGTCTGGTGTCAAATTCCCTCACTATGCCCAGCTGTGCCATTTCCTGAATCTTTCTGCGCTCTGCGTTGTCTTTAGTTTCGGCGGTCGGCGATGACGGCTTTTCAAATTTCCCGCGTTGCACGCTGTCTTCTGCTAGGCTTATGCGGCAGACACTCTCCGGCTCACCTGGTTCTGATTATTCGCTTCGCGGGCATCCCACCTTCGTCGCTGTGAGATGGCCTCACAAGATCGATGGTTCGTTAAGGTGCTTCCAAGTAAAAAGAGCAGCACGCAGGGATGCGATCAGATTAAGCTTTATTAATGATAGAGTAAAGAGAAAGTTGCCTGGCATGGAGGCATCCATGCCTGGATTGAGCTCATGGATCAGCAAGCAAGCAAGCAAGCAGAAGAGAGAACAAAGAGAGCAGACAAGAGCAGCCCCTGAGCAGAGGTTTTTATACGGGGGTCCTCAGCCCCTCCCTTACCAATTAACTCTCTCCAATGGGGCTGCAGGGGCCGGGGACCCCTGACCCACCAGTGGGAGCAAAGATGCCTCTTTGCTCCCATCTGATGACCTTTTTGGGGAACTGCCATAGCTAGCACAAAAACATCTAACAATTCCCCTTCTTGCCAGCCAATGACAGGGACCAGTGAATGTATGTGAGGGGGCGAGCAGGTGTCATAGACATGCATATACACGTTCAGAAGACCAAACACAAAGGCTTACACAGAAGGTTGTGCCGGTCAATGGGAACAGGTTTGGTGAACAGGTCAGCTATCTGGTCAGTTGTATGACAATGCTCAACATGTATAAACCCCATTTTGGCAAGCTGCCTGACATTTTTATAGCGTATGTCTATGTGGCGGGACCTAGAGCCCACTGCATATGCCCCCGAGATTGCAATTGCAGCCGTATTATCCTCTTGAATTTGGATGGAGAGAGGAGGAGGTGCCCAGATGCTCGTTATCAGAGCATTGAACCAAATCAAATCATTGGCCGTGTCCAACAGGCTGGCATATTCCGCCTCGGCTGTGGAGCAAGAAACAAATTTTTGCTGCCTAACATGCCAATGGATAGGACAGCCATTTAGCAATATCAGGAAACCAGAGGTGCTTCGTCTACTCTTAGTGTCGCCAGCCCAGTCTGCGTCCGACTAAGCGGAGAGCTGGGCCGTCTTCCCCTTCTCTGGCTCCAGCACAAGGAGAGCATCGGTCGTGCCCCTGAGGTACCTAAGTACCCTCTTAACAGCAGTCCAGTGGAATTCCCTTGGGTGTTCCACATGCCTGGACAGTAGATTCACAGCTAAAGCTATGTCAGGCCTGCTCCAATTGCTGATATATAGCAAGGAGCCGATCACAGATCTGTAAAGCCTATTATCTGTGAACTCAGGACCGTCCTTGTGAGTGTGATTGTAATAGTCACTTTGTATCGGGCTACGCGTTGGGTTAGATTCTGCCATTTTGCATTTGGATAATAACTCCTCAATCTTTTCTTTCTGAGATAGGGCGAACCCCCCCTTAGTGGCCAAGATGTGCACACCCAAGTACTTGTCAACCCGCCCCAAAGACTTCAGGGTAAACTTTTCCCCCAGGGCCTTGGCAAATTTATCACACCCTTCCTTGTCAGGCCTTATATATAGGAGGTCGTCCACATAAACTAACACCCGTTCTGTGGTACCCTTGGAGTTCCGTGTGAAAACACATTCATCTGCATGGGATGCACTGAAACCAACTCGCTCTAAACTTTTTCTAAGGCGGTCGTACCATAGTTTCCCCGACTGCTTGAGGCCATATAACCCTTTTCGGAGCAGCCATGTGTTTCCCCCCTCCTGCTGGTAGCCAGGAGGGGCCCTCACGTAGATCTGCCGGTCCAAGTTGGCGTGGAGGTAAGCCGTCTGGATGTCGAACTGGAAAACTTCCTCCCCCAGAGTGGCTGCAGTTACGAGGGCGGCCTTGACGCTCTCTGCCCGGACGGTTGGAGAGTAGGTCTCCCCATAGTCCTCCATGTAGTGCTGGGCGAACCCCTGAGCTACCAAATGGGCCTTATACAGGTAGAGGCCATTGGCAAGTGGTTTGGCCTTGAAAGCCCACCTTGTGCCAATGACTTTCCTTTGGTGGTTGCTGGGGGGTGAAGACCTTGAGCTTTTTCAGGCTCGCCATCTCCTGCTCCATCGCGAGCTGCCATTTCTCCTGTTCTTTGATGGGCAGCTCCTGGATGTCAAAGAAGAATTTTGGGGTGACCACAACACTGTTGACGGACGCGATGTGCCCAATGTCGATTCTCTTTGGCGGGATCCCTTTGTTGGACCGCTTTGATCTCCTGACCTTCTGCCACTCACCGCCCTTTTCTTCTGCGGGTTCCACGTCCGCCGGCATTTCATAATTGGGATGTGTAGACCCTCGGTCCCAGGTGCTGGGTATCATGGGTCTTTGAGGCGTCGCTGGGGGTGAAGACGGCGTGTCTTCCCCCTTGGGACTGGACGGCTCATCCTCCCCATCTGAACCAGGTAGGATGACATCTTCGTCTTGTTCCTCACTTTCGTGGCAGGGTATGTGGTCGTCTCAGGTGATGTCGTGGTCGGTGTGTCCTTGCTGGGTCGGTTGACATATGGGCTCAGATCATTTGAGTGAATCTGGGTCCAATTGGAGTCCTCTTCGAAGGAGGCAGATTGGGAAGTCACAGTCCTGCCCCCCTCTCCCTAGAAACGGTAGGCCTTGGAGCCAGGAGAATAGCCCAAGAACCTCAGTCTCTGGGACACAGATCTCCCCTTCTTCCGCAGCTGCTTGGGGATTTGCACCCAAGCGTAGGAGCCAAACACACGCAAGTGTCGCAGACTTGGTTTCCTTCCGTGGACCAGGAAATATGGGGTCTGGTTCACAACACTGCTCCAGGTGCGGTTTAAGGTGAAATTGGCGTATTTCACCGCCTCTGCCCAGTATGATTCTGCGACCCCAGCGTCCGCTATCAGACTACGCACCATAGTTTGAAGGATTCCATTTCTTTTCTCTGCTACGCCATTCTGAGCAGGAGTGAAGGGCGCTGTAAGAAAATGGCGGATGCCCTTACGCCTTACCCAGTCCACGGTCGCTCTGCAGTTGTGCGATCTGGGTCTCTACAAAGTCGTACAGTGATTTTATGGCGTCAAAGGCTTCGGATTTTTCTGTGAGGGTATACATGTGGCCGTACCGTGAAAAATCGTCAACGGCAGTGAGAAAATACTGTCTTTTCCCTAGTGATGGTGTGAATGGCGCAACCAAATCAACATGTACTAGTTGGTACGGGTATTGGGTCTTACGCAGTGACACCTTAGGGATGGGGGCAGCCTTCCTCTTTGCCCTCTTACAGATGGCACAGTCCAGGAACACCTCACAATCCTTGAGCTGGACTCCCTCAGCAAACTCTCCCATCTTTTTAACCACAGGGAAGCTCACATGACCTAATCTTCGGTGTAAGAGATGGGCACACTTATCGTGGAGCGGCTTCCCCACTGATACCCTCTTGGCTCTGGTTGCCTTGAGCGGTGCTTTGGGTGCCTGCTGAGGTTCGGGTTTCTTGTCCACACTGCCCTTGAAAGGCCGTGGGGCTGGCTGAGGTGGCTTGGGTGCAACCGCTTCGGCCTTGCGCTCCTTAGATAGCCTTGGGGCTGGCTGTGGGGGCTTTCTCTCTTTCCGTGCGCAGGCCCCTTCTGAGGTGGCACCCGGTGGACTGTCCTCTGTGGCTGGGTTCTCAGGGGAGAAGTATGGCAAACCATTTATGATGGCAATACTTCCAATGACCCTCTGGTTCCGGGTGACATGACCTCCCCCTTTGCGAAATAAAACTTCCACCCTGTCATCGTCACATAATTTGATAATGCCTAACAGATTGTTGGCAATGGAGGGAGCATGCAGTACCCCTTCAACATTTCCTAGTCCGGGTACAGAGACAGTGTCCTCCCCAACAACCAAAGCCTTATCACCATTGGCCACCTTGACAGATGAGTTAATTTTCTTTAACCTTTTAAACCCTTGTTTCATATTGGTAATGTGAGATGAAGCTCCAGAGTCCAGTAACCATAAGTCAGTGGGGCTATCAGCCTTTGTGGTGGGGGTGAGAGCACAAGTACACACAAAATTGCCCTTGGCACTACCTTTGCCCCCACCACGCCCCCTTCCTTGCCCCTTGCCCCTTCCTTGATTGGGACCACACTTGGGGGCTTGTTGTTGTTGGGGGCAGTCCTTCTTCAGATGCCCCTCAGAGCCACAGATGAAACACTTAAGTAGAGCATTAACCTGCTCTGAGTTGTGGTGCCTCCTGCTGGCTCGCTGGGTGGTGGCTCTGGCGTATTCTCCTGCATCTCTTCGCCTCCTGTCTTCTTCAATGAGCCTCCCTGTGAGGTAGGACAGAGTCATGACTTCCTTCATTGTCCCCTCCAGTGAAACAATGAAACTGCTCCAATTTTTGTCCAGGGAAGCCAGAATGACGGCGACCATGTTCGCCTCAGGTACAAGGTAGTCTCTGAACATCAGTTCTGCCCTGAGCGCCTTCAATTTTCCCAGGTGCTCAGCCATGTTAGCCCCAAACCTCAGCCTGGTGGTGTAAAACTCAGTTGTGAGTCTGGTGATCGAACCAATGGTGTCGCTGTTGAATAAATTGTATAATAACCGCCAAACGTCACCAGCTGTGAGCCCATCTGGAATGCTGGAGTACAAGTTAGCATCCAGTGAGCTCAGTAGACTGGTATATGCTTTCCTATGATACCACTCTTCTTGGGGTCCCCAGGGAAGAGGTGGAGGGTCCAGAACCATCTCTAGAGTCCCTTGCTCTAATAGACACATCTGCACTTCTTTATTCCAGCTGCTGAAATTTTCCCCCCCAAGGCGCAGTCTTTCAAATTTATTTGAGAATGCAGAAGCAGATGAAGAGATCTGGGAATGAAAGAGATTTTCCCCAGCTCTTTGTCCATTTCTATACATCTTAGAGCTCTCCATTGAGGTGAATGGAAGAGGGATCCCTCTGCTGGCAGGTGGTGGTACTTTTCTCTGATTTTTGGATGGCTCCGACTGAGCATGCTCAGAATTCATTTGAGCCCAGGAGGTAGAGGGAGCGGATGTATCTCTCTCTGCCTCGGGGCCAGGCCCAGGCCTGGGCCTGTAGGCCGGGATTTGGGCCTGAAGAGGGGCTGAAGGCCGCAGAAGCCCCGAAGATTCCTCCTGAAGCCCCCCCGGCACTGGAACACTCACCGGGGGGCGAAGACTGCAGGATGGGGCCGGGATGGCACAGAGACGCCCAGGATCGCCCGGAGGAGCCCATCGCTGGTCATGAAGACCCTGTTGGCGGCTGAAGATGGCACTGGAGGAGGGGGCCTCGTCCGGAGGCCCCCCGAAGACCATCTGGCAAGCAGGGCGTCTGGGCGGCGGCGAAAAGTAGGCCGGAGGGCCCGGGGGTTCACTGGGGGCCCTCTGGGGTTGCAGGACGTAGCTGGGAGGCTCCAGGCCGGACGCCTCCTGGTAGTTAGGCCCCGGGGAGAGGATTGGAGGCCTCAGAGCTCCTCCGGGAGGCTCCTGGGGGTAGCGAGGGAGGCTGGCTACCCCCGATGTCGAGACCGCGGTCGTTTTGGCCTCCAGAGCTGCAAACAGGGTTCGGATAGTTGCTCCAATATTTACTATAGCAGTCTTGGCTGGGCAGGCTTTGAGGCCATCATAGGCCTTGAGGCTTTCTGGTGGGGAAGACCGGGTGGTTTCCGTGCCGCTTCGGCTGGATGCCACCGATTGCTGGGCCTCGAGGCTTGGCTGAGGCCTATCAAGCCACGTGGGTGTCCTGGGGGCCGCCATCTTGCTTCCGGTTGGCCCCGGACGTTGCAGATCACAGTTTGGTGGGAAATTTCCCGCCAAAAGCTCCGGGGCCCCGGGGTCCCCTAGGGTGGCCGGCACCATGTTAGGGGGCCTCGTGGGCACTGGGGAAGGACTTACCCAGTGTCCAGAGGCCCCCTGCGCTGGCATCCCTCGTGGAGAGGCTTCTGGCGTCCTTTGAGCTGCAAGGAGCATTCGGAGCAGCTCCCTGCATTCCCGTTCAGTCATCTGGTCCACGTTGGGGGTGGCCTGGTCCCTGGCCGCTTCCCGGGTGTCTGGGTAGTCTTGGGAGGACTGTAAGTCTTCCATGCTTCCCTCTGTGGCTTGCAGCTGTAGGGAGGCATGCGAAGGGGTCCCTGGCACTGAGCTTGCGTCAGGGGCTGGATGCAGGGCTGCTGTCCTTGATTGAAGACTCCTGGTCACAATCGGGGATCTCCTGCCATCCGTCTCAAATGGGTTCTTGCTGGAACCTCCAGGCATCTTGCTTGGAGCTGCTGGCTTGGAAGCGTTGCCTTAAACCATTCTCTGCTACCAATTTGTGAGATGGCCTCACAAGATCGATGGTTCGTTAAGGTGCTTCCAAGTAAAAAGAGCAGCACGCAGGGATGAGATCAGATTAAGCTTTATTAACGATAGAGTAAAGAGAAAGAGTTCCCTGGCATGGAGGCATCCATGCCTGGATTGAGCTCATGGATCAGAAAGCAAGTAAGCAGAAGAGAGAACAAAGAGAGCAGACAAGAGCAGCCCCTGAGCAGAGGTTTTTATAGGGGGGTCCTCAGCCCCTCCCTTACCAATTAACTCTCTCCAATGGGGCTGCAGGGGCCGGGGACCCCTGACCCACCAGTGGAAGCAAAGATGCCTCTTTGCTCCCATCTGATGACCTTTTTGGGGAACTGCCATGGCTGGCACAAAAACATCTAACAGTCGCCACTGTTATGTGGTGGGTGCCACGTGTGATGACCACGAGACAACAGTCAGGGTCTATATCTTTATTGAATACAAGATGGAACTGAACTCTTTCTTCCCCAGGTGCCCTCTTATAGCTTTTCCACATCCCCGCAGTCAGCCAATCCGCTGGCTCTATTTTCCCGCCAGACAGGTGACACCCAACCCGGTGTCCTACTTTTTCCTGCCGGACAGGTGAACCAATCGGTCACCTGACCCATGCCACCAGGTGTGGGGTGGCATACACAACATTTGTGGACCTTTAGCTTATCATACCATAAATATGCATGCCATCCAAATACATTGTCAAAACCTTCCAAATCTAATACATCGGTATTCTCTAACACAAACCAATCTCTCAACCAGCAAAAAGCAGCAGCTTCAAAATAAAGTTTCAAATCTTGCAAGGAAAAGCCCCCTCTATCTTTTGAATCTGTTAATAGCTTGAACTTAATTCTAGGTTTTTCCCCTGCCAGATGAATTTTGATAATACCTTTTGCCATTCTTTAAAACTATTCAACTTCTCAATAATTGGAAGTACTTGAAACAAAAATAACATTTTTGGCAATACATTCATCTTAACAACTGAGATTCGGCCCATCAAAGACAATTTCAAATTTGTCCAAATATCCAGATCTCTCTTAATTCCATTCCACATTTTGTCATAATTATCTTTATACAAATTCAAATTTTTTGCCGTCATATTTACACCCAGATACTTCACCTTTTTTACAAACATCAAACCAGTGGCTTCTTGTAACTTATTTTTTTCCTCTAATGTCAAATTTTTCCCTAAGACTTTGGTTTTACTCTTATTCAATTTAAAACCTGCAACATGTCTGAACTCTTGTATTATTTCCAGTGCTTTAATTGCACTGGTTTCTGGATCTTGTAATGTTGACACCAAATCATCATCACACCTTCCTCTTTCCTTATCATATTCAGCAAGACTTCCAGAACCATAATAAATAACAGGGGAGAGTGGGCACCCTTGCCTGGTACCCTTTTCAATTCTAGTTTCCTCTGACACCACATTATTAACTATAATTTTTGCTTTTTGCTCAAAATAGATTGCATTTAAACCATTCATAAAACTCTGCCAACCTCCCAACCTCCATATTTTCAAAATTCTTCTTCATAAAACTCCAAGAAATGTTGTCAAAGGCCTTCTCTGCATCAATAAACATTAACGTAGCCTTAGAGTTCTTTTTGGTCTCTAACCTTTCCAAAATATCTACTATATTCCTAATATTATCCTTCATATGTCTACCAGGTAAAAAACCTGCTTGATCATGGTGAATAAAATCTTTAAGGACCTTCTTCAATCTTGTAGCCAAGATATTTGCAAAAATTTTATAATCCACATTTAACAAGGAGATTGGGCGGTAATTCTTTACTTGAGCTCTGTCTGTATCTGGTTTAGGTATCAGCATAATAAATGCTTCTCTTCAGGTCTCGGGCGCCTTCACCCCCTCTAGTAATTCATTGCACACTTCCATCAGTGGCTGAATAAGCCAGTCTTTCAATGTCTTATAGTATTTTACTGTCAATCCATCAGGTCCTGGTGCCTTGCCAATTTGCATTTGACTAATTGCTGCCTCCAATTCTTGTCTTGTAATCCGGTAATTGAGTAGGGTCCTTTTCTCTTCAGGAATTTTCTGCCATCCATATTTGTCCAAAAATTGTTCTGTTTTAATTAAGTCCTCTTTTTCTTTCTTCTATACGGGTGAAACTCAAAAAATTAGAATATCGTGCAAAAGTTCATTTATTTCAGTAATGCAACTTAAAAGGGGAAACTAATATATGAGATAGACTCATTACATGCAAAGCAAGATAGTTCAAGCCGTGAGTTGTCATAATTGTGATGATTATGGTGTACAGCTCATAAAAACCCCAAATCCACAATCTCAGAAAATTAGAATATTGTGAAAAGGTGCAATATTCTAGGCTCAAAGTGTCCCACTCTAATCAGCTAATTAAGCCATAACACCTGCAAAGGGTTCCTGAGCCTTTAAATGGTCTCTCAGTCTGGTTCAGTAGGAATCACAATCATGGGGAAGACTGCTGACCTGACAGTTGTGCAGAAACCATCATTGACACCCTCCATAAGGATTGAAAGCCTCAAAAGGTAATTGCAAAAGAAGTTGGATGTTCCCAAAGTGCTGTATCAAAGCACATTAATAGAAAGTTATGTGGAAGGGAAAAGTGTGGAAGAAAAAGGTGCACGAACAGCAGGGATGACCGCAGCCTGGAGAAGATTGTCAGGAAAAGGCCATTCAAAAGTGTTGGGGACTTTCACAAGGAGTGGACTGAGGCTGGAGTCAGTGCATCAAGAGCCACCACACACAGACGGATCCTGGATATGGGCTCCAAATGTCGTATTCCTCTTGTCAAGCCGCTCCTGAACAACAAACAAGGTCAGAAGCGTCTTACCTGGGCTAAAGAAAAACAGACCTGGTCTGTTGCTCAGTGGTCCAAAGTCCTCTTTTCTGATGAGAGCAACTTTTGCATCTCATTTGGAAACCATGGACCCAGAGTCTGGAGGAAGAATGGAGAGGCACACACTGCAAGATGCTTGAAGTCCAGTGTGAAGTTTCCACAGTCTGTGTTGATTTGGGGAGCCATATCATCTGCTGGTGTTGGTCCACTGTGCTTCATTAAGTCCAGGGTCAACGCAGCTGTCTACCAGGAGATTTTGGAGTACTTCATGCTTCCTTCCACAGAGGAGCTTTATGGGGATGCTGACTTCATTTTCCAGCAGGACATGGCACCTGCCCACACTGCCAAAAGCACCAAAACCTGGTTCAATGACCGTGGGATTACTGTGCTTGATTGGCCAGCAAACTCGCCTGACCTGAACCCCATAGAGAATCTATGGGGCATTGCCAAGAGAAAGATGAGAGACATGAGACCGAACAATGCAGAAGAGCTGAAGGCCGCTATTGAAGCATCCTGGTCTTCCATAACACCTCAGCAGTGCCACAGGCTGATAGCTTCCATGCCATGCCGCATTGAGGCAGTAATTGCTGCAAAAGGGGCCCAAACCAAGTACTGAGTACATATGCATGCTTATACTTTTCAGAGGTCCGATATTGTTCTATGTACACTCCTTGTTATATTGATTGCATGTAATATTCCAATTTTCTGAGATTGTGGATTTGGGGTTTTCATGAGCTGTACGCCGTAATCATCACAATTATGACAAATCAATGAGTCTATCTCATATATTAGTTTCCCCTTTTAAGTTGCATTACTGAAATAAATGAACTTTTGCACGATATTCTAATTTTTCGAGTTTCACCTGTAGCTGCTTATAATATTTCTGAAAACATTTCCTAATTTCTGCAGGGTTCTCAATAGTCTTTTCCTCTTGCATTATCATAGTTATTGTACTTTGTTTCTGTCTCTTTTTCAACTGCCAAGCTAGTAACTTGCCACATTTATTTGCTGATTCAAAAGACCTTTGCTTCATCATTTTTATTTTCCATTCAATTTCTTGATTAATTATCTGAGAGAATTGTGATTGAAAGGCCTTTATTTATTTTTGAACCTGTTGATTCTTTGGATTACTCCTCAATTTTTTCTCTTTCTCTTTCAATTGGTTCATGATGTTATCTTTCTTTTCATTTTGGGCCTTCTTCCTTTTTTTTTTTGATTCTGTTGAATCAAAAAACCTCTCATAACTGCCTTACTTGCATCCCTAATGACCCTTTTTTCTATCTCTGTATTCAAATTTATCTCAAAATAGTCTCTTATGGTCTTTTGTGCCTTCTCAACGATCTGTTCACTTCTCAGCAAGGCATCATTCATTCTCCATCTAAGTGAACCCTGTAGAAACAGTTTTAATTCCAGCAGCACAGCATTATGGTCAGAACAAGTCTTTGGGCAAATCTCTGATTTGTTTATTCTCGGGGCCAAATCTCTTGTTGTCCATATATAATCGAGGTGGGAACACGATTTATTTGCATCAGAGAAAAACGTGAAGTCTTTCTCCAATGGATTTTTCAATCTCCAAGTATCAATCATATCAAAATTGTCCATCATTTCAAAGAAAGTCTTTGGTAGTCTTCCATCATTAGAAATCTTCTGTCTTTGTGTTCTATCCATCAATGTGGAGACTACTCCATTCAAGTCTCCCATCAAGATTATTTTATAATCCATATAATCCAAAAGTACATCGTGTATCTTCTTGTAAAATTCATCCTTACCTTCATTTGGTGCATAAATTCCAAGCATCAGCAACTTATCGCCTTGTGCTGTTACTTCAACTGCAACATATCTTCCCTCCTCAACTTTAAACAATAATTTTGCTTCAAATTTCTCTTTAACATAAATCACTACTCCTCGTTTCTTAACTTTATCTGCCGAAATAAATTCTTGACCTAATCTTTTATTTTGCAAAATTTTCTATGAGTTCTCATCACATGTGTTTCTTGTAGGCATATCACATCCAAATTCTGTTTTTGCAACATGTGATGGATTCGATTTCTTTTAGGTTTCGAATTTAAACCATTCACATTCCATGATAAAATTCTTAGTGCCATATTGTTTTACTGTACTGCTCTTGGCTTAGCTCCTGCCCCGGCTCCTAGCAGCCCTACGTCAAAAAGAGGTGGTAATTCCAGTTGTGGGCCAGGTCTTGCTCCTGCTTCTGATTCAAGATCTTTTACGTTCTTCTCCAGAAATCTTTCCTTCTCTCCCAATGTTCGAATTCGAATCTTCTTCTGTTGGTATTTAAAATATAATCCTTCAGGGAATTCCCAACGGAAGTAGATCCCTTTCTTTCTTAGGGCACTAACCAAATCTGTATAATTGCTTCTTAAATCCAAGAAAAATTTTGGGATAACCTTAAAAAGGACTACCTGTTGCTCTTGGACTTTCAAATTATTTTGATAGTGAAGGCCCAAAATTTTATCTCTTTGTTCTTTAGTTTGAAAAACCACCATACAATCACTTATAAATTTCAAATCTCTCTTTGGTTTTGCTCCACATCTATAGGCCTTCACTATTATTGTTTCCAATTCTTCTTTTGTCAAATCCCACGATGCTTCAAATTCCTGGATTATTGTTGCCCTTAAGTTATCTTGTTCTATCTCGGGAAATCCTCAAATTCTTAAGTTCATTTCCCTCTCCTTCATCTGCAGGGAAGCAATTGCTACCTGAGCTTGGTACTGTTGTCTTTCCAAATCCTGGACACATCCTGTTTCCAGCTGAGTAACTCTTGTATCCACTTCTGAAATTTCTGTCTTGATCTGTTGAATTTCCTTATTCAGGAAGCCAATTTCCTTTTTTATCTCTTTAAATTCCTCTGTATGTTTATCCTGTGTCTCTTGCAATCTGTTTTGCCCCTCCTTTAATTATTTAACATTTTGAGCACTTCATCTTCAAAGGTTGGGGAGACAGAAAGTTTCTTTCTTGTTTTTGGTGCAGTTGTAGCCTCCACAGCCATAACAAACTAGAGGCTCAACAGTTTGGAATGTCAAGGTCACTATTTTCTCACTAGCAGTCAACCAGTTGCAACAGCCAGAGCACAACAGTTCCACTCAAGCAGGCAGTTTTACCAGTCTTTTTTTTAGTTTTTAAGAAGCAATTTATGTTACCAAGCTGATGAGAAAGTCAATATGTAGCAAGTCTGATCCTTAAAGATTCACTTGCAACAGCTCAGACCGTCACCGTAACATCAAAGGTTCCAATAGGAAATGAGAATCGAAGACTTCCAGACTCTTTATTACATCACAATGGAGTCCGCTGTCTGACCCGGTCTCCCTCCCAGGGAGAGAGTCGGTTTAACTTTTATTTATTTTGACAGGGGGTTTAAGTCTAAAGAGTCTCTCCCCCCCTCACCCTGCTTCAGGGGAGTTTTTTTTTATATAAAACAGAAACTTGGAAGTTTTAAAAGTTCAAGAGTCTTTTTACAGCTGCAGCTGTCAGGCAATTGCTTTCAGTTTTGCTGCAGCGGAAAGGGACTGACCTCCGTTTTTAGCTTCCCTTCCGCAATCCAAATCAAGTCCAAATTTTGTTTTTAAGATTCTTTTACTCACAGTATTCAATTGTCCAAATTCTTTTAATTTCTGACAGAGAAATTGGTCACTCCACGTCCTTCGGAACTCGCAACTTCGCGTGCTGAAGATAGCAAAGAAGATTCACAGCACCACATCTCCCACCCCGCTCGCTTTCGGCAGCCCTTACTAGGGTCTACCGGGGAGCAGGGGAAACGTCTAAGGTGCCCGCCGAGTCCCACGTCCTCAGAACGCTCGATCTGAGGTTTTTTTTGGGGTGCCCGCAGCGCTGTTGCGGTGCCCCCCTCCTCCAACGCGCAGGAGATTTCCAGAGCAGGGAATTCTCCCGTCCGACAGGAATGGCGACCAACCGGAAATCCAGGGCTGTCCGGCCCTTTTTCCATCTGCTGCACCTTCCTCAGCCTCCCCTCCTCCGAACACACTGCTGCCGTCTCGCCCGACTCCCTCCCCACCCCACTCTTTTGCAGCAGGGCCATCCGGCCCTTTTTCTGTCTGCTGCACTGTCAACGCTGCTAACATTGAATGTTCTTGCTTGACAAGAGATGAAGAAGCAGCTATTTCATATGTTAAACTTGTGTATTGCTTTAAGAGTTAGGGCAGGGGTAGGCAACCTTGGCTCTTTTATGACTCATGGACTTCAACTCCCAGAATTCCTGAGTCAGGTATGCTGACTCAGGAATTCTGGGAGTTGAAGTCCATGAGTCATAAAAGAGCCGAGGTTGCCTACCCCTGAGTTAGGGTTAAGGCTGGGAAGAGGGAGGAGGAAAATTGTACCTCAAGGCCGTCTGAAATTAAAGAAGATAAGAACTTGGGTTGTCTAACGGAAGAGAAACTAATTCTTTAAATTAATTGGAGAATGTGATTAATGACAAAAATAGAAAGGTGGAGAATTGTGTTTAATATATTGTGCAAGGGGGTGGAGATTTCAGATTCCAGCTTCCTTCGAGCAAGCATTTGCCAGGTGGTTGCAACAGGTGGTTGCACGGGGGGGTGCATCAATATCAATATTCGGGAGCGTGCCCCTGCTATCTTCAAGAGGTGGCGCGCTCCGACCCCCCGGATTTACCCCGTATTCCCGGGAGCGGGGATGAGCAGGACCCTGAGCTCAGGCTGGTGTACTTTAATGCCAGATCGGTAGTTAATAAGGCTCCCCTTATCCGAGAGTTGGTTGAGGAGGAGCATGCCGATCTGGCTTCCATTACTGAGACCTGGTTGGGCCCAGAGGGAGGTGTCCCTCTGACTGAACTTTGCCCACCAGGTTTCTGTGTGCTTCACCAGCCTCGGGCTCAGGGAAGTGGTGGGGGTGTTGCGGTGGTTGTAAGGGAGACTTTGTGTCTGCGGGAGGCTACCGTTACTCAGATATTCGGGTGTGAGTCGCTCTTCCTGAGATTTGGCCCTGGGGCTCAGTTGGGCTTGTTGCTGGCGTATCTTTCGCCCACCTGTGTAGCAGCAGCCCTGCCCAAGCTCCTCAACACCCTCTCTGAGTTGGCGGTTGATTTCCCCAGACTTATGTTTCTGGGGGACTTTAACCTGCCATCCCTAGGAGGTTCGTCGGGGTTGGCTTGGGAGTTTATGGCCTCCATGATGGCCATGGACCTGACCCAGGTAATTCAGGGCCCGACTCATGGGGGGGTCACACACTCGATCTTATTTTTCTATCTGGACGGTGGCTTGATGATCTGGGAGGGGGATCTCCAGCTATTACACCCCTGTCATGGACCGATCATCACCTCCTGCGGCTGGCCTTCTGTTTCGCCCCCCCTGTCGCGGGGTTACGGAACCGACCAGGTGGTTCCGTCCCAGGTGCCTAATGGACCCTGAACGGTTCCAGGAGGTGCTTGGATCTGTGCCTGCCATCTTCGCTCACAGCCGAGTCGATGCCTTAGTGGAAGCCTGGGAAAGGGCGGCCACAGAGGCACTCGACCGCGTTGTTCCCATGCGGCCGCTGACCCGGCGCAGATCCCGGCGGGCACCATGGTTCTCTGTGGAGCTCCGAGAGATGAAGCGTCGGAGACGGAGCTTAGAGAACTGTTGGAGGTCCAGTTTGGGGTGACTCGCTCCCTCCTGAATCAGGAGGTGAGGGAGGAGCCCCTGCAGGGTCGTGCCGAGGATTTTAGTCAATATCTGGCGGATAAAATCGCTCAGATTCGGGCCGGCTTGGACTCCAACTAGGCAGAGTCTGACGATGGGGAATCGAGCAGTCTTGGGAACATTACTTGGGAAGAATTTGATCCTGTGACTCTGGAAGAAGTGGACAGGATCATGGGGAGGCTGAGTTCCACCACGTGTTTATTGGACCCGTGCCCCTCCTGGCTGGTTTATGCAGCTCGGGAGGGGACACGAAGCTGGCTCCAGGCGGTAATAACTGCTTCTTTGAGAGAGGGTAGCTTTCCTGCCGCCTTGAAGAAGGCGGTGGTGAGGCCCCTCCTCAAGAAGCCTGCCCTGGACCCGGCCATTTTGAACAACTATCGTCTGGTCTCCAACCTTCTCTTTTTAGCGAAGGTTGTTGAGAGTGTGGTGGTGCATCAGCTTCCCCTTTTCCTGGAGGAAGCGGATTATCTGGACCCCTACCAATCGGGCTTTGGGCCCGGTTACAGCACGGAGACGGCATTGGTCGCACTGGTGAATGATCTCTGGCGGGCTCGGGACAGGTTGCTCCTCTGTCCTAGTCCTATTAGACCTCTCAGCGGCTTTTGATACCATCGACCATGGTATCCTACTGCGGCGCCTCAGGGGGTTGGGAGTGGGTGGCACTGTTTTACAATGGTTCTCCTACCTCCTGGGTCATTCGCAGTCGGTGTTGGCAGGGGGGCAGAGGTTGGCCTCAAGGCCTCTCGTTTGTGGAGTCCCTCAGGGGTCGGTCCTCTCGCCCCTTCTGTTCAACATCTATATGAAGCCGCTGGGTGAGATCATTCGTGGTTTTGGGGTGGGGTATCATCAGTATGCTGATGATACCCAGCTTTTTTTTTTTGAAAAGTTTTACAGTACATTTTATCTTTAACAATCCCCCCTCCCCCCACCCCTACCTAACCCTCCCTATCCCTCCCCCCCTTTCCCCCCTCCCCCCGACTTCCCAGAGCTAAGTACAAGGTATAAAAACAAAGAACAATCATAAACATCCATATGCTAACAACAATAAACTATTAATTCTATCGCCCTCTAGCTCATATGAAATGACTACAAGCAATACTAATATTACATATAAAAAGAAAAAAGAAAAAGAAAAAAGAAAAGAAAACTTATTCAAATGCTAAATGAAACTTTTTAGTCCCATACTTGTTCTGGATATAATCAATCCACTTTTTCCACTCCATAATATAACGTTCTTGCGAGTGATCTTTCAAGTAAGCCGAAATATTTGCCATTTCCGCCAGGTCAGAAACCTTTAGAGTCCATTCTTCTATAGTCGGCAGTTCCTCCTTTTTCCAATATTGACCTATTAAGAGTCTTGCTGCTGTGATTAAGTTCAACATCAACTTAATGTCCACAACAGTAGCATCTGTAATTATGCCCAATAAAAACAATTGCGGACAAAACTTTATCCTTTGCTTGAAGATCTTCTGCATATTCCACCAAATTTTTATCCAAAAAGCCTTAACCTTTTTGCAGGTCCACCATATATGAAAATACGTTGCATCTTCGCCACCACACCTCCAACATTTAGGTTGATAATTCGGATACATACTTGCAAGCTTTTTAGGATCTAAATGCCATCTATAAAACATTTTATAAAAGTTCTCTCTTAGGTTTTGGGCTTGCGTAAATTTTACATTCCTCACCCAAATCTTTTCACACGTGTCCATTGTAATAACTTCTTGAATATTCTGGGCCCATTTTATCATACAGTCTTTAACAAGTTCTGTTTCTGAGTCAATATCTATCAATGCAAGATAAATCCGTTTAATATGTGCTGGACCCTGGTTTCTAATTTGCTTTATCAAATTTTCATCAGTCATTGAGAAACCAATTTTCTGATCTTCTTTCCACCTGGCACGTAATTGAGTATATTGAAACCAAGTTTGGACGATCTTCTCATCTCGCAAGAGATTGTACGGCTTCAAACACCAGACGTTCCTTTCCAAACTTAAGATCTCCTTATACGTAGTCACATCATGTTTGAAGCCAACATTTATGTTTTCTATTGCATGTTTTGGAATTGCCCACAACGGCATCTTGTAGTCTAACTTATGCCTATACTTCTTCCAAACTCTCAACAATGCCTGTCTTAAAATATGCACTTTAAACACATTATCTACCTTCTTATCATACAACAAATATGCATGCCAGCCAAATAACAAGTCGTGGCCCTCAAGATTTAATAATCTCCCTTGTGTCAAATTAATCCAGTCACTTATTCCTGACAGCGCAGCAGCTTCATAATATAATTTAAGATTAGGCATTTTAAGACCACCTCTTTCACGAGTATCCTGCATAATCTTAAGTTTAACTCGTGGCCTTTTCCCTGCCCACACAAATTTATTGATACCCCGTTGCCATTCTTCCAAATTAGAGTCTTTTTTAAGGACCGGTATCATTTGAAATAAAAATAAAAATTTAGGCAGGACATTCATTTTCACTGCTGCAATTCTTCCCAGCAAAGACAATTGCAGTTTTTCCCAGCTCTCCAATTCTTTTTGAATTTTTCCCCATAACTTTTCATAATTATTTTTATATAACTTTGCATTGGAGGGTGACAAATACACCCCCAAATATTTAACCCTTTTAACAGTCTCAAATCCAGTTAAGCCTTCTAAAAGGGCCTTTTGCGGTGCTGTCATATTTTTGGCCAAATTTTTTGTTTTTTGTACGTTAACCTTAAATCCAGAAACCTTCCCATATTGCATTATTATCTCCATCAGGTCCACAACAGAGTTTTCTGGCTGGGTCACCGTAACAACCAGATCGTCTGCAAACGCCCTCAATCTATAATCCTGATCTCTAATTTGAATACCCTTAATTTTTTCCGAGTTCCGTATTTTTATCAATAATATCTCCAATGTTAAAACAAATAATAAAGGTGATAACGGACACCCTTGTCTTGTGCCCTTCTCAATATTGCATACTTCAGTCAGGCTATTGTTAACTATTATTCGAGCAGTTTGTTTTTGATATAATGCCCTAATTGGTTGTAAAAATTTATCCCCAAAATTCATTTTATCTAAAACTTTCATCAGATATTGCCAATCCAATTGATCAAAAGCTTTTTCAGCATCTAAAAAAATTAGCGCCGCAGGGATCTGGTTGTTCCTTTCCAAAAACTCCACCACATCAACTATATGCCTCACATTATTTTTCATTTGTCTACCACTAATAAACCCAGTTTGATCCCCATGAATCATCTGTTGCAGAACTCTCATCAATCTGTTAGCTAACACCTTAGCGAATATCTTGTAGTCTGTATTTAAAAGTGATATTGGTCTGTAGTTTTTTACTTGAGTAGCATCTTGATCTTCCTTCGGAATCAAAGAGATAAAAGCAGTTCTCCAAGACGGAGGCACCCTTCCCCCCCTCTGAATTGTCTGAAACAATTCCCTTAATGGCTTTATCAACTCCAATTGTAAATTTATGTAGTAGACCGCGGTCAGACCATCCGTACCTGGCGCTTTGTCCACCTTCAATTCCTTAATTGCTAAAAGAATTTCTTCTTCTGTTATCAATTGATTAATCTCCTCCTTTTGTTCTTGTGTAAGAACCGGGATGCTAGCATTCTTCAAATATACATCAATATCTGTTTCATTAATCTTCTCCTTAACATATAACTTGGAATAAAAATCCACAAAGGCTTCCTTGATAAGATCCTGTTGAAACACAACCTTTCTTTTGTATTCAATTTTATCTATATTAGAAGCCCTTTGTTTTTTCCTTAACCTGTAGGCTAACCACCTACCTGTTTTATTGGCATTGCAAAAAGTATTATGCCTAGCAAACCGTAGGTTAGTTGCCACCTGATCAGCCATCAACTTAGCAAATTGTCCTCTTAGCAGGTTAATGACCTCCTTAATCTTCACATCCGATGGATTCAAAATTAGGGCCTTTTCTTTTTCCCTGATTTCATTCTCCAGTTCTTTCCTTCTAACTTCCAAATTACGTCTATATTTATTATTCATATATATTAACACCCCTCTCATATAGGCTTTGCTAGCATCCCAAACCATGTCCATAGAGGTATCCTTATTCATATTAATTTCAAAAAAATCCTTCATCTGATTTTACATTCTTCCACATTTCTCTGATTTCTAAACAAATTCTCATTTACGCGCCAGGAGCGCCTATCTCTATTGTCCTTATTGATCTCTAACCAGACTGGACTATGGTCAGATATAGTTCTTGCACAAATCTTTATCTTCTTAGTCCTAGAAAAAAATCATTAGTCAGTAATATAAAATCAATCCTAGAAAAAGATTGATGTCTATCAGAAAAAAAAGTATAATCCTTTTCATGTAAGTGTGTATCTCGCCAAATGTCTCGCAATTCCAGGTCGTCCTTCATTTCAAAAAAAGCTTTAGGCAATCTAGCATGACTCGGGGAACGCTTAAAGAAACCAGCTTTATCCAGCTGTACATCCAGGACACCATTCCAATCTCCCATAAAAATAAAAGATTTATAATCCAACTGGGTAATCTTTGTATGTAGTAAACTAAAAAAATCAGTTTGTTGTTGATTAGGAGCATACAGTCCAACTAAAAGCATTTTTTTGCCTTCTAGCAGCAAATCTATCATAACATATCTTCCTTGTTTATCTACTTCAATTAGTTCCGCTGTCAGAGTACTCTTGACATAGATAACCACTCCATTTTTCTTATTCATTGCAGAAGCAATAAATTGCGTGCCCAGCCTTGAGTTCAACAAATACTTTTGGTCCATAACCCTAATATGCGTTTCTTGCAAACAAGTAACATCAGTCTTAAATTGTTTTAAATATTGAAAAACTTTCTTTCTCTTCTGTGGTGAATTTAATCCATTAACATTCCAGGTTAGGAACTTAGTCGCCATTCTTGGCCTCCGGAAGCTTCTGGAGCACGTCTGCCAGGACCCCTTTAACTTCCTTAGGCCGCGCCCCTCCCACAGCTTCACTGTAAGTACGCTTTGGAGGTTCCATAACTTTCTGCTGATCTTGCTCTTGCTCTTGTCTCACTCGTCTTAAGGCGTCACGCGTTATCCTCTGCTCTCCAACAGCTGCCGATAAAACTGTAATTTGATCCCCTCCAGCACCGTTCTCCTCTATCTGTATTCCTTCAGCATCTTGAGGCTTTCCCTCGCCATTTCCCTTTACAGATTCCAGAAGTGGTAGAGGGGTTGCTTTTAAAACTTTACTGTAAAAATCACGTGCCTGAGTCACTGTAACCAGACGATATCTTTTACCTTCGTGCATCACCACCATGCCCACTGGAATCTCCCATCTAAACTTGATGTCACATTTCTTAAGTTCCTGTGCTAGAAAGGCAAAATCTTTCCTTCTCCTTAAGATCTTTGGAGGAATCTCTTTTAAGACCAGAACTTCTTGCTCAGCAACCACAAACTTAGTATCATAAGCAACTTGAATAACTTCATCCCTAATTGCTCTCTTTGTAAAGTAAACCACCACATCTCTAGGTAGCTTCCTCTGCCTTGCAATCCATGAGTTCACACGAAAGATTTTATCTATACTTCCCTCAATTTCAACTGCTGACTGACCCAGTACCACTTCCAAAGCCTCAGAGACCTGCTGCTTTAAATCTTCTTTAGGATTCTCTTTCAAGCCCCTGATTCTGATAGCAAACTCCATCTGATGGTACTGGACGAGGCTCAAATCTCCATCCATTTTATCCCTTATATTTTCATTCTCTAGTACTTTTGCTTCTAATATAGAATTCTTTTGACTAAGATCCTCCACTTTTTCATCCAAGCATTGCACACATACAGCCACACCTTCAATTGTAGACAAGATGTCTGCCCTCATTGCTTTAAACTTTTTTTCCATCTTCTCCTCCAGTTTCTCCTCCAGCTTTTCCATCATATCTGACATTAATTGTGAATGCTTTTCGAAGGCATCCTGTAAATCCTTAAGCGTCAATGCCGGAGCAGGTGCAGGAGGAAGCAGAGCTTGCAATGAAGTCTGTTGCACCGGGGAAGCCCCCGCACTCCGAAGAACTTTGGAGGCTTTCGTCGCCATCTTCCCCCACTTTCACTTGCTGCGCACTTTCACTTTAAAGCCATAAAATCCATTGAGCTAGAGAGTAAAGATAAGAGTCCACTTCACCTTGACCTCCTGTACCGCTCTGCCTGCGTCTTCATACTCAAGAGTCTTTCCTTCTGGCAGGGGTGGTTGCTAACGCTTGGCTCTGCTCCAAAAATCACGGAGCAGAGACGCTGCGCAGCCCGGAGCAAACCCAGGCTTCAGGGGGGCTCAATCCTTCAGCCGCCCAAACTTAAAGCTCAGGCGGCCCCGGAGAGCTCAACCCCTACCTGGGGCCTCACCCCCTCCTCTTCTCCCGGGGAGGGGGCTTCTGAATCACCAAAACAGCTGATCGGCGCTGTTTTCAGTGATTCAACAAAGCTGCGGAGCGGACAGCCCGGAGATGGCTGTCTTCAGCGTCGCATCCGATACCCAGCTTTTTATTTCCACCCCAGATCAACCCGGTGATGCCCTCTCCGTGATGTCCCGTTGCCTGGAGGCGGTGAGGGTCTCTATGGGGAGCAACAGGCTTCGTCTAAATCCCGACAAGACCGAGTGGCTGTGCATACCGGCATCTCGGGTTGTCCACTCTATTCCATCTTTATCTATAGGGGGTGAGGTGTTACCCCCCCCATAGATAGGGCTCGCAACTTGGGTGTCCTCCTTGACTCACAGCTCAGTTTAGAAGATCATATAGGAGCTGTGACCAGGGGGGCTTTTGCCCAGGTTCGCCTGGTGTGCCAGTTGCGGCCCTATTTAGACCGAGATGCCCTACGCACAGTCACCTATGCGCTCGTGACCTCTCGGATAGACTACTGCAACGCTCTCTACATGGGGCTGCCCTTGAATACCACTCGGAGGCTCCAGCTGGTGCAGAATGCAGCCGCGCGAGTTGTGATGGGGGTCTCCCGATACTCCCATGTAACATCTTTGCTCCGCAAGCTGCATTGGCTTCCAGTTGTCTTCCGGGTGAGATTCAAGGTGCTGGTGATGACCTATAAAGCCCTAAATAGCATGGGCCCAGATTATTTACGGGAGTACCTTTTCCCGGCGTTAACTTCCCATCGTCCTGTGCGCTCCCACAGAGAGGGCCTCCTCAAGGTGCCATCAGTCAGGGAATGTCAACTGGCGGCCCCCAGGGGGAGAGCATTCTCTGTGGGCGCGCCTGCCCTCTGGAATCAGCTCCCTGTTGAGCTCCGGATGGTTCCCGACCTTCGCTCTTTTCGCCATGACCTGAAGACTTGGCTATTTGAACTTGCCGGCCTGGAGTGAGGGACTGGGATTTTAGATTTTAAATTTTAGAATGTGTTTTATTGTTTAGGGCTACTTGGTTTAATTTATTTTAAATTTGTATATTATGTGTTGTATATAGTGTTTTAATTGCCCTGTACACTGCCCCAAGTCCTTCGGGAGAGGGGCGGTATATAAATCCAAATAATAAATAAATAATAAATAAATGATAAAGGACTTTTAAGGTAAACAATGCCTCAGAGTCACTTGAAAAGCTCATACGTCGGAAACTTGACATGAAGCTGGAACCCGCCTACTTTACAAACTAACTAGGGAGTCCTGACCTCCTGTCGCTGTCTCCAAGTTTGGGAGACAGTCTGGCAAGAGTTTGGGAAGATCTCATCATGGAGAAAGAAAAATTGCCTGAAGCCAGCTCCCCGGCACCAGCAGCCACCCCAGCGACGGAAGGGCCAGCGAAAAAGCCGGCAGGGAAAGAGTTTCAGCAATCTTCCCAGCTGGGAGCTAGACCCAAACAACCAGCAGAATTGGTCTGGTCGTCAGAGTGGGTTAAGCACAGCGGAGACTCCAGGCGCCTCAGAGCAGCCTTGCCATCCCCAAGGGCTTCAAGGGCAGATGAGGTGGGATGACAACAAAGAAAATCCTGCACATCGTACTCCCAAGACCGGTGGGAAGCGGCCAGGTCAGCTGAGGTTGAATACTCGGATGAGTAGAAATATACGTCTGCAGCCCAAAGCCAATCAATTGACAATTTAGCAGAAAGGTTTGAAGAACTAGAAGTGAGAAGCGCAGAACAACTCCTGCCAAAAGAGGCCCCCAGCCCCCTTTTGGCAGAGCTAACGGCCCTCCAACCCCTGGAGTTCCCTGCTAGGGCCTCCAGTCCCAAAGAAGAAGAGGAACTAGGACCCCGTCATCAGTGGGGAGTGTGGCAGCCCCCACAGAAGGAGGGGCATCAACCTCTGAGCCTAAATCAGCTGATGTTGTTAGTTGCGAAGTCGTGTCCGACCCATCGTGACCCTATGGACAACGTTCCTCCAGGCCTTCCTGTCCTCTACCATCTTCTGGAGTCCATTTAAGCTCACACGTACTGCTTCAGTGACTCCATCCAGCCACCTCATTCTCTGTCGTCCCCTTCTTCTCTTGTCCTCAATCTTTCCCAGCATTAGGCTCTTCTCCAGTGAGTCCTTCCTTTTCATTAGGTGGCCAAAGTATTTGAGTTTCAACTTCAGGATCTGGTGGCGGCGCGGCGCCGAAGACAGCTGCTTTCGGGCTGTCCGCTTCGCAGCTGTGTTTATCCACTGAAAACAGCGCCGATCAGCTGTTTAGGTGGATTTGGAGCCCCCTCCTCGGGAGAAGAGGAGGGGGTGAGGCCCCAGGTAGGGGTTGAGCTCTCCGGGGCCGCCTGAGCTGAAAGTTTGGGCGGCTGAAGGATTGAGCCCCCCCGAAGCCTGGGTTGCTCCGAGCTGCTCAGCGTCTCTGCTCCGGGATTTTTGGAGCAGAGCCAAGCGTTAGCGACCACCCCTGCCAGAAGGAAAGACTTTTGAGTAATAAGGAGCAGGCAGAGCGGTACAGGAGGTCAAGGTGAAGTGGATTTTTATTTTTACTCCCTAGCTCAATGGACTTTATAGCTTTAAAGTGAAAGTACGCAACAAGTGAAAGTGGGGAAAGATGGCGGCTAAATCTTCCTCTAAAGTTCTTCGGAGTGCGGGAACTTCCCCGGTGCAACAGACATCGTTGCAAGCTTTGCTTCCTCCTGCACCTCCTGTGGCATTGACGCTTAAGGACTTACAAGATGCCTTTGCAAAGCAATCCCAGGTAATGTCAGAAATGATGGATGATAAGATGGCAAAGCTGGAGGAGAAACTGGAGAAATTGGAGGAGAGGATGGAAGATTGGTTTAGTGTAATGGAGGAGAAGATGGAAGAGAAGTTTAGTGCAATGAGGGTAGACATTTTGTCTACAATTGAAAGCGTGGCTGAATGTGTGCAACATTTGGATGAAAAAGTGGAGGATCTTAGTCAAAAGAACTCTATATTAGAAGTAAAGGTACTGGAGAATGAAAATTTAAGGGATAAAATGGACGGAGAATTGAGCCTTGTCCAGTATCATCAGATGCAGTATGCTATTAGAATCAGGGGCTTAAAAGAGAATCCCAAAGAAGACTTAAAGCAGCTGATTTCTGAGGCTTTGGAAGCAGTATTGGGCCAGCCAGCATCTGAAATAGAGGGAAGTATGGATAAAATCTTTCGTGTAAATTCATGGATTGCAAGGCAGAGGAAGCTACCTAGAGATGTGGTGGTCTATTTTACAAAGAGAGCTACTAGAGATGAAGTTATTCAAGCTGCTTATGATACTAAAGTTGTGGTTGCTGAGCAAGAAGTCCTGGTTCTAAAAGAGATTCCTCCAAAGATTTTAAGGAGAAGGAAAGATTTTGCATTTCTTGCACAGGAACTTAAGCAACGTGATATCAAGTTTAGATGGGAGATTCCAGTCGGATTGGTGGTGATGCACGAAGGTAAAAGATATCGTCTGGTTACCGTGACTCAGGCACGTGATTTCTACAGCAATGTTTTAAAAGCAACCCCTCTATCACTCTTGGAAGCTGCAAAGGGATCTGGAGAGGGAAAATTTCAAGATGCTGAAGGGGGACAGACAGAGGAGGACGGTGCTGGAGGGGATCAAACTACAGCTTCATCGGCTGCTGCTGGAGAGCAGAGGTTGACGCGTGCCGCTTTAAGACGAGCAAGACAAGTACAAGAGCAAGACCAGCAGAAGTTTATGGAACTTTCAAAGCGTACTTACAGTGAAGCTGTGGGAGGAGCGCGGCCCAAGGAAGTTGCAGGGGCCATTGAAGATGTGCTCCAAAAGCTTCGGGGCGCCAAGCATGGCGACTAAATTTCTAACCTGGAATGTCAATGGATTAAACTCACCACAGAAGAGAAAGAAAGTTTTTCAATATTTAAAACAATTTAAGATTGATGTTATATGTTTGCAAGAAACGCATATTAGGGTTATGGACCAAAAGTATTTATCGAACTCAAGGTTGGGCACGCAATTTGTTGCTTCTGCGTTGAACAAGAAAAATGGAGTGGTTGTCTACGTTAAAAGTACCCTAACAGCGGAACTAATTGAAGCAGATAAGCAAGGAAGATATGTTATGATAGATCTGCTGTTAGAAGGTAAAAAAACGCTTTTAGTTGGATTGTATGCTCCTAATCAACAACAACCTGATTTTTTTAGTTTACTTCACACAAAGGTTACACAATTGGATTATAAATCGTTTATTTTTATGGGGGACTGGAATGGTGTTTTAGACATACAGATGGACAAGGCTGGTTCTTTTAAGCGTGTTCCGAGTCATGCTAGATTGTCTAAATCTTTTTTTGAAATGAAGGACGATTTGGAACTGCGAGATATCTGGCGTGACACACATCCACACGAAAAGGATTATACTTTTTTTTCTGACGGACATCAATCTTTTTCCAGGATTGATTTTATTTTGCTGACTAATGACTTTTTTTCTAGGATTAAGAAGGTAAAGATCTGTACAAGAACTATTTCTGACCATAGCCCAGTTTGGTTAGAGATCAATAAGGACAATAGGGATAGGCGCTTGTGGCGCGTAAATGAGAATTTGTTTAGAAATCAGAAAAATGTGGAAGAATGTAAACAGCAGATGAAGGATTTCTTTGAAATTAATATGAATAAGGATACTTCTATGGACATGGTTTGGGATGCTAGCAAGGCCTACATGAGAGGGGTGTTGATATATATGAATAATAAATGCAGACGTACTTTGGAAGTCAGAAGGAAAGAACTGGAGAATGAAATTAAGGAAAAAGAAAAGGCCCTAATCTTGAACCCATTGGATGTGAAGTCTAAGGAGGTTATTAAGCTATTAAGAGGACAATTTGATAAATTGATGGCTGATCAAGTGGCAACCAATTTACAGTTTGCTAGGCATAATACTTTTTGCAATGCTAACAAGCCAGGTAGATGGCTAGCTTACAGACTAAGGAAAAAGCAAAGGGCTTCTAATATAGATAAAATTGAACATAAGGGAAAGGTTGTGTTTCAACAAGATCTTATTAAGGAAGCTTTTGTGGATTTTTATTCTAAATTATATGCTAAGGAGAAGATTAATGAAAAAGACATTGATGTATATTTGGAGAATGCTAGCATCCCGGTTCTTACGCAAGCACAAAGGGAGGAGATTAATCAATTGATAACAGAAG
The DNA here is from genome assembly GCF_947247035.1 of Vipera ursinii. Taxonomy (NCBI): domain Eukaryota; kingdom Metazoa; phylum Chordata; class Lepidosauria; order Squamata; family Viperidae; genus Vipera; species Vipera ursinii. The sequence continues at coordinate 17,904,086 of NC_139522.1, forward strand.
AAGAAATTCTAATAGCAATTAAGGAATTGAAGGTGGACAAAGCGCCAGGCACGGATGGTTTGACTGCGGCTTACTACAAAAATCTACAACTGGAGTTGATAAAGCCGTTAAAGGAACTGTTCCAGACAATTCAGAGAGGGGGAAAGGTGCCTCCGTCTTGGAGAACTGCTTTTATTTCTTTGATTCCGAAGGAAGCTCAAGATGCTACTCAAGTAAAAAACTATAGACCGATATCACTTTTGAATACAGATTACAAGATATTTGCCAAGGTGTTAGCTAACAGATTGATGAGGGTTCTGCAACAGGTGATTCATGGGGATCAAACTGGGTTTATTAGTGGTAGGCAAATGAAAAATAATGTGAGGCATATAGTTGATGTGGTGGAGTTTTTGGAAAGGAACAACCAGATCCCTGCGGCGCTAATTTTTCTAGATGCTGAAAAAGCTTTTGATCAATTGAATTGGCAATTTTTGATGAAAGTTTTAGATAAAATGAATTTTGGGGATAAATTTTTACAACCAATTAGGGCATTATATCAAAAACAAACTGCCCGAATAATAGTTAACAATAGTTTGACTGAAGTATGTAATATTGAGAAGGGCACAAGACAAGGGTGTCCGTTATCACCTTTATTATTTGTTTTAACATTGGAGATATTATTGGTAAAAATACGGAATTCGGAAAGAATTAAGGGTATACAAATTACAGATCAGGATTATAGACTGAGAGCGTTCGCAGATGATCTGGTTGTTACGGTGACCCAGCCAGAAAGCTCTGTTGTGGACCTGATGGAGATAATAATGCAATATGGGAAGGTTTCTGGATTTAAGGTTAATGCACAAAAAACTAAAATTCTGGCCAAAAATATGACAGTATCGCAAAAGGCCCTTTTAGAAGGATTAACTGGATTTGAGATTGTTAAAAGGGTCAAATATTTGGGGGTGTTTTTGTCACCCTCTAATACAAAGTTATATAAAAATAATTATGAAAAGTTATGGGGAAAAATTCAAAAAGAAATGGAGAGTTGGGAAAAATTGCAATTGTCTTTGCTGGGAAGAATTGCAGCAGTGAAAATGAATGTCCTGCCTAAATTTCTATTTTTATTTCAAATGATACCGGTTCTTAAAAACGATTCTAATTTGGAAGAATGGCAACGGGGTATCAATAAATTTGTCTGGGCAGGGAAAAGGCCACGAGTTAAACTTAAGATTATGCAGGATACTCGTGAAAGAGGTGGTCTTAAAATGCCTAATCTTAAACTATATTATGAAGCTGCTGCGTTATCAGGAATAAGTGATTGGATTAATTTGACACAAGAGAGATTATTAAATCTTGAGGGCCATGACTTGTTATTTGGCTGGCATGCATATTTGTTGTATGATAAGAAGGTAGATAACGTGTTTAAAGTGCATATTTTAAGACAGGCATTGTTGAGAGTTTGGAAGAAGTACAGACATAAGCTAGATTTCAAGATGCCGTTGTGGGCAATTCCAAAACACGCAATAGAAAACATAAATGTTGGCTTTAAACATGATGTGACTACGTATAAGGAGATTTTAAGCTTGGAAGGAAACGTCTGGTGTTTAAAGCCGTATAATCTCTTGCGAGATGAGAAGATTGTTCAAACTTGGTTTCAATATACTCAACTACGGGCCAGGTGGAAAGAAGATCAGAAAATTGGCTTTTCAATGACCGATGAAAATTTGATAAAGCAAATTAGAAACCAGGGTCCAGCACATATCAAAAGGATATATCTTGCATTGATAGAAATTGACTCAGAAACAGAACTTGTTAAAGATTGTATGATAAAATGGGCCCAGAATATCCAAGAAGTTATTACAATGGACACGTGGGAAAAGATCTGGGTGAGGGACGTAAAATTTACACAAGCTCAAAACCTAAGAGAGAAATTTTATAAAATGTTTTATAGATGGCATTTAGATCCTAAAAAGCTTGCAAGAATGTATCCGAACTATCAGCCAAAATGTTGGAGGTGTGGTGGCGAAGATGCAACATATTTTCATATATGGTGGACCTGCAAAAAGGTTAAGGCTTTTTGGACAAAAATTTGGTGGAATATGCATAAGATCTTCAAGCAAAGGATAAAGTTTTGTCTGCAATTGTTTTTGTTGGGCATAATTACAGATGCAACTGTTGTGGACACTAAGTTGATGTTGAACTTAATTACAGCAGCAAGACTCTTAATAGGCCAATATTGGAAAAAGGAGGAACTGCCGACTATAGAGGAATGGACTTTAAAGGTTTCTGACCTGGCGGAAATGGCAAAGATCTCGGCTTATTTGAAAGATCATTCGCAAGAACGTTATATTATGGAGTGGAAAAAATGGATTGATTATATCCAGAACAAATACGGGACTAAAAAGTTTCATTTAGCATTTGAATGTCTTCCTTTCTTTTTTCTTTTTTCTTTCTTTTTATATGTAATATTAATATTGTTTGTAGTTATCTTATATGAGCTAGAGAGCGATAGATTTAAGAGTTTATTGTTGTTAGCATATGGATGTTTATGATTGTCCTTTGTTTTTTTTTAATTGAAAAGTTTTAAAATACAATTTTCCTTTAAAAATCCCCCCTTCCCCCTCCCTCCTCCCCCCCACCTCCCCCCCTCCCCCCCTCCCCCCCGACTTCCCAGAGCTAAATACAAGGTATATATATAAAAAAACAATCATAAACAATCATATACTAACAACTATAAAGTCTAAAATCCATCACTCTCTAGCTTATATAGGATAAACAAGCCTTAGTAATATTGAATATATATAAAAAGAAACTAAAATAAGAAGAGAAAAAAAAAACGAAAGAAGACTTATTCAAATGCTACATAAAACTTCTTAACCCTATACTTGTTCTGGATAAACTCAATCCATTTCCTCCATTCCATAATATAGCGTTCTTGCGAATGGTCTTTCAAATAGGCCGAAATCTTCGCCATCTCTGCCAGGTCGGAAACCTTTAAAGTCCACTCTTCTATAGTCGGCAGTTCCTCTTTCTTCCAATATTGGCCTATCAAAAGTCTTGCTGCCGTAATTAAATTCAACATCAATTTGGTGTCCACAACTGTAGCGTCTGCAATTATTCCCAACAAAAAAAATTGCGGACAAAACTTTATCCTCTGTTTAAAAATCTTCTGCATATTCCACCAAACTTTTATCCAAAAGGCCTTAACCTTCTTACATGTCCACCATATGTGAAAATATGTTGCATCTTCATCACCGCACCTCCAACATTTAGGCTGATAATTCGGATACATACTTGCAAGCTTTTTAGGATCTAAATGCCATCTATAAAACATTTTATAAAAGTTCTCTCTTAGATTTTGAGCTTGAGTAAATTTTACGTTCCTCACCCAAATCTTTTCCCACGTGTCCATTGTGATAACTTCCTGAATGTTTTGGGCCCATTTTATCATACAATCCTTAACAAGCTCTGTTTCTGAGTCAATCTCTATCAATGCAAGATATATCCGTTTGATATGTGCAGGTCCCTGATTTCTAATTTGCTTTATCAAATTTTCATCAGTGATTGTAAATCCATGTTTCTGGTCTTCTTTCCACCTGGCCCGTAACTGAATATATTGAAACCAATTTTGAACAACCTTCTCTTCTCGCAAGAGATTATACGGCTTTAAACACCAGACGTGTAAATTTAGGCAGGACATTCATTTTTACTGCTGCAATCCGTCCCAACAAAGACAATTGCAACTTTTCCCAACTCTCCAGTTCTTTTTGAATTTTCCCCCATAGTTTTTCATAATTATTTTTATATAGCTTTGTATTAGAGGGCGACAAAATCACCCCCAAATATTTAACCCTTTTAACAATCTCAAATCCAGTTAATCCTTCTAAGAGAGCCTTTTGCGAAACTGTCATATTTCTAGCCATAATTTTGGTTTTCTGTGTATTAACTTTAAATCCAGAAACCTTCCCATATTGCGTTATTATCTCCATCAGGTCCACAACAGAGTTCTCTGGCTGGGTCACTGTAACAACCAGATCATCTGCGAATGCTCTCAATCTATAGTCCTGATCTCCAATTCGTATCCCCTTAATTTTTTCCGAATTCCGAATTTTAACCAATAATATCTCTAATGTTAACACAAATAACAAGGGCGATAACGGACACCCTTGCCTTGTGCCCTTCTCAATATTACATGCTACTGTCAAACTATTATTAACTATAATTCGGGCAGTTTGTTTTTGATATAATGCCCTAATCGGTTGTAAAAATTTTTCCCCAAAATCCATTTTATCTAAAACTTTCAACAAGAATTTCCAATTCAATTGATGAAAAGCTTTTTCAGCATCTAAAAAAATTAGCACCGCAGCGATCTGGTTGTTCCTTTCCAAAAACTCTAACACATCAACTATATGCCTCACATTACTTTTCATTTGCCTACCACTAATAAACCCCGTTTGATCCCCATGAATCACCTGTTGCAGAACCCTCATCAGTCTATTAGCCAAAACCTTAGCAAATATCTTGTAATCTGTATTTAAAAGCGATATCGGTCTATAGTTTTTAACTTGAGTAGCATCTTGGTCTTCCTTCGGAATCAAAGAAATAAAAGCTGTTCTCCAAGACGGTGGCACCTTTTCCCCCCTCTGGATTGTCTGGAACAGTTCCTTTAACGGTTTTATCATCTCTAATTGTAAATTTTTGTAATAGGCCGCAGTCAAGCCATCCGTACCTGGTGCTTTGTCCACCTTCAATTCCTTAATTGCTGTAAAAATTTCTTCTTCTGTAATCAGTTGATTAATCCCCTCTTTTTGTACTTGCGTAAGAACCGGGATGCTAGCATTCTCCAAATATATATCAATATCTTTTTCATTAATTTCCTCTTTAGCATATAATTTCGAATAAAAATCCACAAAAGCATCCTTAATAAGATTCTGTTGAAACACAACCCTTCCTTTATACTCAATCTTATCTATATTAGAAGCCCTTTGTTTTTTCCTCAATCTATAAGCTAACCATCTGCCTGGTTTATTAGCGTTGCAAAAAGTATTATGCCTAGCAAACCGCAGATTGGTCGCCACTTGATCAGCCATTAATTTATCAAATTGTCCTCTTAGCAATCTAATAGCCTCCTTGGTCTTCACATCCTCTGGGTTCAAAATCAAAGCCTTTTCTTTTTCCTTTATTTCATTCTCCAGTTCTTTCCTTCTAGTTTCCACTGCACGTCTATGTTTATTATTCATATATATCAACACCCCTCTCATATAGGCCTTGCTAGCATCCCAAACCATATCCATAGAGGTACCCTTATACATGTTAGTCTCAAAAAAATCCTTCATCCGCTGTTTGCATTCTTCCACATTTCTCTGATTTCTAAACAAATTCTCATTTACGCGCCACGAGCGCCTGTCTCTTATCTCCTTATCAATCTCTAACCAAACTGGACTGTGATCAGAGATAGTTCTTGCACAAATCTTCACCTTTTTGGTCCTCAAAAAAAAATCATTAGTCAACAAAATAAAATCAATCCTCGAAAAAGATTGATGTCTATCAGAATAAAAAGTATAATCCTTCTCCTGCAAATGTCTCTCACGCCAAATATCTCGCAGTTCCAGGTCATCCTTCATTTCAAAAAAAGATTTAGGCAATCTAGCATGACTTGGAGTGCGCTTGAAAACTCCAGCCTTGTCCAACTGTACATCCAAAACACCATTCCAGTCCCCCATAAAAATAAAAGATTTATAATCCAACTGGGTAAGCTTTGTGTGAAGTAAACTAAAAAAGTCATCTTGTTGTTGATTAGGTGCATATAATCCAACTAAAAGCGTCTTTTTACCTTCTAACAGCAGCTCAATCATAACATATCTTCCATGCTTGTCTGCTTCAATTAAGTCTGCTGTTAAGGCACTTTTAACATAAACAACCACTCCATTTTTCTTGTTTTCTGCAGAAGCAACAAATTGCGTACCCAACTTCGAGTTCGATAAATACTTTTGATCCAAAACTCTAATATGCGTTTCTTGCAAACATATAACATCTGTCTTAAATTGTTTTAAATATTGAAAAACTTTCTTCCTCTTCTGTGGTGAATTTAGTCCATTAACGTTCCAGGTTAGGAATTTAGTTGCCATGCATATCCTCCCAAAGCTCTTGGACCACAGCTTTGATAGGACTATCTTCTTTAGGCCGTGCTCCTCCCACTGCTTGGCTATGAGTACATTGTGAAGATTCTGAGGACTTTTGCTGGTCTTGTTCTTTTATTTTCTTTACTCATTTTAAAGCAGCACGCGTTACCCTTTGCTCTCTAGGATCATCCAAAGAAGTTATAACTTGATCTCCTCCAGCTCCATTTTCCTCTGTTTCATCCTCTTGATGTTCTCCTTCTCCAGATCCCTTTGCAGCTTCCAGAAGTGTTAATGGGGTTGCTTTTAAGACATTATTGTAGAAATCACGCGCTTGCTTCACAGTAATCAGCCGATACCTTTTACCTTCATGCATCACCATCAGCCCGTCTGGAATCTCCCATCTGAACCTTATATCTCGTTGCTTGAGCTCTTGCACGAGAAATGTAAAATCCTTCCTTCTCCTTAAAATCTTTGGAGGGATTTCTTTTAAAACCAAGACTTCTTGATCAGCAATCACAACTTTAGCATCATAGGCAGCTTGTATAACTTCATCTCTAATTTCTCTTTTTGCAAAGTATACCACCACATCTCTAGGCAACTTTCTCTGTCTGGTAATCCATGAATTCACACGGAACACTTTATCCATAGCTGCTCTTATTTCAGATGCTGGCTGGTTCAATACCACTTCAAGAGCCTCAGAAACCAGCTGCTTTAAATCTTCCTTAATATCCTCTTTTAAACCTCTGATTCTAACAGCAAACTGCATCTGGTAATATTGAGCAAGGCTTAACTCCCTTTCCATTTTGTCTCTTAAATTTTCATTCTCCCGTACTTTTGCTTCTAATATTGCGTTCTTTTGGGTCAAATCATCCACTTTTTCATCTAAATCTTCCACACATTCCGCCACTTTATGCACTGAAGACAAAATGTCTACCTTCATCACGCTGAACTTCTGTTCCATCCTCTCTTCCATTCTCTCCTCCAGTTTCTCCAATTTCTCCTCCATCTGTGCAAATTTATCACCAATTGATTGATTAATTGATTCCAAAAGTACCTGGGCATGTTTATCCAGTGCATCTCGTAAATCCTTCGGTGTCAGTACATCAGGAGGGTGCAACGCCTGTAGTGATGATTGTTGCACCGGAGAAGATCCACCACTCCAAAGAGTTTTAGGGGGAGGTTTAGCCGCCATCTTTTACTTTTGCTTTTCAATTGTGACGCACTTTCACTTAAAGTTTAAAAAGTCCATCAAGCTCGAGAGTATAGTAAAATAATCCTCTTCACCTTTTCCTCTTGTACCGCTCTGCCTGCTCCTTTAATCCATAGTCCTTTCTTCAGGCAGGGGTGGTTCGCAGACGCCTGGCTCTGCTCCAAGAAGTCCGGAGCAGAGACGCTGGCCAGCTGGGAGCAACCCAGGCTTCGGGGGAGTTCAATCCTTCAGCCGCCCAAGCTCCAAGCTCAGGCGGCCCCGGAGAACTCGACCCCTACCTGGGTCCTCACCCCCTCCTCTTCTCCCGAGGAGGGGGCTTCAAATTCACCCGAACAGCTGATCGGCGCTGTTTCGGGCGAAAAAACACACAGCTGAGCCGCGGGCAGCCCGGGAAGGCTGTCTCCGGTGCCGCGCAGCCACCGGAAGTCGATTGTCCTTTGTTTTTATACCTTGTACTTAGCTCTGGGAAGTTGGGGGGGAGGGGGGAATGGGGGGAGGGGTAGGGAGAGATAGGTAGGGGTGGGGGAGGGGGGGATTGTTAAAGATAAAATGTACTTTAAAACTTTTCAATAAAAAAAAACTTCAGGATCTGGCCTTCTAAAGAGCAGTCAGGGTTGATCTCCTCTAGGACTGACCGGTTTGATCGCCTTGCAATCCAAGGGACTTGCAGGAGTCTTCTCCAGCACCATAGTTCAAAGGCCTCAATTCTTTGGCGCTCAGCCTTTCTTATGGTCCAACTTTCACAGCCATACATTGCAACTGGGAAGACCATAGCCTTGACTATACGCACTTTTGTTGGCAGGGTGATGTCTCTGCTTTTTAGTGTGCTGCCTAGATTTGCCATGGCTTTCCTCCCTAGGAGCAAGCATCTTTTAATTTTTTGGCTGCAGTCTCCATCTGCAGTGATCTTGGAGCCCAGGAAAATAAAGTCTGTCACTACCTCCATTTCTTCCCCATCTATTTGCCAGGAATTGAGAGGGCCGGATGCCATGATCTTGGTTTTCTTAATGTTACGTTTTAAGCCAACTTTTGCACTCTCCTTCTTCACCCGCAACAAGGGGCTCTTTAGTTCCTCTTCACTTTCTGCCATTAGAGTGGTATCATCTGCATATCTTAGGTTGTTGATATTTCTCCCGGCAATCTTAATTCCAACTTTTGATTCATCTAGCCCTGCCTTTCTCATGATGTGCTCTGCAAATAAATAGGCAGGGTGACAGTATACAGCCTTGCCGGATTCCTTTCCCAATTTTGAACCAATCAGTGGTTCTCACTGTTGCTTCTTGACCCGCATATAGGTTTCTCAAGAAACAAATAAGATGGTCTGGTACTCCCATCTCTTTAAGAACTTGCCACAGTTTGTCGTGATCCACACAATCAAAGGCTTTAGCATAGTCAATGAAGCAGAAGTAGATGTTTTTCTGGAACTCCCTAGCTTTCTCCATGATCCAGGATATGTTGGCAATTTGATCTCTAGTTCCTCTGCCTCTTCAAAATCCTCCCTGTACTTCTGGTAGTTTTCGATCCACATACTGTTGGAGTCTAGCTTGTAGGATTTTAAGCATAACTTTACTAGCATGTGAAATGAGTGCAATGGTATGATAGTTTGAACATTCTTTGGCACTGCCTTTCTTTGGAATTGGAATGTAAACTGATCTTTTCCAATCCTGTGGCCACTGCTGAGTTTTCCAAATTCACTGGCAAATTGAGTGTAGTACTTTTACTGCATCGTCTTTTAAGATTTTGAATAGCTCAGCTGGAATACTGTCACCTCCACTAGCTTTGTTGTTGCTCAGCTTTTCTAAGGCCCACTTCACTTCACATTCTAGGATGTCTGGCTCGGGGTCAGTGACCACCTCATCGTGGTTATCAGGGACGTTAAGCTCGTTCTTGTATACAGTAGTTCTTCTGTGTAATTTTGCCACGTCTTCTTAATTTCTTCTGCCTCTGTTAGGTCCCTGTCATTATGGTCCTTTATCATGCCCATTGTTGCATGAAATGTTCCCTTCACCTTTCCAATTTTCTTGAAGAGATCTCTGGTCCTCCCTAGATCAGCAGCCGAGGGCGCCACTATTCCCTGCAGCCAAAATCCAGAGTAGACAACAGCAACCCCCATCTGTCCAACAACCATTGAGGGGCCTACAACAGCAGGTGGTGCCACAATGTCACGCCGACCAACAGCACCCTCCTGTCAGACAACCACAGCAGGGGAGGCAGCAGCAGGGCCCAAACGTGCAACCCCTGGGCCTACAGCAGCACTAATAGGGTAGACAGCATCTGGGGGTCCAACAGCAGCAGTGGGGGCCCTGGCAGCTGTTGAATCAACAACCAGGAGGGGGCCAGCAGTAACTGGGGGCACAACAACAGCAGTGGGGGACCCAGCAACCATTGAACCAACAACCAAGGGGGAGCCAGCAGTGATGGGGGCCCCAGCAGCCATTGAACCAACAACCAGGTTGGAGCCAGCAGCAATGGGGGCCTCAGCAACCATTTATAAGCCCACCCTTCAGAGCAACCTTTTATGGGGACCCAGAGAAACTGATTTTCTTCCTCAACCAAGTACACTCTCATTTGAATTGCTGGGCCCATCTCTACCTGGACCCAGGTGCTATGGTCGATGTGATTGTGTCCAGCCTAGAGGGAGAAGCATCCAAATGGTTGAACAATTTATATAATGAGCAGGCCCCTGAATTGGAGAACCCCCACCTTTTACTCCTCGGGCTGTGGGAAAGATTTGAGGACCCATCCATTGCCCTCAAAGCGGAAGAACTAATCCATAAGATAAAGCAAGCTGGCCAGCCTGCCCTAGAGTACGTGCGGGAGTTTTGAAAGATGGCAGGTCGGATAGAGAGATGGCCTGAGCAATCAATAATTCATCTTTTTAGAGAAGGGTTAGACAACCACCTTTCTCAGGCATGTATCTACCGAGCTGTGCCCGACCAGCTGCATGAATGGTACCAGGCAGCGGTGAAATTAGATGTTCAGCTTGCCCGCTATAAAAAGCCTCTCCCACTTGAAGCTGCGCCGAAGTCAGAGCCCAGATTTAATTTAATTTAATTTAATTGGATTTATATACTGCCCTTTCCCACAGGACTCAGGGCGGTTTACAGGGTATTTAAAACAAGAAATACAAAAGTTAAAAACAATTAAAAATAATTACAACAGTCCCTGAAAAAGTAAAAACCCCCAATTAAAATTAAAATTAAAATTCTCAGCCTGGGCCAGAGAGCTCGAAGAGCCAGGTCTTCAGGTCCCGGCGGAATGAACGGAGGTCGGGGGCAGTCCTAAGCTCCACGGGCAGCTGGTTCCAGAGGGCAGGCGCACCCACTGAGAAGGCCCTCCCCCTGGGTGTTAACCACCGGCAATCTTTTACCGGCGGCACCCTGAGAAGTCCTTCCCTGTGGGAGCACACTGGACGAAGGGAGCTTGATGCCGGCAGCAGGTGTTCCCTCAGATATCCCGGACCCAAGCCATTTAGGGCTTTATAGGTCATTACCAGCACCTTGAATCTCACCCGGAGGGCAACCAGAAGCCAATGCAGCTCACGGAGTAGAGGTGTTACATGGGAGTATCGGGAAACTCCCATCACAACTCGCGCGGCCGCATTCTGCACCAGCTGAAGCCTCCGAGTGGTCCTCAAGGGCAGCCCCATGTAAAGAGTGTTTCAGTAGTCTAAACGGGAGGTCACGAGCGCATGAGTGACTGTGCGTAGGGCATCTCGGTCCAGGTAGGGTCGCAACTGGCGCAACCTGAGCAAAAGACCCCCTGGTCACGGCTCCTAAATGGTCTTCAAAATTGAGCCGGGAGTCAAGGAGTATGCCCAAGGTGTGAGCCGTATCAATGGGGGGTAACACCTCACCCCCCATCGTTAAAGGTGGAATGGTCTGGTTAACCTGAGATGCCGATATGCACAGCCACTCAGTCTTGGCAGGATTGAGACGAAGCCTGTTTCTCTCCATCCAGACCTGGACCGCCTCCAGGCAACGGGACATCACGGCAAGGGCATCGCTGGGTTGGTTCGGGGTGGAAAGAAAAAGTTGGGTATCATCAGCGTACTGATGATACCCCACCCCGAAACCACGAATGATCTCACCCAGCGGCTTCATGTAGATGTTGAACAGCAGGGGCGAGAGAACCGACCCCTGAGGAACTCCACAAACAAGAGGCCTCGGGGTGGATCTCTGCCCTTCCGTGAACACCGACTGCGAGCAGCCCAGGAGATATGAGGAGAACCTGCCTGCTAAACCCATGATCGCTATGTCAGGGGCACAAGTAGACCTAAAAGTGCTAGACGATACTGGCTACTCCCGATGCATCATTAGCCTGTCATGTGCCTTGAGACTGGGCATACAGGCTAAGCCGCTCTCCAAACCTGTGAGGTTTGAGCAAGCCGATGGCTCCCTAATGGGAGGGACTTTAGTCACGCAATTAACGGAGTCCTTATGCCTAGAAATAGGTGAGCACTGGGAGTTTATTCGCTTCCTGGTAGCTCCAAAAATGTCTGAGACTGTGATCCTAGGACTAGTCTGGCTAGCCAAATGGAAGCCATTTATCTGGTGGGAAAAGGGAATGAGAACTGTGAGACTACCCATAGGGCCTGATCCCATTGATTCAACAGATGTTACGGGAGAATTTAGCCCACCCAATGAGCGTGCGCACATGGCTGCCTTACAGCCACCCAGCAAGCCGCTCATACCCAGTGAATACTAGGACCTAGCGGAGGCATTTAGTGAGAAAGAATGCGATACCTTGCCTCCTCACCATCTCAATGATTGTTCCATTGAACTGTTACCAGGGCCCAAACTCCCCCGACCAAGAATGTATGCCCCCTTGAAATGGAGGAGATGCAGCGATATGTGGATACAAACCTAGTGAGGGGATTCATCGAGTGGGCCAAGTCAACCATGGTGCCCTTGTGTTGTTCAAAGAGAAAAAGGTTGGGTCTCTTTGTCTCTGCGTAGACTATAAGAGCCTTAACACTGTGAGTGTGGAAAATAAATACCCTCTCCCCCTCCTGAACGACTAACCCACCTGGCGAAGGGGAGTGTCTTCACTAAATTAGACCTGAGAGAAGCATATTACCGGGTGAGAATAAAGGAGGGGAATGAGTTGAAGACAGCCTTCAACTGCTCCTTGGGAAGCTACCAGTTCAAAGTCATGCCATTTGGACTGCAATGGGCCCCAGATGTATTTATGCAGTTGATCAATGAGGTCCTACATGATCATTTATACAAAGGGGTTCTGGTATATCTTGATGACATGCTGATATACAGTACGAATATGACTGACCACAGAAAACTGGTCAGAGAAGTGTTAAAGAAACTATTAAATGCCAAACTTTATGTCAAATTGTTGAAATGTGAATTTCACCAAACCCGATTAGATTATCTTGGCTATAGAATTTCCAATGAGGGTATCGAAATGGACCCAGCCAAAGTAAAAACCATAATTGAATGGCAGACCCCCCAAAGACCTGCAAACAGCTCCAGAACTTCCTAGGGTTTGCCAACTTCTACCGTCAATTTATTCCCTTTTGCTGAGATTCCTCTACCTCCTACAGAACTACTTAAAATGGGCAAGGGTGGGGGGAAAACCGCGACCTGGCCAACCACTAGCATGGAATATGAGTTGTCAGAAAGCTTCTGAGAATTTAAAAAGACTATTTGCGGCTGAACCGGTCCGAAAGCAACCCTGCCCAGGGCAGCCCTTCGTAATTCAAGCAGATGCCAGCGACGTGGCAGTCGGAGCGGTGTTATTACAAAAGAATAAAAATGGGGTCCTGCAACCTTGTGCTTACACCTCTAAGAAATTTACTGAAAGCGAGAGCAGATGGACAGTCTGGGAGAAGGAGGCCTTCGCTATTAGGTGGGGGGTATTAAACTGGCAGCACTATTTAGAAGGGATCAAGGTGCCTTTTGAAGTATGGACAAATCACAAACATTTAGAGGCACTAAAAACTCCCTGCAAATTGTCCCCAAAACAAGTGTGATGGGCACAGTACTTCAACCGTTTTAACTTTACTCTAAAGTACATACCAGGAAAAAAAACTTTCTATCTGATGCGCTCTACTGATTGCCATAGTACAAAAGCGAACACAATGTTAACGAGGCAATTATCGCCTGCAAAGGACTTCCATCGGCTCAACGCCTGACTAAGTTGTTCCTAAAACATGTCTACCGACTACATGGCACCCCTAAGTGAATAATTTCAGACAGAGGGGTGCAGTTCACAGCGAAATTTTGGAGAGACTTTCTTAAATTAATTGGATCATCTCAAGGCCTATCAACTGCTTTTCACCTGGCTACTAATGGAGCTGCAGAATCTGCCAACAAAATGGTAGAACAATACCTTAAATGCTACGTCTCTTACCAACAAACAAACTGGACTGACCCTTTTGCACAGGTGGCTTACAATAATTCAGTACATACCAGCACCGGCTACACTCCTTTCCGTGTACCCACAGGGAAAGAATTCAACCCTATACCGGAATACCCTCAGTTACCCTTCACTTTCCAGACTCTTGATCATTGGGTGAGGGGTTGGGAAGAAGTTTGGAAAAATACAAAGGTGGCCTTAAAAAAGACTTTTGAGACCTATAAAAAGCAAGCTGACAAAAAGAGAGCTCCCCAAAGAACATGCCAAGTTGGGGAAAAGGTCTATTTGTCGACCAAATACCTACGCCTTAAACTACCTAATAATAAATTAGGACCAAAATTCTTGGGGCCTTTCCCCATTGTTATTGTTAACCCAGTCACAGTGGAATTGAAACTCCCCAGACTTTTGGGAAAAATTCACCCGGTTTTCCATTGCAGCTTACTAAAACCTTTTCGGGCCTCCACTTTAAGACCTCCCCCTAAAAAGGTACCTGGTCCCCTAGTAGTAGCGGGTCAGACCCATTATGAACTGAAACGTATTCTTGACTCTAGAATTTTTAAGGGAAAATTGAAATACCTAGTACAATGGAAGGGATACCCATTGTCTGAAGCCATTTGGGTGAAATCTAGTGATGTGAAAGCTGACAGACTTATCAAAAGGTTTTAAGAGAAACACCCCAACCAACCAAAAGCCAGCTCCTAACTTGTGTTTTGTTTACATTACAGGATATGTCCTTTTTGTAAGGGGGACCGGATGTCAATGCTGCTAACATCGAATGTTCTTGCTTGACAAGAGATGAAGAAGCAGCTATTTCATATGTTAAACTTTTGTATTGCTTTAAGAGATAGGGTTAAGGCTGGGAGGAGGAAGAGTGTACCTCAAGGCCGTCTGAAATTAAAGAAGATAAGAACTTGGCTTGTCTAACGGAAGAGAAACTGATTCTTTAAATTAATTAGAGAATGTGATTAATGAAAAAATAGAAAGGTGGAGAATTGTGTTTAATATATTGTGCAAGGGGGCATTGATTTCAGATTCCAGCTTCCTTCGAGCAAGCATTTACCGGTATATTGGGCAAATAATGGACTTTAAAGGTAAACAATGCCTCAGAGTCACTTGAAAAGCTCATATGTAAAAGCTCATAGGAAACCTGACATGCGCCTTCCTCAGGCTCCCCTCCTCCAAACACACCGCTGCCGTCTCACCCGACTCCCTCCCCACCTCACTGGGCAAAACAGTGGAGGAGGGCAGCCCGAGGAAGGCGCAGCAGATGAAAAAAGGGCCGAATGGCCCTGCTGCAAAAGAGTGGGGTGGGGAGGGAGGCAGGGGAGGTGGCAGCGGTGTGTTCGGAGGAGGGGAGCCTGAGGAAGGTGCAGCAGATGGAAAAAGGGCTGGACGGCCCTGCTGCAAAAGAGTGGGGTGGGGAGGGAGTCGGGTGAGACAGCAAGGGTGTGTTCAGAGGAGGGGAGCCTGAGGAAGGTGCAGTAGATGGAAAAAGGGCCAGATGGCCCTGCTGCAAAAGACACGGGTGGGGAGGGAATTGGGTGAGGTGGCAGCAGCATGGTCGGAGGAGGGCAGCCCAAGGAAGGCACAGCAGGTGGAAAAAGGGCTGTCCACTTTTCGTGAATGTAACAGAGAAGTCAGCAAGGCACACGCACCTCTCTGCCCCGGCCTAATCAGAAGCGGCAGCTCTAGGCCAGTGTTTTGGTCACATGGGTGTTTGTAGTTGCGGCGTCCCTGGTAACCCACCCTTTCCTGTTCCCCACCCTACTACTACCCTTCTCCCCGCGGGCTCGGTTGGCCGTGGAGCCGCTGCTGGGCAATGCCATTTGTGCGCTACCAAAAGGTCATTGTTAGGCATATGGTATTAGCCTACAATGTTGGGTTGAAAATATATTAACCATGATGTTATGTCTTTAAAATGTTAATTGGCCAATAGGTGTGTAAGTGTTCTCATGGCCATAAGAGGGAGCTAGTAACGTAGCTTCTTTCTCTCTCTGAATTCACTGCTCTCTACTATTACTGTTTTTGCTCTGTTACCTGAACTGTGTATTGACCTCTGGACCGGTAAGAAGACTTTGTATTTTGGATTACTTCTTGGACTGTTACTATTGTGAATGACCTGGACTGTTTATTTTTGACTGTGCATTTTTGTTTTTACACCACCTTAAAGTAAACTACTTTTTGCTTTTACAACTCAGTGTACTCTTGTGTTTACTGTGTGACTCTTGCTGCTCTCAGTACCCTTTCTTGTCTGTGCAACTCTTTGGTAGCACAAGGAGATCTCTGCACAACAATTCCTGAACACTGGTTATGGGCCCAGGCCTGTACTGAGAGTTAGTACACACAGTATTCCTAGCTGAGTTTGTGTTAGCTATTTGGTGTAAAATGGCACAAGAACTGTTGTCAGGCATCTCCTGGATAACCCAGTTGGATGGGTCAAACTATGTATCCTGGTCCACGAAATGCTGCTTGCTTTTGCGCAAGGAAGGACTATGGACTGTAGTAAATAACCCACCAGATACAACTGCTTGGGATGCAAATAACGAAGAGGATGCAAAGAAGATAGACGACTTTAAACAAAACAATGAGAAAGCTCTTTGCATTATTGGACTAACACTGAATGACCAGCAGCTTGTCCATATTCGTGGTGAGGAGTCTGCTGCTAGGTGTTGGGGCGTTTTGCGAAGGCTTTATGTTCGAGACAGTGTGGGTGCACATATACACCTTAGAAAACCAAACCTTGATTATCTGCACACGTTTGGCACCCCAGCTTGGGTCCACATTCCTGCACAACTCAGGAGTAAAGGCCAACATAGGGCTAGGCAATTATACTTCGTAGGTTACGAAGCTAATCATAGATCCTATCGTTTCTGGGAACAAGGCAAAACTAATGTATATAATAGTGCAAGTGCCAAATTCCTTGAGCACGTTGGTTGAGATAGGTTAGAGCAAGAAACTGTTAATACTGATCCTCTAGTGTTTGAGGACTCCTCTGATAATGTAACTAGTAATGATAAGACATCTCCTGTAAATATAAAAGATGAAGAGGAGATAGGGGAGATAAAAGATGAATCAGAGGAAGGAGAGGAGTCAGAAATTCAAAGCCCTGTAATTCCTTGGCGTTCAACGCGCATCAGACATCCACCTGATCGTTATGAAGCTAGTGCAATATGTCAAGTTAGTTTAGAGCCTTCTAACTATGATGAGATCAGGATGTATCCTGAAAAGGAACAGGCATCATGGAAATCTGCAATGAACAGGGAGTTGAAGTCTTTGCAGGATCTTAAGGTCTATGAGAAACCTCTGGACCGGTAAGAAGACTTTGTATTTTGTTTTTGTTTTTTTATAAATGAATCTTTATTTACATTTCACGTTAAAAACTCACCATACACCAACAAAGACAAAAAAAAACATTTACAATATACAAAAAACGAAGAAATCAAAAAATTGAAAACCATTTCAAAAATTTCACATTATATCTACTTCTAAACTAATAAGAGAGCCTTGGTGGCACAGTGGGCTAATGCCTCCTTAAGTAACACCAGCTGCCTGCAATTAGTGCAGGTTCGAGTCCCACCAGGCTCAAGGTTGACTCAGCCTTCCATCCTTTCCAAGGTAGGTAAAATGAGAACCCAGATTGTTGGGGGCAATTAAGCTGACTTTGTAATAATGCCGCTTGGGGGCTGTGTGAAAGCCCTAATAAGCAGGCATATACACAAAATGAAGGCTACTGCTAAGCTTGTAAGCCGCCCTGAGTCTTCGGATATAAATGGAATTAAAAAAAATTATATTCCACTCATTAAGTCTCTTATAACCATTCAACTCCAAAGCTTATTCATTAACAAAAACTATATCACTTCATTTTTGACCAATCTCCAAGCCACCCTCATTTCTTTAATCTTTTATCCATCCAAATATACCATTTATTCCATGATAGAAATGCTGGTGTCTCTTCTTTACCCTTCAACTTCTTGGTCAATGTGTCTGCTTCTGCACAATCAAGTATTCTCCTAATTATAACTTCATCCGGCAGGGTATGATTTGCCTTCCAAAATTGAGCATACCCCATCCTTGCCGCCGTTAAGATATGTAAAACCAAATACCATATTTCCTTCTTAATATTTCCAGGCCTGGAGCCAACCCTATCAAATGCTTTTAGAGCATCGATAAATATTAAAGCTAATTGTTTATCTGGTCAGCTTTCATAATACTCCAGAACATTTAATATAATTCTGAGATTATCTTTTATTTGTCTAGTGGGAAGGAACCCATTCTGGTCTGTATGTATGAATTGGTTTAAGTAAATTTTTAATCTATCTGCAATTATTGTTGCAAATATTTTATAATCTGAATTAAGACTTTGTATTTTGGATTACTTCTTGGACTGTTAGTATTGTGAATGACCTGGACTGTTTATTTTTGACTGTGCATTTTTGTTTTTACACCACCTTAAAGTAAATCACTTTTTGCTTTTACAACTCAGTGTACTCTTGTGTTTACTGTGTGACTCTTGCTGCTCTCAGTACCCTTCCTTGTCTGTGCAACTCTTTGGTAGCACAAGGAGATCTCTGCACAACAATTCCTCAACAGTCATGATCCTGGGATACCGCTCGGTTGGTGAGTGGTGCTCTGCCCGGCCGGAGGAAAGCAGAGGGGGCTGTCCATGGGAGGCACCATGTAGTAACAGGTGCCAGTTGGCTGCTCTGCTGCAAGCAGTGCCCCAAGAGCCGGGTGTGGGCGGGAGTTGGAAGTTTGGCAGGTAACAAAGTGACTGCTGTGGAAAAGGGACCTGGGCTGGCTGTGCATGTGCCGAAGCGATGGTCAGAAGGAGAGCAGCGGAAAGGGGACTGAGGGAGGGGCGGCGGGTTTGCGCCGTTCCTGAGTGGACCAAGTCTGGAGGGCAACTCATGAGGTATATGGGGGCTGGCAGGTATTGCCTGGCGGAGAGGCGGGGGCAGTGGGAGTTTGCAGGCGAGGGAGGGGAGGCGGGCAAGCACCAGAACACCAGGGAGATTACCACCTTGGTTGCCTCGGTTGCTGGGCAGTGGCAGGGTGTGAAAGAGCAAGTGGTTGTGCATGTGAATGTCGGGCCGAGCACGCCCGACATTCGAACGGGCCGCGGGGTGACTCACCAGACTGCCGGGCCCCCGCAGAGCACCCCGTCAGGCCCCGAAGCCTCCCGCCGGCGCCCGTCGTCTCCCGGAGGGCCAGGACGGCATTCGGCCCTCCCCAGCATTCCGGTGACCGGAGGAACCCACCAGGCCCCAAAGCCTCCCGCCGGCGCCCGTCATCTCCTGGAGGGCCGGGTCAGCACACGGCCCTCCCCAGCGTCCCGGTAGCCGCCCGGAGCAACTTACCAGGCCGCAGGGTCGTTCGCCGGCATCCTCGCCTCCTCGCCATGCTGCCGGGTTCCGGAAATGGCTGGCCACGCCCACGCTACTCCAACGGGTCGGGGAATGGGCCAGCAAGAAGAACGGCGCAGCGGCGGGCCGCCTGCCAGCTGGGGAGGCCGCGGACCAGCCAGCCGGGCCCCGGAGGCTGCTTACAGGCCGGGAAGGGGCCGTACGATGAACTAGCCGGTGGCTGCCCAGCGCCCGAGCTGCAGGGCAAGAATGGGTGCCTGGGTGGGCCAGGGGGTGACGGAGACGACCGGTGGGCCGGGAAGGGGTTTGGCGAGCAGCTTGCGGCGGTCTGGGGTGGTGAGGGGAAAGAAGAGTCTAGGCAGAGCTCCGGGTGGTGGTGGGACGGGAGCCAAAAGGAGGGAGCCTTGGGAGGCGGGGTTTAAGTAGGGTGGGGGCGTGGTGGTGTAATCAAGGGTGTGGTGGTGGGAGTTGGCCTTGCCGGCTATTTAACAGCGTTGACTGTGCTGTAAAGTCAACGCTGACTTCATTTGTCTTTGAGTGACTGTTTATGCGGACAATAAACACGGCTTAGAAGAACCAGCTCCCGTTCCGGTTTCAATCTTTGGGTGACTCGTCGGACGGGGTCTGAAAGTAAGTCAGCGTTCCTTTATTCTTTGCGGGGAGCTCTTTCCTCAGCAGTTTGCTATGGCGGAAGGCACGGAGGATTCTGCACCACTGGCTGAGGAGCAGGAGGAAGCTGGAGCTGCGGCTGGGCTCTTGGAGTCGGGGGAGGTGGGTGAGGAGGCGTTGCCCTCGGTGCGGCGGAAGGAAGCCCCCCCCCTCGAAGGCCCTGGTCCGGGGCCTCAGGAGGTTGCAGTGCGGAGGCGCAGCAGCGATCGGTGGACGCATTCTGATGGGAATCATCGAGGGCTCGGCCAAGGCCTGATGAACCGGCCTAAAGGTGCGTCTACTGAGTGGAGGGAGCGGTGTTTCATGGAGGACAGCGGTGAAGAATGGAGTTACTCCACCGTTCCGGGCAACCGTACTATGGAGGTTCTCAGAGAGCGGTTCGGGGAAGTGAGGGGTCGGGAGCCTGGGCTTTGGTCTGTTCCAGATGAGTCTGACCAGGGGCAGTGGTCCCTCCCAGGTGGCCTTGCTCAGCGGTCTAGCCCACCCCGCTTCCGTATGGACAGCCCGAGGTACCAGGGATCAGACCGCCACCCTGAGGTTCCCGGAGGTCCCAGGGTTTCGGCTCCCACTAAGGCGGTACCAAGTGGTATGACTCCCTGGGACAGCGTAACCGGAAGACCAAGACAGCAGCCGTCACGACCAGATGGGGGGGTTTCAGCCCAGGGGATGCCGCAGGGTCCTTGGGGTCAAGGGCTGGCGTGGGGTCCTCCGCCCCTGACCGTGGTCTATGATGGTCATCCAGACCGCCTGGCAATGTTTTTGGGGCAGGTGATTAATCACATGGACCAATACGGCCCGGCCTATACGTCCCAGTGGGCGATGGTAGTGGCTGTCACAGCATGTCTACAAGGAGAGGCTGCGGCCTGGGCGGCTGACCTTTATGGCGATCATGCCCGTGAGCTCGGGGACCTTGGTCTTTTCCTGGAGGCTTTACGGGCCCGTTTTGAAGATATCTCACGGGTGCTCCGTGCCGAGGCCGAAGTGTTGGATGTGCGCCAACAAGGAAAACCGGCAGTGCGTTACGTTGGGGAGTTCCGGAAGGTGGCCGGGAGGCTACGGTCATGGCCTGAACGCCTTCTTGTGCATCACTTTAAGGCTGGACTGGATAGTGCTTTGCGACGAGCTTGTGTGGTAAGAGGGGTTCCGGCCCGCCTGCAGGACTGGTTCCGGGTGGCTATTGAGCTGGACATTGGCTTGCAGGATACTCGAGGAAGGTCTGAGGGGGTGACCGGGGCCCGGTGGCCGGCCGAAAGGGTGAAGGTGGAGGAGCGGCCCGGCCTGCCGGTGGCCAAGGCCAACCCTGTACCGCCACCACATCCTGGTATTAGGTGTTTCCGATGTGACCAGCCGGGTCACCGGGCGGCTGAATGCCCGCTCCCGCCAGCCCGGATGGTTCCTCTAGCAACTTCGACACGGGCTTTGCCTGCTAGGAAGACCTCGGAGCGGTCCCGAACTGCTTATCAAGCAGCTGACGACAGCCGTCGGGTGACGACACCTCCCTTGGCAACCGGGCCCGTAACTACCCAGACCGTGCCGACGGAAGACCTTGAGGATCTGGAGTTGGAGGATGATCCGATGGTAAGCGCTCCGGTGTGTCCTTTTGTGTTCCCCGTGGTGTTGGTGAGCCCCGTGTCTGGGCAAAGGCGGGGGGTTAGGGCTTTGGTCGATTCGGGGAGCACCCGGTGTCTAATCAACCAGAAAACAGTGGCTGCAGTGGGTATCCGGTTGCAACGACTGGTAACCCCTCTTCGTTTCCAACAAGTGGATGGGTCGCTCCTTGGGGGGGCTCCTATCACCCACGTCACCGAGCCTGTCCGGCTGGAATTGGGGGCCCACTGGGAAATTTTGCGTTTTGTTGTGGTGCCCTCTATGACTGAAGCTCTTATTCTGGGCCTTACATGGCTTGATAAATGGGGCCCCACGATTTGGTGGGAGGGGGGTAGTCGTCATCTTCGGGTGGGTCTGGGCCCCGAGCCCCCTCTCCACCATTCCTTCCTGGGGCCGGAGGACACGGGGACGCGGGAGAAGGTTTGCGGGGTCACGGATGACTCGAAGGTGCATGTACCCCGGGTCTACTCGGATTTAATGGACGTCTTCGATGAGCGGGAGTGCAATTCGTTACCACCCCATCGGCCGACGGATTGTGCTATTGAGTTCGAACCTGGGGCCAGACTACCTAAGCCCCGTATGTACGCCATGTCTCCAAAAGAGATGCAGGAGTTACGGCGGTACATAGATAAGAACTTGGAAAGAGGATTTATTCAACCAGCACGATCCCGGGTGGCGGCGCCAGTTCTTTTTCGTGAAAAGAAGGATGGGGGCTTGCGCTTGTGTGTGGACTACCGGGGGGTTAATGCGGTGTGCGTGGAGCACCTCTATCCCCTTCCTTTGATGAAGGACATGCTGGCCCATTTGGCGACAGGCCGGGTATTCACCAAGTTGGACCTCAGGGAAGCCTATTACCGGGTGAGGGTCAAAGCCGGGGACGAGTGGAAGACCGCGTTTAATTGTCCTCTTGGCAGTTTCCAGTTCCGAGTGATGCCATTTGGCCTACAGGGAGCTCCCGCTGTGTTCATGCAATTGATCAATCAGGTCCTGCATGAGTTCCTGTATCGGGGTGTTTTGGTATACTTGGACGACATCCTGATTTACTCGGACACATTGGAGGAGCATGTGCTTCTTGTGCGGCAGGTGTTGTCAAGACTGCTGGAAGCGCAGCTCTATGTTAAACTGTCCAAGTGTGAGTTCCATAAGGCCCAGCTGGACTACCTTGGGTATCGTATATCGGCGGCGGGGGTGGAGATGGACCCTAGAAAGGTACATGCCATTCAACAGTGGCAGGCGCCGCAGACTCGGCGACAGTTGCAAAGTTTTCTTGGCTTTGCCAACTTTTATGGACAATTCATCCCACGTTTCGCAGCCGTCGCCCTGCCGTTAACAGATCTTTTGCGCACACGACAGTTGAAAACACGCCCGCGTCCGGGGCTGAAATTGGAGTGGTCCACCGCGTGTCAGCGGGCGTTCGAGGAACTGAAGTCCCTCTTTGCTAAAGGGCCCATTTTGAGACATCCCGACCCCAAGCTAGCTTATGTCGTACAGGCGGATGCGAGCGATGTTGCTCTTGGGGCCGTCCTCCTTCAGCGGAACAGTGCCGGGGTCCTGCAGCCGTGTGCTTATGCCTCTAAGAAACTGACTCCCACTGAACGTGCCTGGGCAGTGTGGGAGAAGGAGGCTTATGCGGTCCGTTGGGCTTTGGAAACCTGGCGACATCTTCTGGAGGGGGCCTCCCGTCCGTTCGAACTGTGGACGGACCATAAAAACCTGGAAGCTCTACAAACCCCTCGTCGCTTGTCGCCTAAACATGTCCGATGGGCCTTATACTTCCGTCGCTTCCGTTTTGTACTGAAGTATGTGCCGGGGGGTCGGAACTTTCTGGCGGATGCCTTGTCACGCATGCCTCAGTTTGACAGCAAGAGGGAGGAGGTGGTGCAGGCACTCATCCCGACACTGGCAACCGAGGGGATTGGTTCGGAGAGTGCTAGACAGGTGTCGGAGGAGGATTTGAACCAGGCCATCCAAAGGACCTTGCAGGAGGATGCCTGGTTGCAGAGTAATCCGGGACTATTAACTATGCGGGACGGTTTAGCGTGGCATGGAACACGACTGTATGTGCCCAAAACCGTGCGGCCACGCGTTCTGCATGGGTGTCACGACGCCAAACAGGCGGGACATTTCGGGTTTGTGAAAACCTTACATCTGGCACGTCGTCAATTCTGGTGGCCCCGCATGAAGAGTGACATCGAGCAGTACGTACGGCGTTGCCATATTTGTGCCACTACAAAGCCCCAAGTTGGGAAGCCTTTGGGGTTGTTGCAACAGGTAGCTGACCCAACTCGGCCTTGGCAGGACATCGCCATGGACTTCGTTGTGGACCTCCCAGAGAGTAAGGGTCACACTGTTATCTGGACAGTAGTTGACCTGTTTTCTAAACAGGCACACTTTGTCCCGTGTAAGGGGTTACCATCAGCCCGTCGCCTAGCTTGGTTGTTCCTCACGCAAGTATACCGACTGCATGGAGTGCCGCGGCGTGTGATTTCGGATAGAGGGGTGCAGTTCACAGCCCGGTTTTGGAGAGAGTTCTTGCGTCATATCGGCTCGTCCCAGGGATTGAGTACCGCCTATCACCCCAGCACCAACGGGGCCGCAGAACGAGCCAACGCTGCTGTTGAACGCTATTTACGGAGCTATGTTTCTTTCCGGCAGACGGACTGGGTGGACCTGTTAGCGCTTGCTGAAGTCGCATACAATAACGCAGTTCACAGTAGTACTGGCTTCTCTCCATATCGAGTGGTCACTGGTCACGAGTTCGTTCCCTTCAGTGAATGCCCTCAGGGAGAGGGATCTCCGTGCTCACCGCTTGACTGGATGCGTCAAATCACGGCTGCCTGGGGGGCGGCGAAGGAAGCGTTGGATCGGTCCGCCGTGGCGACCAAAACACAGGCGGACAAAAAACGAAAACCCTTTGCTACACCGCGGGTGGGGGACCTGGTTTACTTGTCCACCAAGTATTTACGGTTACAGGTCCCGTGCCGTAAGCTAGGACCCAAATACCTCGGGCCGTTCCGGGTGGTGCAGGTGGTAAACCCGGTGACGGTGCGGCTGCGGTTGCCTAGGTTTTTGGGTAAGGTCCACCCGGTGTTCCATAGTAGCCTGCTGAAACCTGCTCCAGCGGCTACCGCGGCAGCAGGGGAGGGGGGTCCCGGACCGGTTCACGCCGACCAATATGAGGTGCAGGAGGTCTTGGACTCCAGGGTACGGAGGGGCGCCCTACAGTATCTCCTTCGGTGGAAGGGGTACCCGGTGGAGGAGGCAACGTGGGTGTCGCGGGAAGACGTCCATGCTCCATGTTTGATCCGGGCGTTCCATCGAGCCCACCCTGGCAGGCCGGGGGGTGGGGGTCATGGGGGTGTGTGCACAGTGAATGATGCTATAACCCTGTTTTCTACATCTGCAGGAGGACCCTTGGTAGGGGGGGTGGCATGTCGGGCCGAGCACGCCCGACATTCGAACGGGCCGCGGGGTGACTCACCAGACTGCCGGGCCCCCGCAGAGCTCCCCGTAGGCCAAATGGCATCACTCGGAACTGGAAACTGCCAAGAGGGCAATTAAACGCGGTCTTCCACTCGTCCCCGAAATTAAACGCGGCATGTCGGGGCCGAGCACGCCCGACATTCGAACGGGCCGCGGGGTGACTCACCAGACTGCCGGGCCCCCGCAGAGCTCCCCGTAGGCCAAATGGCATCACTCGTAACTGGAAACTGCCAAGAGGACAATTAAATGCGGTCTTCCACTCGTTTTCTACATCTGCAGGAGGACCCTTGGTAGGGGGGGCGGCATGTCGGGCCGAGCACGCCCGACATTCGAACGGGCCGCGGGGTGACTCACCAGACTGCCGGGCCCCCGCAGAGCACCCCGTCAGGCCCCGAAGCCTCCCGCCGGCGCCCGTCGTCTCCCGGAGGGCCAGGACGGCATTCGGCCCTCCCCAGCATTCCGGTGACCGGAGGAACCCACCAGGCCCCAAAGCCTCCCGCCAGCGCCCGTCATCTCCTGGAGGGCCGGGTCAGCACACGGCCCTCCCCAGCGTCCCGGTAGCCGCCCGGAGCAACTTACCAGGCCGCAGGGTCGTTCGCCGGCATCCTCGCCTCCTCGCCATGCTGCCGGGTTCCGGAAACGGCTGGCCACGCCCACGCTACTCCAACGGGTCGGGGAATGGGCCAGCAAGAAGAACGGCGCAGCGGCGGGCCGCCTGCCAGCTGGGGAGGCCGCGGACCAGCCAGCCGGAGGCTGCTTACAGGCCGGGAAGGGGCCGTACGATGAACTAGCCAGTGGCTGCCCAGCGCCCGAGCTGCAGGGCAAGAATGGGTGCCTGGGTGGGCCAGGGGGTGACGGAGACGACCGGTGGGCCGGGAAGGGGTTTGGCGAGCAGCTTGCGGCGGTCTGGGGTGGTGAGGGGAAAGAAGAGTCTAGGCAGAGCTCCGGGGAAAAAGGGGGAGGTTTAGGCTGGGGGGTAACTTACCGGCTGCATTGGTGGTGGGACGGGAGCCAAAAGGAGGGAGCCTTGGGAGGCGGGGTTTAAGTAGGGTGGGGGCGTGGTGGTATAATCAAGGGTGTGGTGGTGGGAGTCGGCCTTGCCGGCTATTTAACAGCGTTGACTGTGCTGTAAAGTCAACGCTGACTTCATTTGTCTTTGAGTGACTGTTTATGCGGACAATAAACATGGCTTAGAAGAACCAGCTCCCGTTCCGGTTTCAATCTTTGGGTGACTCGTCGGACGGGGTCTCAAAGTGAAGTTGCAGAAGATGCTAAGCCGGAGGCAACCCTCAGACCTCAGATCTGGATGCAGTGACATTGGAGTGGTCTTATGTAGTGTTGAGCTGCAAAGAGGTCCGGTTGCAAGGAGTAATAAGAGTACTATTGACTACATACATATTTTGGCCGCAACAATAGGGCATGCAGGCTTGGCTTGCCGAAGGATTTCCTGAAGAAGGAGGTGCGAGCTGTGAAGAAAAACTCCTCGCACTCTGATTCTTCTCAGAGAGGGAGAGTGCAGGCCGAGGGGAGAGCAGTCTTTTCCGAGGGGAGGACAAACCAGGGCGGCAGAGCCATCCATACCAGAACTGGACGGGGGGCAGGGCTGGTGCATGTCTCGCCTTAGGCTCCACCCTTCAATCAAGCCCCCTGTTCTGCGCATGTGCACCTGCGTGCGCATGTATGCGCACATTTTGCAGCTCCCAGATGTTTGGGTTTTTGTTGAGGGAACCGGTTCCGAGTGGCTCTTTCAGTGTTTCAGGTTGCTGACCCCTGCACTACAGCTACAAGTACTCTCAAAAAATAGTGACCGGATGGTTTTGCCAATATCCATTAATATACATGATATTACAAGGAGACTGGTTTGATGACTCAAAAACAAGGACATGGAAGATGATTTGGTGAAGGAAAAAAGCCAGAATAAGACTCAAGAAGAATGGAGTTTCGACCATCTTATTGAAATCTAAAACAGAACGTACTTAAATAGATAAGATGTGCATGTTGAACACAAGACATTGTTATGAACTGAGATAAAGAAAAATTTTTGGTCATTAAAATTTAGCAGTATAAATACTAATAGCTAATTTGAATATTGATTTGTGTATAAAGGTCATGTAAGAGTGAACAATGTAGATAAGCTAAAAACTTATTAAAAGTAATAAATAGGTCTATATGGAATGTTAAAAATTGTTCCATTGAACTGTTGCTGCGGGCCAAACTTCCATGACCAAGAATGTATGCTATGTCCCCCCTTGAAATGGAGGAGATGCAGTGATATGTGGATACAAACCTAGCAAGGGGATTCATTGAACGGGCCAAGTCTACTGTGGGAGCCCCTATGTTGTTCAAAGAAAAAAAAGATTGGGTCTCTTTGTCTCTGCATAGACTATAAGGGTCTAAATGTTGTGAGTGTGGAAAATAAATACCCTCTCCCCCTCCTGAAAGACTTACTAACCCACCTGGCGAAGGGGAGTATCTTCACCAAGTTAGACCTGAGAGAAGCATATTAACGGGTGAGAATAAAGGAGGGGGATGAGTGGAAAACGGCCTTCAACTGCCCCTTGGGAAGCTACCAATTCAAAGTCATGCCATTTGGACTGCAGGGGGGCCCAGCTGTATTTATGCAGTTGATTAATGAGGTCCTACATGAACATTTATACAAAGCAGTTCTGGTGTATCTTGATGACATCCTGATATACAGTATGAATATGACTGACCATGTAAAACTGGTCAGAGAAGTGTTAAAGAAACTATTAAATGTATTTTGAGACCTAAACGAATAATTTCAGATAGAGGAGTGCAGTTCACAGTGAAGGTTTGGAGGAATTTCCTTAAATTAATTGGATAACCCCAAGGCTTATCATCTGCTTTTCATCCAGCTACCAGTGGGGCTCCAGAATCCGCTAACAAAATGGTGGAGCAATACCTCAGATGCTATGTTTCCTACCAACAGACAAACTGGACTGACCTCCCTATCGCTGAGGTGGCCTACAATAATTCTGTTCACAGCAGCACTGGCTACATGCCTTTCAGAGTAGCCACAGGAAAAGAGTTCAGCCCGATGCCTGACTATCCTCAGGTGCCCTCTGCTTCCCAGACACTTGATCAATGGGTGAGGGGGTGGGAAGAGGTTTGGAGAAACACGAAAACGTCATTAAAAAAGACTTCTGAAACTTATAAAAAACAAGCTGATGAAAAGAGAGCTCCCCAAAGAACATTCCAAGTGGAGGAAAAGGTTTATCTGTCAACTAAATTTTTACGGCTCAAATTACCCAGCAAGAAATTGGGACCAAAATTCTTGGGGCCTTTCCCCATTGTGAAAATCATCAGCCCGGTCACCTCCCCCTAAGAAAGCTCCTGGACCCCTTGTAGTAGCAGGTCAGACCCATTATGAAGTAAAACATATTCTTGACTCTAGAATCTTTAAGGGAAAATTGCAGTACCTAGTACAATGGAAGGGATACCCATTGTCTGAAGCCATTTGGGTGAAATCTAGCGATGTGAAAGCTGACAGACTTATCAAAACATTTTATGAGAAACACCCCAACAAACCAAAAGCCAGCTCCTAACTTGTGTTTGTTTACATTACAGGATGTGTTCTTTTTGTAAGGGGGGGCCAGATGTCAATGCTGCAAACATTGACATATTTTTGCACTGACAATATAAGAGATAGCCTGTTACTTTAATTGCTTTGCTTTGGGGGGAAACGTCAACCAGATGTTTTGAGAAGATAAGAAAAGCCCACATACAGAATGGGAAGTGAAACCTCATATGTAAAACTAATTGGATAATGTGATTTATGACATGTAGATAAGGGCGGGGATTGTGTATGTTACGATGGGTTTTGGGGGGAGGAGATTTCAGATTCTGGCATCCCTCCATGAGTGCTGATGTTTCATTTCATTATTAAGACTTTTTAGATAAACAATGCCTGCATTTTTTTTAACTGTCTCATTCATCGGAACCATGACAGTATCATTTTGAAACTGTAATTCACCTTTTGGACCTTGCAGCTTGTTTATCATTTGTTTCTCTTTTTCTTTTTTCAGTCTATATACTAACCATCTCCCCGGCTTGTTGGCATTTTCAAAGAAGTTCAGTTTAGCCCTTTTAATCTGTTGAGCCATTATTTCCATCTCGGCTAAATTTAATTTATGTTGTATTATCTATATTTGTTTCTTAAGTATTTTATTTTATGGATCTATTTGTAATTCTGATTCTAACTTTCTGACTTCTTCTTTCAACTGTATCTGTAGTTGTTTCTTTTTTTATTCTTTTTAGCAATATAAGTTATAGCCAACCCTCTGAAATATGCTTTAGCTGTATCACACACATTTTGAAGCGATGTTTCTTCTTTCTTGTTTATTTTGAAGAAAAAATCCATTTCCTTTGTCGCTAGTTGTTTAAATTCTTTTTCTTTCAGTATAGATTTATTCAAGGACCATCTTAATTTTTTCTTAGTTACTCTCCAAGTCACCTTTATTGGGTTATGTTCTGCCCAAACATTAGTTTCTATCTCAATTTCTTGTATCATCGTATTAAGTTCCAAAGATGTCCATATCATATCAATTCTAGACCATGACTTATGTCTATTTGAGTAAAATGTATATTGTAATTTCTTTGGATTTTTTTCTCTCCATATATCTTGGATACAGAGTTCTTCTGTCATTTTTAAAAACGCTTTAGGTAATATATTTCCTCCTTTTCCCTTGTTTGGCGCTTTTGTAGTCCAAAATTCCATCTGTTATTGTATTAAAGTCTCCCATTATACAAAGATTTTTATAGTTTAAATCTAATTTTTTAATATAGTTTTTAATTTAATTTAATTTAATTTAATAATATTTCTATACCGCCCTTCTCCCGAAGGACTCAGGGTGGTGAACAGGGCAAGAATAAAAATACAGGGTTACAAAAGTTAAAACAAGATTAAATAAATGCCCATATACTAAATACATCTTAAAAAACCCAGTAAAATAACAATAACAAACCCCCCCAATCCCCTCATCAGGCCAGGCCAGCTTGTTCAAAAAAGTATGTTTTTAGGTCGCGGCGAAAGGAGCGAAGATTGGGCGCCGTCCGGAGCTGAACCGGTAGCTGATTCCATAGCTCTGGGGCGCCCACAGAGAAGGATCTCCCCCTGGGGGCCACCAGTCGACATTCTCTGACCGGTGGCACCCTGAGGAGGCCCTCTCTGTGGGAACGCACAGGGCGGAGGGAAGTCGATGCCGGCAGCAGGTGTTCCCTAAGGTACTCCGGCCCCCTGCCATGTAGGCCTTTGAACACCATTACTAGTACCTTGAATCTCACCCGGAAGGCAACTGGTAACCAATGCAGCTCACGGAGCAAAGGTGTAACGTGGGAGTATCGGGAGACTCCCAACACAACTCTCGCGGCTGCATTCTGTACCAGTTGGAGCTTCCGGGTGGTCCTCAAGGGCAGCCCCATGTAGAGAGCGTTGCAGTAGTCTAGTCGAGAGGTCACGAGCGCGTGAGTGACCGTGCATAGATCATCCCGGCTTAGATAGGGCCGCAACTGGCGCACTAGGCGAAAGCCCCCCTAGTCACAGCTCCTATGTGGTCTTCCAAGGTGAGCCGTGAATCTAGGAGGACTCCCAAGTTGCGAGCCCTATCTACGGGGGGTAATAGTTCACCCCCCATAGCAAGAGGTGGAATGTCCGAATAAACCCGGGATGAAGGTATGCAAAGCCACTCAGTCTTGTCGGGGTTGAGTTGAAGTCTGTTCCTCCCCATCCAGACCCGAACCGCCTCCAGGCAACGGGACATCACGTTGAGGGCATCACTGGGGTGGTTTGGGGTCGAAAGGAAAAGCTGGGTATCATCAGCATACTGATGATACCCAAGTCCAAAACCACGAATGATCTCACCCAGCGGTTTCATATAGATGTTGAACAGGAGAGGCGAGAGGACCGACCCCTGAGGAACTCCACAAACGAGAGACCTCGCGGTCGACCTCTGCCCTCCTGCCAACACCGACTGCGAACGTCCCTGGAGATAGGAGGAGAACCACTGTAAGACCGTGCCTCCCACTCCCAATCCCCTGAGACGCCGCAGCAAGATACCATGGTCGATGGTATCGAAAGCCGCTGAGAGGTCTAATAGGACTAGAACAGAGGAATGTCCCCTGTCCCGAGCCCTCCAGAGATCATTCACCAGCGCGACCAATGCCGTCTCCGTGCTGTGCCCGGGACTGAAACCCGATTGGTACGGGTCTAGATAATCCGCTTCATCCAGGACCAGAGGGAGCTGATGTGCCACCACACTCTCAACAACCTTCGCAAGAAAGCGAAGGTTGGAGACAGGACGAAAGTTGTTCAATACAGCTGGGTCCAAGGCAGGCTTCTTGAGGAGGGGCCTCACCACCGCCTCTTTCAAGACGGCGGGGAAGCTACCCTCGTTCAAAGAAGCCGATATAACTGCCTGGAACCAGCTGCGTGTCCTCTCCCGGGCTGCATAGACCAGCCAGGAAGGGCACGGGTCCAATAAACATGTGGTGGTGCTCAGCCTCCCCATGATCCTGTCCACTTCCTCCGGAGTCACAGAATCAAACTCCTCCCAGGTGATATCGACAAGACCGCCCGCATCCTGCTCGACAGACTCTGCCCAGTCAGAGTCCAGACCAGTCCGAATCCGAGCGATTTTGTCCGACAGATGCTGGTTAAACTACTCGGCACGACCCTGCAAGGGTTCCTCCCTCACCTCTTGATTCAGGAGGGAGCGAGTCACCCTAAACAGGGCGGCCGGGCGATTATCTGCGGACACGATAAGGGTGGCGAAGTGGTTAGACCTCGCCTCCCTTATCGCAGCGAGATAAGACCTAGTATAGGTTCTTAGTCGCAATCGGTTGGATTCGGATCGGCTGGATCTCCAACCGCTCTCTAGGCCCCGTCTCCGACGCTTCATCTCCCGGAGCTCCGCGGAGAACCATGGAGCTCGACGGGATCTGCACCGGGTCAGGGGCCGCAGGGGTACAACTCGGTCAAGAGCCTCAGTGGCTGCCCTTTCCCAGGCTTCCACTAAGGCGTCTGCCGAGCTGTGAGCAAGGGAGGCAGGTGGGGACCCCAGTGCCACCTGGAACCTCTGGGGATCCATTAAGCGTCTGGGGCGGTACCATTTAATTGGTTCCACACACCCACGGCGGGGGGTGGCAAAATGGAAGACCAGCCGCAGGAGATGATGATCGGTCCATGACAGGGGCATAACAATTGGGGAGCCCCCACCAAGATCATCTAACCACCGTCCAGATAACAATTTTGGTAAAATTGTTCTTGTTTAGCATTTGGTGCATATATTGCTACCATCAGTATCTGTTTATGATCCATCGTTATTTCCACCATTAATATAGAGAGATGAGAGATAGATAGACAGATAGAAAGAGACAGGGAGACAGTGATGGAGTAATGGAGAGATAGATAGATGTATTATTGGAGAGAGAGATAGACAGGCAGAGATGTATTATTTGATAGATGATAGATAGATAGATAGATAGATAGATAGATAGATAGATAGATAGATAGATAGAGATGGACAGACAGAGAGACAGATAGACAGACAGACAGAGAGACAGATAGATATAGAGTGAAGGGCAGAGAGAGATGGATTAATGGATGGATAGATTGATAGAGAGATAGATTGAGGCAGACAGAGATGGATTAATGGATGGATAGATAGATAGATAGATAGATAGATAGATAGATAGATAGATAGATAGATAGATAGATAGATAGATAGATACAGATAATGGATAGATAGATAGAGACAGAGAGACAGACAGACGGATAGATAGAGAGATAGAGAGATAGATACATAGATACATAGATAGATGCATAGATAGAGATAGAGTGATAGGCAGAAAGAGATGGATTAATGAATTGATAGATGATAGATAGATAGATAGATAGATAGATAGATAGAGAGAGAGAGAGAGAGAGAGAGAGAGAGATAGAGAGAAAGGCAGAGCTGTATTATTGGATAGATGATAGATACATAGATAGATAGATAGATAGATAGATAGATAGATAGATAGATAGATAGATAGATACGGATAGATAGATAGATGGAGAGAGAGAGAGAGAGAGAGAGAGAGAGAGAGAGAGAGAGAGAGAGAGAGACGCAAACAGAGATGGATTAATGGATAGAGAAATAGATAGATAGAGACAGACGGACGGACGGATGGCCGGATAGATGGATAGATAGATACAGATAGAGAGATAGGCCGAGATGCATTATTGGATAGATTATAGATAGATAATGGAGAGAGAGAGACAGAGAGAAAGAAAGACAGATGTATTACTGGAGAGAGAGAGGCAGAGTTGTTTTATTGGATAGATGATATGTAGATAGATAGATAGATAGATAGATAGATAGATAGATAGATAGATAGATAGATAGATAAATAGATAGAGACAGTCAGACAGAGATTGATTAACGGTAGATAGATAGATGATAGATAGACAGATAGATAGAAAGATAGATAGATAGAGATAGAGAGACAGGCAGAGATTTATTATTGGATAGTTGATAGATAGATAGAAGGATATATATATATATATATATATATATATATATATATATATATATATATATATATATATATATATATATATATATATATATAGAGAGAGAGAGAGAGAGAGAGAGAGAGAGAGAGAGAGAGAGACCCCCAGCAGACAGAGATTGATAAATAGATAGATAAATGATAGATCGATAGAAGGATAGAAGGATAGTCTCAAACCTCGTCCAGAGAGCAGGAAAGACAAGCAACCGAGACGAGTGCTGAGTTCTCAGGAACGGTTTATTGAGCAAAGCAAACAAACTCCAAAAGGAACAAAGCCAGCGTTGGCTGCTACCTGCACCCAACGCTGTTAAATACATGCTGCTTGTACACGCCCACGGCCCACCCAGCGCCCACATCCGCCCCTCCTCTACTTAAGATCCGTTCCTCCCAAGCACCTCCCTTTGTGATGCGTCCCGACACCCGGCACCCTCCACCCCCCAGGTGAGCTCCCTCGCGTTCATCTGCCCCGTCGCCGCCAGACGCCACCCCCACGCCCATCCCCAGAACCGGCATCCCTCTCCCTGACGCTTCTAGCGCTGCCCCACCCTGCTGCTCACCCCCCCTTTGCAGGCCCAGTGAGCCCCGGCCGGGCTTCTCTTCCCTGATCTAACAGCTTCGCTCCCCTGTTCCGGCCCAGTTCGCTGTTTTAGGTCCGCCAGCGGCCCAGGAGTCGAAGGCACAGCTGTTGTGGGCCCAAGGCCCTGCGAGGCCACCGTAGCCGGCAGGGTGGGCATTCCTCTCCCCGACGCTTCCAGCGAAGGCACAGCTGTTGTGGGCCCAAGGCCCTGCGAGGCCACCGTAGCCGGCAGGGTGGAGTCGAGCCGCAGAGCGCACGTGCACACCGCTGAAACTCCGGCCATGGGCCCAGCGCAGCGTCTAGCAGGCCGCCGTTGCCGCCGCAGCCGGGCCTCGCCAAGGACGTCGGAACAGATGGTGAGCGGGAGCAAGCGGTGAGTGCCGGAGCAGGTGGTGGGCGCCGAAGACTGTCGAGCCCGCAGCGCCGGTGAGTGTCGGGCCCGCGGGGCTCGACATGCCGCTCCTTCTACCAGGGCCCCTCCTGCAGGGGGAGACATAAGAGGTAAGCAACTGTCCACCCGTCCCGCGGCGTCCACCCGTCCCCCCTTGGTTTGCCAGGGTGCGACCGGTGGAATGCCCACACCAACCGAGGGGCATGTACATCAGCTTCCCCTACCCATGTTGCTTCTTCAACAGGATATCCCTTCCACCTGATTAGGTACTGGACACCCCCCTACGGACCTTGGAGTCAAGGATCTCTTGAACCTCGTATTGCTCGCCGTGGGTGGGCCCAGGCCCTCCGTCCCCTACTGCCGTTGAGGCTGTGGTGGTGGGCTTCAGCAGGCTACTGTGGAACACCGGGTGGAGTTTGCCTAGGATCTTCGGTAGTTGTAGCCGTACCGTTACGGGGTTAATTACCTGTACCACCCGGAATGGCCCGATATATTTGGGCCCTAGCTTCTTACAGGGGACGTGGGCACGTAGATATTTGGTGGACAGGTAGACCAAATCTCCCACCTTTGGGACTGCGAACGCCTTTCATTTTTTATCGGCCTGCTCCTTATACGTTACCGCAGCCCGCTCCAGTGCTTTTTTCGCCGCACCCCAGGCCTCCTCAATTTGCCTCATCCACTCCTGCGGCTGACAGGGGACTCCGTTCCCCGGGCTGCACTCAGGGATGGGGACGAAATCGTTACCCGTCACCACTTTGAAGGGGGAAAACTCCGTACTACTATGAACAGCGTTGTTATACGCTACTTCCGCAAACGCTAAGAGGTCCACCCAGTTGGTTTGCTGGTACGACACGTAACAACGTAGATAACGCTCAACTGCGGCATTGGCCCGTTCCGCTGCGCCGTTGGTGCTGGGGTGGTACGCCGTGCTGAGTCCTTGGGTTGATCCAATGAATCCAACAAATTCCTTCCAAAAACGCGCCGTGAACTGCACACCCCGGTCCGAAATGATACGGCACGGCACCCTGTGTAAACGGTAGATGTGAGTTACAAAGAGCCAAGCCAATCGATGTGCCGAGGGCAATCCTTTACAGGGAGTAAAGTGGGCCTGCTTAGAAAACAAGTCCACCACTGTCCAAATAAAATTATGGCCTTTACTTTCGGGCAATTCGACAATGAAGTCCATGGCAATGTCTTGCCATGGACGGGTAGGGTCGGCCACTCTCTGTAGGAGGCCCAAAGGTTTTCCCACCATGGGTTTAGTGGTAGCGCAAACGTGACATCGCCGAACATAGTCCTCCACCGTCTTCGTCATGTGTGGCCACCATAATTGCCAACGTGCCAAATGCAGGGTTTTCAAAAATCCATAGTGCCCGGCTTGCTTGGTGTCATGACACCGATATAGCACTCGTTCCCGCAAAGGGGCAGGTACATAGATCCGGGCCCCGCGCCAAGCCAAGCCATCATGCATGGTCACGAGTTCTGGGTGAGTCTGTAGCCAGTCGTCCCCCTGAAGGGCTTTTCGAAGGTCCTCACAGAGCTCGTCCTGTGCTGCTAGGGAAGCATTCCCCTCCCGAACTGGACCTTCAGTAGGCACAAGCGCCTGTACTATGTCCTCCCTTTTACCTTCAAACTGTGGCATATGTGACAGCGCGTCCGCCAGGAAGTTTTTCCCCCCCGGAACATATTTCAACGTAAAGCGGAATCGCCGAAAGTACAGCGCCCACCGTACATGCTTGGGCGAGAGCCGTCGGGGTGTTTGCAAAGCCATCAGATTTTTATGATCTGTCCACACCTCAAATGGGTGGACAGCTCCCTCCAAGTGATGTCGCCAAAGTTCCAGTGCCCAGCGTACCGCGAAAGCCTCCTTCTCCCATATCGCCCAGGCGCGCTCTGCGGGAGAAAACTTTTTAGACGTATAGGCACATGGCTGAAGCACCCCGTCCTCGTTTCGCTGAAGAAGGACGGCTCCGAGAGCGACATCACTCGCGTCTGCTTGGACCACGTAGGGCAGGGCAGGGTTTGGGTGTCGTAAGATCGGCTCTTTAGCAAAAAGAGCCTTGAGTGTATCGAAAGCACGTTGGCACTCTGCAGTCCATCCCACCCGTAGTCCGGGACGTGGTTGTACTGTCAACTGTCGTGTACGGAGGAGGTCCGTGAGTGTTGTGATTCAGGGTCAGCCTGTGGGTTTGGCAGTTGGGTCGGATGACTCAGATGAGGGGGAAGAGGGGGGTGTTGAAGAACTTGCTGATGATGGCTTTGAGGCTCCGCAGAGCCCCCAGCCAGGCCCCTCCTACCTGGTGGAGACCCAGCTGTGTGAGCCTGACAGAGTGGATGAAGATGACCCACAGCTGGCCCTGTTCAAGGACGCCCGACGCAGGAGGCAGTCAAGTAGGAGTAAACAGAGGAAGGCAATGGGGCTTCTCGGAAGGAGGGAGAGAGAAGCCACGCCCTGAACTCTTTATAAAGGACTTGTGTGGGGAGGGCTGGTTTGCTGAAAGCAACCGCTCAGATAGTGTTTCAAAGCTCCGGTATCTTGGTTCGTGTCTTGTTTGTTTTTGTAATAAATTTGGCAGACGTATTCCAGCCTCTTGCCGTCTGTAAAGGGGTTGCCTTTTCTGCAAGGCCGGTAGCAGGCTGGTCCAGAACAGTGAGTGGCAGGGCTATGTCCGTAAAACACGGTATGAATTGGCGGTAGAAGTTCGCAAAGCCTAGAAAACTTTGCAACTGACGCCGCGTCCGTGGAGCCTGCCATTGCTGGATGGCTTCTACCTTCTTTGGGTCCATTTCCACCCCCCCTGCGGAAATCCTGTACCCTAAATAATCAAGTTGTGTTCTGTGGAACTCGCATTTGGACAGTTTGACAAAGAGCCGTGCGTCCCGCATCTTAGCCAACACCCGCCTGACCAAGGCGACGTGCTTTTCCAACGTCTCTGTGTAGACCAGGACGTCGTCCAAATAGACCAGGACCCCGCGGTATAAGAATTCATGCAAGACTTGGTTAATCAATTGCATGAAGACAGCAGGGGCACCCTGTAGTCCGAACGGCATCACCCGAAACTGGAAACTCCCCAGAGGACAGTTGAATGCCGTCTTCCACTCGTCCCCTGCCTTGATACGGATACGATAGTAGGCCTCTCTGAGGTCCAGTTTGGTAAAGATCCGGCCTTTAGCCAGATGGGCCAACAGGTCTTTCATTAACGGGAGTGGGTAAAGGTGCTCAACGCACACTGCGTTCACACCGCGATAGTCCACGCACAGCCTAAGCCCACCGTCCTTTTTCTCACGGAACAGCACGGGCGCTGCTGTCCTAGACCGTGCTGGCTGGATGAACCCCCGCTCCAGGTTT
The DNA here is from genome assembly GCF_947247035.1 of Vipera ursinii. NCBI lineage: Eukaryota > Metazoa > Chordata > Lepidosauria > Squamata > Viperidae > Vipera > Vipera ursinii. The sequence continues at coordinate 17,941,780 of NC_139522.1, forward strand.
TTGTCGATGTACCGCCGGAGTTCCTGCATTTCTTTCGGGGACATAGCGTACATCCGGGGTTTTGGCAGCTTGGCACCAGGTTCCAGCTCGATGGCGCAGTCCGTGGAGTGGTGAGGCGGCAGCGTGTCACACTCTCGCTCGTTGAACACGTCCAGCAGGTCGGAGTAATCTCGGGGTACCTGGGCCTCTTGCACTAACCCACCCACGCAGGCCCTCTCTCGTTCCCCCGTGTGTAGTGGTCCCAGGAAGGTGTGCTCCTGCGGAGGCTGTGGGCCCAACCCCAACCGGAGATGGCGGCAACCCCCCTCCCACCAGATCGTGGGGCCCCACCAGTCCAACCATGTGAGCCCTAGAATGACTGCCTCGGTCATGGATGGTACCACTATAAACTGCAAAGTCTCCCAGTGATCGCCCATCTCCAACCGGATTGGTTCGGTGACGTGAGTGATGGGTGCCCCCCCAAGAGAGACCCATCCACCTGTTGAAAGCGTAGGGGGTTGGCCAGCCACCTCATCATGACCCCCAGTCCAGCCACCACTGCCTGGCTCATAAGGCACCGGGTGCTACCTGAATCGACGAGGGCCTTGTACGTTTTCTTTTGACCCGTACGGGGACTGACCAGCACCACAGGGAATACAAAGGGACAAACCGGAGCACTCACCATTGGGTCCTCGTCTAGGTCCAGTTCCTCCGGACTCTCGTGCTGTGCGGGCTGTGTTTCCGCCAGCGTCTCCACCCGGACAGGAGCGGTTGGCCTGGAGACATCCTCGCCTAATTGGTGAGCAGCTCGCATCCGCTCTGCGGACCTCCGGGTTCCGGTCCCCCGTGCTGAGGAGACAGAAGGGGCTGGCCGGGCAGGAGGCAGTGGGCAATCGGCTGCCCGGTGCCCTGGTTGATCGCACCTGAAACACTGCAGGACAGCCTGTACTGGCTGGGAGGGAGGTCGCATAGACGCCCCCACAGGCCGCTCCTCCACTTTTGTCTTCTCAGCCGGCCGTCGGCTTCCAGGGAGAGGTTCGAACCGTCCCCGCACGTCCTGCAACCCCACATCCAGCTCCACGGCCACGCGGTACCACTCCTGCAGTCGCGCCGGAACGCCGCGTACCACACAGGCCTGGCGGAGAGCCCCATCCAGGCCAGCCTTAAAATGGTGGACAAGGAGACGCTCCGGCCATGAGCGCAACTTCCCGGCCACCTTACGGAACTCCCTCACATACTCTACCGCAGGTCTGCCTCGCTGTCGTAGGGAAAGGATGTCGGCTTCAGCCCACTGCACCTGGGAGATGTCCTTGAAACGGGCCCGTAACGACTCCATGAACAAGCCAACGTCCCCGAGCTCCCGAGCGTGGTCACTGTATAAATTGGCCGCCCAGGCCGCTGCCTCTACTTGCAGGCAAGCTGTTACTGTCACCACCATAGCCCGCTGGGACACGTAAGCCTGGGCATACTGGTCCATATGACCTATCACCTGGCCCAGGAACATCGCCAGGCGATCGGGGTGGCCGTCGTAGGTAACAGACAAAGGTGGTGGTCCCCATACCACTCCGGGTCCCCATGAACCCACCTGCGGCCCCAGCACGGGAGAGGCTCCAACTAGCTGTGTTGTCGGTTGGCCAGGCCTGTCATCCATCCCTGACCACATCCCTGCAGCCTCTCCCGTATGTAGGCCGAGGCCTACAGGAGCAGAACCCTCACGAGGCACGCCAAGACCAGGTTGGTTCTGGTAGGGTGGCGCATTCAGAGATGAATGGGTCGGCCCAGCCTGTCCTGCTGGGGCCCCGGCAGGGGACCATTGGCCTGGCTCCTGGCCACCAGCCTCCCTGAACCTGGTCCGCAAAATGTCCATAGTCCAATTGCCTGGGGTGGTGGAATAGCTCCACTCCTCCCCATCGTCCTCCATAAGGCACCGCTCCCTCCACACTGACGAGGGTCCCCTTGGCCGGGGTTCGTGGGCCTCCTCAAAACCTCTGTAGCCCAGGGCAGGGCCCAGCCACCTTCCTCTGCCGAGGCCTTGGCTCCCTGCCTCCCTCGGCTCCACTGCGCAGTCCTCGAGTAGCGACAGCCGTTGTCTGGGCCGAACCGCCGGAAGCGCAACCTCTCCCACGTCCACCATCCTGGAGGAGGCTGCACCAGCCCCGGCCCCCATCTCAGGCCCGACCTCCTTCTCAGGATCAACTGCTGGGACAGCCCCCTGCAATCCCTCCGCCATGACAACTCACCCACTTGTCGCTCGGAGGGCAAGATGAAAGGGTGAAAACGCTGGCTTTCTCTCAAGCCTCGTCCAGAGAGCAGGAAAGACAAGCAACCGAGACGAGTGCTGAGTTCTCAGGAACGGTTTATTGAGCAAAGCAAACAAACCAAAAGGAACAAAGCCAGCGTTGGCTGCTACCTGCACCCAACGCTGTTAAATACATGTTGCTTGTACACGCCCACGGCCCACCCGGCCGCGCCCACATCCGCCCCTCCTCTACTTAAGATCCGTTCCTCCCAAGCACCTCCCTTTGTGATGCATCCCGACACCCGGCACCCTCCACCCCCCAGGTGAGCTCCCTCGCGTTCATCCGCCCCGTCGCCGCCAGACGCCACCCCCACGCCCATCCCCAGAACCGGCATCCCTCTCCCTGACGCTTCTAGCACTGCCCCACCCTGCTGCTCACCCCCCCTTTGCATGCCCAGCGAGCCCCGGCCGGGCTTCTCTTCCCTGACCTAACAGCTTCGCTCCCCCGTTCCGGCCCAATTCGCTGTTTTAGGTCCGCCAGCGGCCCAGGAGTCGAAGGCACAGCTGTTGCGGGCCCAAGGCCCTGCGAGGCCACCGTAGCCGGCAGGGTGGGCATTCCTCTCCCCGACGCTTCCAGCGAAGGCACAGCTGTTGCGGGCCCAAGACCCTGCGAGGCCACCGTAGCCAGCAGGGTGGAGTCGAGCCGCAGAGCGCACGCGCACACCGCCGAAACTCCGGCCATGGGCCCAGCGCAGCGTCTAGCAGGCCACCGTCGCCGCCGCAGCCGGGCCTCTCCAAGGACGTCGGAACAGATGGTGAGCGGGAGCAAGCGGTGAGTGCCGGAGCAGGTGGTGGGCGCCGAAGACTGTCGAGCCCGCAGCGCCGGTGAGCGTCGGGCCCGCGGGGCTCGACAGATAGATAGATAGATAGATAGATAGATAGATAGATAGATAGAAAGATAGAGACAGATAGAGGGATAGATGGATATATATAAAGAGAGGCAGATATGGATTAATGGATAGGCAGAAACAGATGGATTAACAGATAGATAGATAGATAGATAGATAGATAGATAGATAGATAGATAGATAGATAGATAGATAGATACTGTAGATAGATAGATAGATAGATAGAAAGATAGATATATAGACAGATAGAGATAGAGAGACAGGCAGAGATGTATTAATGGATAGATAAATGAGAGACAGATAGAGAGAGAGGGAGAGAGAGAGAGAGAGAGAGAGAGAGAGAGAGAGACCAAGCAGACAGAGATTGATAAATGGATAGATAAATGATAGATAGATAGATAGATAGATAGATAGATAGATAGATAGATAGAT